>NW_017728916.1:4901568-4906747 GCF_001723895.1 Crocodylus porosus
GTCATTTGAGCCCAGTACTCTTTCCTGCCATGGCAGGGGGTCAGACTAGATGATCTGCTCAGGTCCCTTCCGACCCTAGAAACTATGAAACTATAAAACTTTGTATTTATGTGACAGGATTGTTGTTATATTGTTACATCTGTCAGAGTTTTTTTGTTTCTTTGTTTTGTTTTAGTTCCTTTTGTTTTTGTGGAGGGGGCGGGGTTTGAGGGGCATTGGTGTTGGCTGCAGCCAAGACGGGGGATATTTACTGTAATGTGCCAATGCTCCTACTGAGACTTAAACCTTAAGTTCCTGGCTAGAGGGTCTTTCCCCTCTAGTCAGGCTCAGACAGTCACTGCACTGGGGGGTCAGGAAGGGATTTTAGCATGAAGTCATATTGGTATGAACTGTAGGAATTTTTGTCTTTCTGTGTAGCAGAGGGAGGGGGAACAAGGCCATCTTACTTGGATTTCTCAAGCATCTGAGGGGTGGCAGGGGTAGGGCTGGAATGAAAAAAGTAAATCCCCAGTCCTTAGGGATGAGTGAGGTTAGTTGACTGGTTAGTGTCTTGCTGAAAATCTATAACGGGGGTCTGTCTGGGGAACACATATTAAGTGGTGCTGGACACACACGACCTGAGTGAGTGCTCTCATTTTGTATACTTGATCCCTGTTTTTAGTCCTGTTGTGCAGTAAAAGGGCCTCTGCACCCGTCGGGCCTCGATCATTCGGTCCCGCGCTGTTCAGCTATGGATCTGTAGGGTGGTCCTTCGATCCGTCCCTACGGTCTCAAGGTGTCGGTGTCTTCCCACTGGGTGGTCTTTGCCCCAGTCCCACCTGCCATGACTTTGATGATTACTTCAGTGGAGGGCTGTTACCACCACGGCATGCTTATCCAAGGCCTCAGGGCAGTGATCTTCCGCGAGGCTCCAACCTCCGCTGTACCTGGCCCTGAACCCAGCCACGACGGAGTACCGGTTTTCTTTGTGTCTTACTCTCTCTATACAGGATTTTCTCTTCAGTCTTCCTTGGTCCCCAAAGTACCCGTAAGGAGCCTACGTGCCTGTCCAAGTCCCCTATCTAACAGGGGCCTTCCTAACACCGGAAGCCTGTGGCTTTCGGTTATCCTATGTCTTGTTCTCTTCCTCAAAGCGATAACATCAATGAATAAACAACTGAATCTGACAACAAAAGTTATCTATCACTATAGTATTCCTCTGATTGTTATTCACGGGCAGCTTAGTGTCAGCGTGCTTCCCTATCAGGTGGTCCCACCACCAGCCATCCCCTCTGTGCCACCTTTTCCCCTTCTCCTTTTTTTTCTAGTATCAAACAAGATAAAACCGACCCTCAACGTCCCTCCCGGCGTGGACCATTAAATTTTCTCTGAGGGGCCGTTCATTCTTCCCAGCCGCATCAACTGCTGCCATGACCCTTTTTTTCTTCCTCATGGGAAAATCCTTAGGACCGAGCCAATGTCTTTAAGGGTCCCTCTTGGTCCGGTGCCTCGCATCCCGTGGATCCCTCTTTTCTTCGGGTATATACCAACGAGGTACCTTACTTGTTTGCTGAGTCTCTGGAGCCTCCTCCTGGGGCCTTAATATGCAGCGTGGCTATCTCTTTCCCCCTAGGTCTGGTAACAGCATCCCTCTCTTGAAGGTCTTCAGGGGAGCCTCCTATTCGGTGCAAGGTAAGTTTGACCATCCCCTCCTCCGAGAGGGGTCCTGGGGACTCTTCCCCCGTGCTCCTCCTCAATCCCCTGTGCCCTCTCGCCTCACCAGCCATTCTTCTTATTTCACTGTGTTGAGGCTCTTCCCCCTTATCATCAGCTGGCCGAACTTTTAAAAAGACGCAGCTGACGAGCCACATGGGTCCCGCCGCAGCTTCCAGTCCCGCCTTCGTTCCTGCTGCCGGTGAGGAGTTTTTGTTTATTCTCCCCTCCTCTGTGTTTCCCCTGGGGTGTGCCGGCTCCTGGGGGTTCTCCTTGACCTTTTGGGATCCCATTCTTGCCTTTTCCCCGGGACAGCCTCCTTGCAGGGTTTAAGCCAGGTCTTTATAGACAGCAGAAACCATGTACTTAACATCAGGTTTATGACCCATTTAACTTAACTTCCTCTGCCAACTCCCCTTCATTCCACAGTGATAACTGTCCATTTCCCTTTCAAGTGGTCCAAATGATATCATTAGCTTAAAGCAAGGGTGTCAAACTCACCTGGCCAATGAGTGATGTAAGGCCAGCCCACAGGCCAGATCAAGCCCACAGACCCCACCTTCCCTTTGCCCCTCCACATGCAACATCTCTTCTGGCTGATCCAGGCCACACACTGCATGCAGTGCCCATTCCAGCCAGTCTAGGGCCCATGCTGCATGTGGTGCTATGGGTACCATGTGTAGGGCAGGTCACAGACCAGCTGCAGCGTGCATTGAGTGCTGCATGGATCACAGAGCAGCTAGAATAGATTGGATTTTGTTAGTAGATGTTAAGAATCATGAACCAAAAAGATGACAAAGCCTGAAGGGAAATGCAGAGTGCCTGAGCGAGGGACTCGCATAGGAGGGATGGGGGTGAGGGGAACGCAACTACGTTACAGAAAATACAATGGTAGCCAACTAAGCCTGGGTGGGGATAGGGAGAGGGGGGAGGGAGAGTGGTTGTGATGCTGAGAGAGAAAGAAGATAGATGCACACAAACCCATACAATGGTCTGCAATGGTGGAGAGGGTAGGTTGAAGAAAGTTTCTCAGTCTATAGTGTCTTATCGTGGGGGTCCTCTTCAGGTCGATGTACTGGCAGTGGCCTGTGACATGTTTGATGTAGATGTCACGGGACCAACAGATGGTGTTGGACACCATGAGGCAGTGCATCAGCTTGGCATAGTGGCAGGAGACACAGCAGGCATGCAGGATGCTCTCACTGTTGCGGTCCCAGGCTCCAAGCATTCCCACAACGAGCACATTGACCGTTACATTGTAGCCATGGCCCCTCATGTTGGCTAGTGGGGCATACTTCTACTGCTTGCAAGCCAGGGTGTCATTGAAGGCTTGGTGCCAGTTCTCAAAGTGGACAGTGACATCCACGATCACAATCTTCTTGGACTCCTTGTTCGTGATGATGATGTCTTGGCGCATCTGGCTTTCGCAGCCCAGGACGGTGTGTTTCACAGAGATCATGTGATGCACCCTGCCTGCAGGGCTGGGCTGGCATGTGCCAAGTGTGGCACACGGGCAGCTCTGGGAGCCAGGTGGTGTGGTTCCGCAGGCCAGATCCAGCCCACAGGTCGTATCTGTGACATCTCTGGCTCAAAATGAGAGCAGTTATTCAACTTTTACATAGCTTAGATGGAGATTACTTCTTTCTCAGTTTGGATGAATGGTGCTTGAAACCAAAAGATTATTTACTTTCTCTCCCAATAAAATAAATTAGTCTGATACAAGATATTCCTTCAGCTCACCTACCTTCATTCTCTAATGAGCCAGTGCTAGGCTGGGCTAGGAGGACATCAGTGAATTGCTATGTCTGGAGAAGGCTGAATCAGAGAAATGGTTTCTAGAGAAGTGTGAGGCAGGGCATTCCAGCTGATTGGCCAATGCAGCAGGACAGAGATCCTGGCTGGTATTGTTGGCTAAATTTTGTGTTGAGACCTGTTATTTATTCTTTAGTACACATATATGTAGTTAACATACTGTATTTTAGTTAATTAGAATATATACATATATAGTTAACACAGATTACTACTGTTTGACATAAGTATAGCTAAGTGCTTGCTTGTTCTAGCAAGGCCCAGAAAGATGACATCACCAGCGTTGGAAAGATTTCCCATGGAAACCTGACAGGAGTTGTTCATACACACATTCCAAAGATAAGGCGGGGTGAAAATGGAGGGAGCGTTTTTTCCCAGGCAGTAACAGGCCCTAGGCTTCTCTTCTCATGCAGATTAAGATGCAGCTGAAAGCACAAAAACAGGTTTATTATTGTGTTATTGTGACTGCACCTAATTAGTCCAGCACAAGAAGCACATGTGAACAGTGCCTTTATTGGCTGGGCTGGTGTTTTGAACATCAGAAACACCTGGTCTACTTAGGGGTAACACTGGACTGTATACTTACTTACAAAAAGCACATATTAAAGCACATACCAAAGCCAAGGTCAACACATGAAATAATATTCTGTGTAAGCTTGCAAATTCCAAGTGGGGAGCACATCCATCCATCCTATGCATTACTGCCTTAGCACTTTGTTTCTCTGTGGCTGGATATACTTGCACCACCTGGGGAGACTCAAGTCACAGTAAACATATTGACACTGCCTTAAATGATGCATGCAGAATTATAAGAGGCCGCTTAAAACCCACCCCAGTTCCCTGCCTATACAAGCTATCTGGCATAGTGTCCCTTTATATTAGAAGGAAAGTAGCAGGTGACATTAACTGGCAGGTAAAAGTCAGGCAACTACCACCTGCTATATAGACATCAACCAATGCATTGGCATCTCTCATCAATAAGTAGCTTTTTGTTCTCAACCATACCATTGGCCACATCCCTCGAATCAGTCAGAGCTACGCTCTGGTAAAAAGAATGGGATAAACTAGGCAACAAAGCTACTGAATAGAGCCAGCAAGGAATTACCCACAATGAGGAGTTAGCATCTTGCTTCATCTACAAATAACATACATGGCAGGGCCTAAACATTAGAGTGGGTAAAGATTGAGAGTGGGTATCAGAAAATGCAACTTTCTCATGAAATCATGGGGCCTCTATGCAACTGACCAATGTGTTTGTCAAGCCAAGCAAACCCTGGATCATCTTCTGAGGTGCCCTGTAGCACCACAAAGCACCCCACAAGATCTGGCAACACCAACACCAGAAGCGGTGGCCTGTGCAGAACTTTGGGAACAGACCATATTGAACGGTTGGATTGGAGACACAACAAAAAAGATGATTGGCTGGGCAAGGTACAGTGGACTTAACCCACAAACGACTGAACACCAGTGCAGGACAGATGGGATAAGCTGAAGGTATAAATCTGGAGTGGTAAACAACAGGGGATGTGCTCTCTCTTCCAGCATCATCATGTAGTTGAGGTTACTGAACCTGTGAAATGCCTGTGTTACTTTTCTAAAAACCACTCAGCTAGTTCTGTGCTCAGGAGGGGAAATTTTTTTTTTTTTCTGTTTTTTTGCACCGGCCCTGGAAGCACTG
>NW_017728916.1:4907817-4921121 GCF_001723895.1 Crocodylus porosus
CGCGCCGCGACGGCCCTGCTGAGACCGTGTGTGTGCGGCAGGTTGGTGAGTCGAGCCAAGGAGGCGGCGCGCGGCGGGAACCTGGAGGCCTCCCTGAAGCTCTTCAGCTGCGCCCACGAGCTGCACCCCAGCGACAGGCTGCGGGCCCGGATACAGAGGCTGGAGGAGGCGCTGGCAGAGCTGGCGCTGGCCCCCGCACAGGAACCAGAGGAGGAGGAGCGGTTTGTGGATGTGTGCGGCAGCGGCCTCCTGCTGTTTGGGGAGCTGCACGACAAGCTGTTTGTGCACCAGCGCCAGGGTGTGGCCTTCCTCTACCGCCTGTACCGTGAGGGCCGGCAGGGGGGTATCCTGGCTGACGACATGGGCCTGGGCAAAACCATGCAGATCATTGCTTTCCTTTCTGGTATGTTTGACTCTGAGCTCATCCAGTTCGTGCTGCTGGTGGTGCCCACCACCCTGATCAGCAGCTGGCTGAAGGAGTTTGCCAGGTGGACTCCAGGGATGAGGGTGAAAGAGTTTCACGGAATCAGCAAGACAGAGCGGATGAGAAACTTGGAGAGAATCCGGAGAAAGACGGGTGTCCTCATCACCACCTATATGATGCTGATTAACAACTGGCAGCAGCTGTGTACTGCTGACAACAGCCTGGTCTGGGACTATGTGATTCTTGATGAAGCACATAAGATTAAGACCCCATCTACTAAAACCACAAAATGTGTTCACCTTATTCCTGCGAAAAATCGCATCCTCCTCACAGGGACGCCAGTGCAAAATAATCTGCGTGAGATGTGGTCCCTCTTTGACTTTGCATGTCAGGGCTCTCTCCTAGGAACAGTAAAGACCTTTAAAATGGAATATGAGAATCCTATCACAAGAGCAAGGGAGAAAGATGCGACGCCGGGAGAAAGAGCTCTTGGACTTAAAATATCTGAAAATCTAATGTCCCTTATAAAACCATATTTTCTCCGGAGGACTAAAGAAGAGATACAGAAGAAGCACGAGTCTGACCAACAAGAAATCCATTTTCCTGAACAGAAAAGTGAGAACGTAGCTCCTGTAATGCCCTCTCTCTCCAGGAAAAATGACTTCGTTGTATGGGTGTATTTGGCACCAGTGCAGGAAGAAATATATAGGAACTTTCTCTCTTTGGATCAACTGAAGGAACTATTATTGACAACCCGGTCACCCTTATCTGAGCTGACAGTGTTAAAGAAGCTATGTGATCATCCTAGGCTATTGCCTGCACGAGCATGTACTCAGCTTGGGTTAGGAGACCATTATTCTGAGCAGGATGATGAGAATGAAGAAGGCATATTTTCAGGAGGTAATAAAATTAATCATGTTTCCACTGAGGCTCTGATCCAAGAGTCTGGGAAATTGGTGTTCCTCATAGGGCTCTTGGAAAGACTGCGAAAGGAGGGGCACAAAACACTGGTATTTTCCCAATCAAGAAAAATGCTGGATATCATAGAGTGTATTTTAACTCAAAAGCGTTTCAAGATCATGCGCCTTGATGGGACAGTATCCCATGCAGCAGAACGGGAGAAGAGGATTAGCATGTTTCAAAGTAATAAAGACTATTCTGTTTTTTTACTTACCACCCAAGTAGGTGGTGTTGGCATAACCTTAACAGCAGCAAACAGAGTGGTGATCTTTGATCCCAGTTGGAATCCAGCTACAGATGCCCAAGCTGTGGACAGAGTTTACAGGATTGGACAAAAGGAAAATGTAGTAATCTACAGGTTGATTACTTGCAGCACTGTAGAAGAGAAAATATATAGGCGGCAAGTTTTCAAGGACTCTTTAATAAGACAAACTACTGGTGACACAAAGAACCCTTTTAGATATTTCACTAAACAGGAGTTAAGGGAACTTTTTACATTGGAAAATACCAGAATCTCTGCAACACAGGTTCAGCTACAGTCCTTGCATGCCAATCAGAGAAAGAGTGACTTGAATCTGGATGAACATATTGCTTATCTGTACTCCCTAGAAATATTTGGTATTTCGGATCATGACTTGATGTATACACAAGAGACAGCTCATGAAGACCACGCTGAGAATCAAGAAGCTTATCAGTATATTCAGGAAAGAGTACAAAAAGCTCAAGAGCTGGTCCAGTCAGAATCTCAGCTCAAAGACCGAATAGGGAGACTTGACACCAATATTGAAAACGCATGGTCAAGACTACCAGAACTTTCTTCCAAACCACGAAAAAATTCACCAGAGTTGAACAACAAAAATTGCTTCATACCACCACCAGTATTAGTTGACCCTCCAGATCATATTGATCTTACAGAAGATGAAGCTGCTAATAACTCTCGAAGGACAAGTTTGGCTACTGAAGACTTGAGTGAAGATAAACTGGCACAGGAGGTATCTAGTATAGTTATTAATGAGGTGCTTACTAGCAGTAACGTAGTGGAACAATCATGTGTGCAAGAATCATCTGAACAAAAATCTGATCCAAGTTTTGTATCGTATCTTGCTGACAAAGAAAGTGCTAGTTTTAAATCAAGAGAATGTTTTTCTACTTCATTTACAAACTTAGACTGCTTAAATGATGTTCAAATGACATCTTCATTACACTCACAGCAGTCATTACATGAATCGGTCTTTGACTGTAAAAAAGAGAGAGAGAGAGAAAAATCTCTCGATCTTCTTGCTGACAGGAGTGAAACTTCTAAGCTAGTTCTTAGTGTGGCATCTGATAGTTTTTTGGTTGCCAGTGCAGAACCCCCTAATAGACTCCAGCAATCTCATGTAAGTGAAATCAGTTTGCAGGGTATGTCTGTTGCATCTTTCCAGAATCAGGTTGACTTTAATCTTGTTCTGGAAGAGTCTGAACATGGACAGCAAGATGCTTCAGGAGAAGTGCCAGACAACACAGAAAATACAGGCTCTCAATACGAAGTAAAAAGCAGTCACAATTTTGTAACAAATTTTCAAGAAAAAGAATGTTATAATGGGACTTCCTATAATATAACTGAAGACAATCTGAATTATTCTCTGGGGGGTGAAGCTTCTGTAGAAAGTGATAATAGCATTGCTATTGTCAAGAAGAAGCATGCTAGGAGGCTGTCTTCTGAGAGTGAGGATGAAAATAATTCAATTGAAATACTGGATGAAAATATGCCTCCAAACACATACTTTCCCATAAACAACTCTTTATATTCCTCTCAAGTAATCAGTGCATCTACTCCTAAACTTGGGGTATCTTTAGCAGATGCTCTTTTCTCCCCAAGAATTACTGGTAGTGGGAACAAGTCTACAGCTTCTAAAGGATCCCTTCTTAACATGGTGCTGGATCAGGTGGAAGATGTTGAAGAAACTATGGGAAGTAGCGATGATGCAGAGGATTCTGATGAAAAAGAAGGGTATGTGTTGGAAGAAGCTGAAGAGCACAGCACGCAGTCTTTGGAAATGGAAGATGAACCTGCAGGGGAAACGCTCAATACAGAGGATAGCATTGACTATTTGGATGATAGAGAGGAAGAATCACAAGAGGAATCTACAGATGACCCTGAACTTCTGTCTGGTGAGCAATTGGACTGTTTCTCACATGGAAGTGCATCCCAGAAAGAGAAGATTCAGAGTAAACTGAATGTCCTTTCTGCCTCAGACAATTATGATACCCTAGTAGAATGTGGAAAGAAACTAAAAGAAGATGGAAAACTACAGGATGCACTGAACTGTTTTCTGCAAGCTCTTGACATAAAAAAAGGAGATCTTGAAATCATGCTCACTACTTTAAATCTGTATAAACAGCTCTCACAGAAATGAGCTTTTAACTGTTCCTTTTAACTAATTAGTTCTTGAAACAAGCTCTTAAAGTCTGAGTGTATATCCATTCTGCAACTTTATTTTCAAATTGTTCCAATTCCTTTCCACCATTATCTAATTGGCTCCCTTTCCAACTTTTTTTTTCCTTCCCAGACACTTAAACAGCTATTTAAAATGAAAGGTAGCTGGTGATAGTTGAGTCTTCAAAAGACTGTTTAAAGGGGGAGGGAATGACATTCTCTCCCTTCCTGTGTAAATATGCTGAAAAATAAACTAACTTGAATCTCTGGGCTTCAGGCTCTTGTCTTCAAGCTTTTGCTTGGGCATCTTATTTTCCGTTCATTTGGGCTCAAGGGGACTTCTTAGTCACGGGGAAAATGGTGCTGGAAATATGTGGCAGCTGTTCTGTTGTTAGCCTATACACTTGCACTCATTTCAGAGCCCTTGAACTAGCATATTAAGTAATCCATCCTTCTTATATCTAGATTCCTTTGTGGCTTTGCTTAAGCATGGTAGCTAGTCCCAAGGTTAGAATTCACTTTTTTTTTTTTTTTTCTGTTTTTTTGCACTGGTCCTGGAAGCACTGCAATACCAGGTCAATGCATGGAGTGGATGGAGCACGCTCCGGTTCCACCACCCAATACCAAAAAGAATCTGCTCAATATAGACCTCCTATGGAGGACATATCAGAGACAATTACCCTGGGAAAACCACCTGATTGATCATTAGAATTCACATGATCAATTAGATGCCCAAACTTCTGGGTCTGAATGGAATTCATAACACCTAGTGTGGTGGAGGGGTGAAGAGGCAGCCAAGAGAACTGCTTAGGGAGAGGGATGCTGAATTCCTGGATCTGGTTACCTGCTGCCCATGAGTTGAACCACCAATGTGAAACTGGGGTTCATAGTCTCAATCCCCCTCCTGCATTTCAGTGCCTAAACTATTCCTTTGGATGGGGATGATTTGTTCACTTTTCTAAAACTGTGACTAGAGAATGAAGTGGTGCTGCCTACATAGCTTCATATAATGCCTAACACTTTAAGAGTGGTTGTCCAGGAAATGGCAGGCTTGAGCTCAAGGTCATCTAGAGCCTGATGAGGTTCTAATTTGCCTCCCTCTCATCATCTCCAAGGAGAGTGCTCATCCATACAACCAGCTGGAATGAGAGCACTTCTCTCTCCAGTTAAAACTGAGCTACAATGCAAAAAAAGGAATGGTAGAGTGAGCCTGTCACCCACTGAGGGAGAGTATTTCCTGCCTGGGGATAGAGGGGGTTTGTTGTTCTAGTCCAACATTTATGCATTTTATGTAGTGAGGCTAATGCAAATTGGATTAGTTATGCTGGGAGCAGGGACTAAAGTGGCCAGGATTGTAGGCTAGGGTCAGATTTCTTCTCACTTCCTCTCTCTGGCCCCATGGATTTTGCCTGCTTTTCTACACTGTGGCCCAGGTTCACTAGGAGGGATGGTGAGTGCTCTCAAACCCAGTCTAGCTGATTAGTGCAGTGGTTTTTTATATTCATTTGTGGGCTCCTAAATTTCAAATGGAGATGCAGACCACTTTGAATTGTAAGTATGGGTATTCACTTTTTTATTTTTAACTGTAGTCATTTCACAGATCCATTGCACAGAGTCTACAGACCACAGGTTGAAAATCATTGCTATGATGCTGCGTTGGTCAGGCCACTCTGTTGTGAAATGGGAATTGTGGATTTGACCCCCCTGCCCCTCCTTAGCTGAGTCCAGGCTTTCCATTTTGTGGGCAAGTATTCTAACTACAGTGCAATTAAAAGATGCCACCGTCTCATCCTCTGGCTGTATTTCTGAGTGGAAGTAGTTGTGCTTTACGTTGAATCGATATAGTTGGTGTGCTAAGTGTGTTCTGGATCAGGCCTGTCAGGGATACATAGCTCTTCCAAGTAGCTGTCTGAAAGATACCCATTGAGCCAGTCTGCCTATTTTGAAGCACACAACAAAGTCTCTTGAATACTGCCTGATAAGATATCATGCCATGGCTTTTCATGCATCAGATGGATCTCTCAGAATGCAGACTACTCTCTCCCTTGCTTCCAGCTCACAATGTTGAGAGCAATGCTGATAATATACTTGGCTCATTGTTCCCCTGAGGAGGTTTGGGATAGAGAACCAAAATGGCTGCAAACTTTCACTTATTTTGCCACTTGTAATCTGGAAAGACTGTGTCTATTCCATTTGACATTTCATGTTTAAATACCCAAGTTTTCTATTTATTTGAAAAGAAAGCCAGTTAACTAAACTCTCTTCTATTTGTCTTGCTTGAGCTCAGCGTCTCTTTTGACCAATAAAGTATCTAAAACTTAAACTGAGCAAGGGAAGGCATACAGAAATAAATGCTAGTTTAGAGTCAAAGACAGAAAGTGCATAAAAAAAAAAAAAAGTTGTTGCTACCATCTTCTCTTGCATATAATACACACATCTTGTTTTGGGGAAGGCAGACCAAAAAAACCTATTTTTCCAAAGTTACGGCTGCGTAGAGCAAGGACGGAACCTAACTTTCAGCTTAATCAACCTCCCATTCCTGCTTAACCAAAAGCTGATAATGCTAGCTACTGCTGAAAACGTCTCCATGAGTGGATCTACAATTTTGAAAAGAGCAGAAAAAACAGCCTGCAAGCCTATGAAATAAGAGAGCGAGCAGGAATAGCTGCAAGACAATAAAATTGCCTGAAGGAAGGTTAGCTTGATTAGTGCAACATCAAGACCATTAAAAAAGGGAGAGGTGATTGTTATTCACATCACAGTTCCTAAAAGGAAGCCATTAAATCATCTGACTCCCTGAATAGAAATGCCATGTCTGCTGCATACAGGAATCAAAATGGTGTGCTTCTATTCTTGTCAAAAAAAATCAGTTCCCCCACTTAAACCACTCCAATTGGGGTGAGGGAGGTTTGGGTGGAAAGGTTTATGCGGTATAAAAGGGCTGCATTACTCAGGGAGGCCAAGATCATGTGTTACATCCAATTTTAATTTAAAATGGAAGCTTTGTGAGGCAAGCTTGAGTACAGGCACAGCTAAGGATTGACTGTAATGGGGAAAGGAGCTAGTCATTGTTAGAGCAGAGAGCCCAGCTGGGTGTAAAGCTTGCCTTACAACAAACTGCAGCTCTCAATAACTGCTGCCTGTTCTGTGTAGGCAGCTACAATGGGCCTCACATACATCCCATTCCTCTGAGTGCTGAGGCCTTTCCTCGGAATTCATAAGACTCTGCCATTTGGTACCTAGCTTTTATTGATGTTTTGAATGTTTAGATGTGGTTTCCAAAGGTATTGCCTAACTGACCAGTTGCTACCGAGCTGAATGAAAGGCATCATGATTGCTGTTTCCAGGCATCCTCAGTCAGAGGCTAAGATAAACCTGCAAACGCTTATACCTGAGGTGTTACAACTCCTGTTAACACAAGTCATTAGACAGCCAATTGGAACACCTTTATGTCATGTGTATAAGGACCAATGCTTTTAGCTTCACCAGTTTTACCCAGCTCCCTTACTAGAACACTTTCCAAGAAAACCTTGCTGTTTGTTTGCTGGCAGCTACTCCCAACTGGCAAGAGAACCTGCAACAGCTTCAGCAATGGCATAGGCTCCTTAGAAACCAGCACCTGTACCTCTTAACTCACTATGTAACCTTCTGTTATTTTATGGAGAAGAGAGTAGGAGCTGCAGAAAGGCTCCTTTTTAACTCCCTCCATATGCAAGGAGGTGTTATTGGCATGTTCTGCCATTTAACATCTCCCCTCAGAAGAAATATCTCATAATGAATATCCCATGTGCTGTTCAATGCAGATGAAAGTCCCTTTGTTTCAAAGTCAATGCAACTGTGTTTTTCTCCATCTCTGTTTAATTAGCTTAGCTGGGATGGTTTAGACAGGAATAAGTCTGCCCTGAACAGAGGGTTAGACTATATGAAGTCCTGAGGTCCCTTCCATTCCAGCACTATTTTCTGTTATTAACTATTCTTCTAAAATAATTTTGTTCTAGACTGATTGTGTTGCACTTTGGGAGCCCAATAACTTGCAGGAAATTGGAACTTCTGGTCCTCTGCACCCAAATGGACCTGATCCTTTTCTGCCTTCCCACAGGGCAGGAATCTCATGTCTATCACATGACTAAGCAGAGTTCAACAATTAGGTAAAGACCTTCACCTGACTTTTATCTAGGATGTGCTGTTGGGCCCTATCCCTGCTAACACTATGACCTGTCATTTGAGGTGAAACTGTAAAAAAGTAGTTTAAATAGACTCTCCCACCGTGTGTAAATATATATGTTGCCTGTTCCCAAGGCTGGGCAAGACTAATTCACCTGGAAAGTTCCTGTTAAGTGTCTAAACCAGTAGGTTTCAGAACTGTTTAGTGCTTTGCAGGATTTATTTTCTCCCTTCAACCATGATGATATGGTATCCAAATTTTGTTTTGACAGGAGGGTCTGTGTACATAGGTTTGTCCATACTGCTGACTGGCAAGGCAAATGCTGCTTCCTGAAAAGGCCCCACCATGGAGCCTCTTGTCATCCAACCCAAGTCTCCCTAAAAGAGGGAATCAAGATGTCAAAGTTAGAGAATCTAATTTCAAAACCTACCAACAGAGCTGCAGTGTAGTCAGCAGGTATCCTCCTCCCCCTCCACTTCCTCAAACAGGCCCTTCTGTGTTTGCAACTTCAAACTCAGCTGCTGTTCATCACTGCAGCAAAGTGAATGAAATATGGGGATGATGTGCTGGGGCAGGTGTGGCCAACCTGTGGCATGTGTGCCACAAGTGGTATGGGCAGCCTTTGTGCAGGACATAGCAGACCAGAGAGGGAGCAAGGAACATGGCAGCAGAGGAACAGAAAGTGGGGTAACAAATCAGATGGGGAAAAGGCACTTGGGGGTGGGGCTTAGTTTAGCTTGGATTAGCCTGCCAAAAAGGTTGGCCCCCCACTATGCTAGGGAAACTATCTTACCCTATTTTTCATATTAAGAAAGAACTGGGTGTAAATCAATTATCACCTTCCCTTCCCCTCTAACAGTACACAACTGCTCCTTTGAAAGCAACTGTCCTCTTGCAATGGAGATTGTTAGTTCCAGAGCAGTTACGCATCATTTGAATGCACAATGGACCTTTCCAAGGGCTCTTAAGGAATACTTCCCTCCCAACAGCAACAGGTCTGCTACACCAAGCTCTCCCAAAACACAGCCCCAATATTAATGGCAAAGTTCTTAACTTTTTTAGACTAAAGGCTACCTCTGTAACTGTTCTGCATTTAATGGCACCCCATTTCAAAAAAGAAATGTATTTATTACAGTGTGTAAATGCTTGCATACATATATCTGGCATCCATTATGTCAGCTGTAGACAGAGCCATGGAGAGAGACAGCCCCTGCCCTAACACACTGCAAGAACAGAAGGCAGCAGGTACCTCCTTCACCAGACCTGTCTGGGGGCTCAAGATTTAGCCTTGAGGGTACCATGGGATTCTTAAGTGATGGGAAGATGGCACAGGCAAGGTGAAGGCTGCTTTGGCAGCAAGCAAGGAAATGGGGTTCATGTGGCCTCAGCCAGTGCTTGCTGCTCTGGAGGTGTCCAAACTCTGTTTCCCAATGGTCCTTGCCTACCAGGCAGCCCACAGCACCCTGGGAAAAGGTTGGAGCCCAGCCCCCAGTCTGGAGCAGCACCATTTTCCCCAGTTGAGCTCAGAAGCTTTATGCCTTTCTTTTCAAGCCCTCCACAACATCCAAGCTTCTTGATGCCTCCTCAGCTGCTGATGTGCCCAGTATTACTTTTACAGTATGCTGACTTTCCAGAGACCTCACTAGTAGGGCTTGTGCCCTGGGACAGTTTCTCAAACCTAGTGTGCATCTAACTCCCCCCCGTGGGTCCCCCTCTACCAGCTGTGGTTCAGTTGGCCCCATCGTGTTCTCCTCTGCCCTGTTTTATGCCTTTCTTTTCAAGCCCTCCACAACATCCAAGCTGCTTGCTGCCTCCTCAGCTCCTGATGTACCCAGTATTACTTTTACAGTCCCTACTACAGCTATTGCTTACCCTTGCTACAGATTCCCTTAGACAACAGCAGTGGTTAGTGAGCTGCATGGAGCAAACAGAAGGTAGAAGGTGAGGCACAAGAGTATCTACCAGGTTTGGGAAATGCTGGCCCTGGGCACAAGTAGCCAGAGGGAACCTGGGAGGCACCTCCACTTACTCAGCACCTGGGGCTTGTGCCCTCCTATTCCTCCCAGGTATGCCACTGGGACCTTCAGGCAGGCTGGGCTTCACTAACATGCCCTCCTTCTTCCACAGCTGTTTCCCAGTGCAGCCCTGCACAGCATTTCATGCAAACAGATTCCCACAGCACTCCCGCCTGACTGTAGTGGTACAGCACCCGTGAAAAGGTCTCACAGCACCCTGACTGAGAACCCCTGCACTAAACCTTGCTGTCTATTATTAGGCAGGCAACCTAAGAGTGCTTTCAATATATACCCCTTGTCTGGCTTTATCTTCACTGAATTGTGAAGCTACATCACTGAAACGTGCTCCAGACTTCAGCTTCTCCATGGCACCCATAATTTTGCTGTGCTTTTCACACAGAATGTGCCTGACCTAAAATACAAAAACAAGAGGAAAATTACTTGGGGGGGGGGATATATAAAGTCTCATTTCCTTATGCTCCTTTTATGGGATTTGAAAGCTGCTGCCATCATAAAGGCTTGCAGCTTCTGTTGCCATCCCACAGAACAGCCAATGCAGAGCAAAGCAATGGTCTCTTCTCCACATTCTGCTCTGGCTGCCACAGCCTGGCTGATTCTGCCTCTGGCAGGGGGTTGGACTAAATGACCTCTGAAAGTCCTTTCCAGTCTGATTTGTCTAGAAGTCTATAAATAACCCATCATCCCTTCAGGTAACAAGTTTAACAGCACATCTCAAAAACACATGCTGTGGTTAGCAGCTGTACTTGAGATTTACCATAAGCCCTCAGTACTAGACTCATGATACCGCCACTGTTCCCTCAGGCATAAGTCCTGCAGACAGGCTGTTTATCAGCTCCCCTCTGAGGTTACTGTTGCACTGTGTGGCTGCAGCTGCATCTGAATGATCACTTTGCCAAGCAATGCAAATGAATGCTAAGGAAGCAGTGAACACCGCCGGTCCAGGCCATTCCTTCTCAGCCCACGCAACTCAGTGACCCTGGTGCACAGCTGTGCCACAGGCCCTGCCCCTCTGCAGCGGTACCTCATGCAGTGTGGGGTCGAGCCCGCAGGAATCGCTGTGAAGCCAAGCTGGGCGGGGGAGTTGATCTTGGCGAGGCATCGCCGGGCTGCCAGGAGGGCCGCCTCCCCCGCGCAGGCCGCCGGGGCCTTTGCGGGAGGGAGCGGGATAGGCTTGGAGCTCTGCCGCCAAGGCCCAAGGAGCCTGGGCCGGCCCGAGACGCGGGGGTCCCAGCACCGCCAGATGCGCCGCCTGCCCCAGGACTCACCTTCACGGTGCTGCCGCCGCCCTTCGGACCCTGCGTCTTAGGCTCCGCGCCGCCGCCGCCGCCACAGGCGCCTCCTGCTGAGACACCACCCGAGCGGGAGCGTGAGCAGGCGGCCCGCCCCACTCGCCCCCTTTGCTGCCGCCTTTCCCCTTTGGGGGCATCTTCGGAGCCAGCGGCCACTTCCTCCAGACGTCACTGCGCCGCGGCGGACCCGCTCAAGCCCCCGCCGCGCACCAGCAGCGGGACCAGACTGCCCGTCTCGCGCCTGACGGGCCGGGGCGGCCGCGGCCTGTCAGGCAGCGTTTGGACACCTCACCACACCTAGGCTCACGCACAGGCCCGCCTGCCTGAGCCTTCAGTCGCGGCTCTGCAGGCGCCTGCGGCGCCCCCGCCTGGGGGGTTGGTGCTGGGCGGGGTGCTCCGCGCCCGCCCTCGTGCGAGAGAGGTAGAGCTGCTTTGGCGGGTGGAGCATCTCCGCCGGGCCCAGCCCGTCACATCACGTCACGTCAGGCGCCCGCGCCGCTCGCTCGCTGCTGCACAGAGCAGCTCACGTGCCACCTTGGCGCAGGCCTGCAGAGCGGGGCCTAAGCAGGGCGGCCTGCAGCGTTGACGCATGCGCGGGTCCAGCGCCGCTGCTCCCGGGCCTGCAAGCAAGGGTCAGAGCAGCCTGTCCCCAATCCAGCTGTGCAGTGGAAAGGGACTTGGCCTAGGTCGACCTGGCCCTGCAGTGAGACAGGGAGAAGGGGCTGTGGCCCAGCCCTGATGATCTGGCCCTGTGGGTGGAGGAGTATGGTCCAGCTCCAATCCTTGGGAATTTGGCAGCAGGGAGGGGTGACAGTACTAGCTGACACTTCTCCTGCCAAATTTCCCCACCTGTGGGGAGTCCCATGGGCTGGATGCCAAGCCTCCACAGGCCACCTTTGGCTCACAGGCTGGAGGTTGAGCATGCAGCTTCCCCCTCAAGTTAGATTAGGCATGTTACATTTAGGTCATTACTAATAGCACTTAAAATGCAAGCATCTGCACGTTAAAGCTTGTTAACTGGTGTGTCCTCTGAGCATCTCGAGGTTATGCTACCTTAAGGTGAGGATAAACTTGTAGCCATGCTACCTAGCTCATGTTAGGTTATCTTCTGTCTGCTTCACAAAGATAAACTGTGAAAGAAATTACAAAAAGGCAAGCAAGCCAAACAGCATCTCCACAGGATTGCAGATGTTGTCCCCTCCCCAGCCTTCACTGATTCCGCAGACAGCTGGAGGCTGATGCAAGAGAGGCCAGTAATGAATCACCACGGTTAACATCTGTGCTGTCCCCTCAGGCTTTCAGCCCCTAACTGTTAACAGTTGTGAATGTGTCAGAATTTGTGTAGGCTGCAGCTTGAGCAGGACAGACAGGAGGGTTTCTGGAGCTCTACTAATGGTACCGGGGTGCAGGGTGCAAACATCCAGTCTTCAGTCCTAGGTCTGAGATGGGGCCACACAGGATGATTTTCAGAGAGCAGTTGAGGGCAAGCTTCAGGAGAGCTTGCAGGGGTGTGTCCAGGTACTGGGGCTGGCAAATAATGAACTGTCATTGGAGCAGTCAGGAGCTGAGGAGACAGTCCACATGGGACACATGAACTTGTCATTCTATGGGCCAAAAGGGCTAAGCAGAGCTTTCACCCTGTTTCCTGGGGCAGCATACTGGAACCTTCTCAGGGGAGACCTCATACAGCCTTGTTCTGACATGGAAAGGCCTCCCCTTTCTGGCTGCAGTGCCCCTGGAACTCACTGGGCCTGTCCAGGAAGCAAGGCTGTGGGGCAGAGCTGTTTTCTCTAGTCTTGGAAAAGCATCCTTCAGAAATGTCTTCCAGTCCCAGACCCTGTTTCCTATGCCCAAACCTTCCTACTGTTATCCCAGCCATGCCACATTGAGCACAGTCCCAACCTTCCCTACTGTCTTTCAGCTGGTTGTTAGAAATATTATTAAAAATGCATTATCAATAGCAGATTTAGGAAAAAAAAAAAAAAACACAGCTGCTACCGCTCCTTGTCTC
>NW_017728916.1:5124943-5144979 GCF_001723895.1 Crocodylus porosus
TGAACTTTTTGTAACCTCCTGTAATACTGGGAAAACAGGATGAGTAGCAGGCAGGCTGAAACTCCCTAAAACTGTTATCTGTGGAATGCAAGGGTACCGCTCAGAGAGAGAAGGAGGAGGGAAGGGGGTGGGGGGTGTGTGGAAGCTAACTAGTGGAAAACTACTGCAGAAAGTGACCAGGATATAAATATACACTGTTGCAGGGCTAGGCGCGAAGGCTTTGAGACCATACTGTCTCCCTGTGCCTTTTACTTGAGCTCAAATAAACTCTGTCTACTTCTCCCCCCAGTGTGTTTATTGGTGCGACACACACCGGGCAACGAACCCAATTGTTGCCTCCCTCGGGCACCTTGTGCCGGCAACACAATCAATGAGAGCACAAGGAGCCAGTCCAGCTGCTTCTGGAAGGCACCTCTTTGCCAATAGGCTAGGGAAAGCGGGTCAGGTCTGTCCTTATCTGGTCAGGAGTGAAAGTGTGTTTGTGTCCGTCAAGTTAACAGATGGAACCAGAAGAGCCACAGGGAACAAATCTGTTCAGCAAGAATATGCCACATAGTCAGAGTAGTGCCTAAGCCAATGATTGCACTCGACATGTTCCAGTCCAGCTGGGCTTGCATGTCCAGCTCATCCAGCACTGAAGGGGGTGGGGGTGTATTTCATGTGGACATCCTAGATGCTTGCTCCCATGTCTGAGAACCATGGTCCTGATTTAGCAGTGTACTACAGCCCCTGTGTGCTAAGTTAGCTGGTGGAAAGGGAGCATTGGACAAGCAGATCCTCCCCCATCCATGGAGGAAACAGCCCTGGTACAGTAGTATGTTACAAGTGCCACATCAGTGCTGATTCTATCACTGCCCCCACCTCAAAGGGGACACTCCAGATCAGGTGCAAGAGAGTTGGGGTAGGTTGGACAAGGGGGATGGAGCTGGTCAGAGCAAATACATGCCCCTGCAAAGCCCCGAAGAGTAGCTGAAGATACTGCCAGCTTGCTCCATGGGCTGAACAGCTCCTGAATAAGGAACATCCAATCCATCTCTCCCTAGTCCAGCCTAGTCATAACTCTGCTGCAGAGCTTATTGCCCCCAAACCAGTAACAAATTCCATCTCTTACACAGCACTTGCTGTTCCAAGATCTCCCAACACCTCACTGAGATGGGGACATGTTATAGATTTCATAGATTTCATAGGCATTTGGGTTGGAAGGGACCTTGGAAAATCATTGAGTCCAGCCCCCTGCCCAAGGGGCAGGAAGTCAGTTAGAGTCAAAGGATCCCAGCAAGATAAGTGTCCAAATGTTTCTTAGCCATCTCTGGAGGGAGTCTATTCCAGGCCCTGGGGGTTCGGACAGTAAAGAAGTTTTTCCTTATGTCCAGCCTAAAATGGTCTTGGAGGAGTCTGTGACTGTTTGACCTTGTCATCCCTTGGGGCACTCTGGTGAACAGGCAGTCCCCCAGATCCTGATGTACACCCCTTATGTACTGACAGGCACCCCTGTGCTTTTCCAGGCTGAAGAGACCCCTGGCTCTCAGCTTCTCGTCATAAGGCCTGTTCTCTTATCCTCTGATCATGCATGTGGCTCTCCTCTGGACTCTCTCAAGCTTTTCCACCTCCTTTTTGAATTGTGGAGCACAGAAGTGGATGCAGTACTCCAGCTGCAGCCTCATCAAGCCTAAGTACAGTGGGAAGATGATATCCTGAGATTTGCTTGAGAAGCATCTATGCATGCAAGCCAGAGTTTTGTTCACTTTACCAGCTGGAACATTGTATTGGTGGCTTATGTTCATCTTGTGGTCAATCATAACCCCCAAGTCCCTTTCGGCTGTGGTGGTAGCAAGTGTAGCACTGCTGAGCCTGTAAGTGTGATGCTGGGGTTTTTTCACGCCCTCCCGAGGTGGAGTATCTTGCATGTTTCCATATTGAATGACATCAGGTTTTTATCCGCCCACTTTCTAAGCCTGTCAAGGTTAGCCTGGATCACCAGCCTATCCTCAGATGTGGACGCTTTACCCCAAAGTTTGATGTCATTGGCGAACTTGGCCAGTTTGCTTCTGACACCTATGTCCACATCGTTAATAAAGACATTAAAGAGTATAGGTCCAAGGATGGAGCCTTGGGGGACACCGCTGATCATGGAGCGCCATAATGATTCACTTCTGTTGACTACTATTCTCTGGGTCCGACCTCAAAGCCAATTCCCCAGCCATCAGACTGTGAAGTAGCCGAGGCCTCAGGTGTCCAATTTTTCCAAGAGGAGATCATGGGATCTCAGATCAAAGGCTTTTTTAAAGTCCAGCTATATGATGTCAATCTCTTCTCCCTTGTCCAGGTGATGTGTCACCTGGTCACAGAAGGAGATGAGATTGGTCAGGTAAGACCTACCTGCAACAAACCTGGGCTGGCTGTCCTCCTACCTGCTTCACAGGGAGCTGAAGGGGTGAACCCTAGTCTTGTATCAAGTCCATGGCTGAGACTGAGGGAAACATGCCTCCCTGTTTCCCTTGGCCATGCTCTGACCTCCTGGAGCAGACAGGGAACAAGCTTCCTCTGGTGATATGGCTGCTCCCTGAGGGCTGGAATTTGTGACTAAAATGAAGGGAAAGGACGATAGAGCATGAATAAAACCGGAGGCTCTCCAAGATGCCAATACTCAGTTGACAGTTGGTCAATGGCATTTAGTAGTTACATGGGCCATAAACGGGAACCAGGGTTTAGGATTACTTTGTTTTCCTTGTAAAAAATAAATATTTAGTTGTGTTTAGTGCTGTCAAAAGGTACAAGAGGCCATCCTTTCTCTCAGATGCCCTCGGCTCATGCTTCTGGCTGGCAGGGGCAGGAGTGAGGACCAACTATGGCAGCTCTATGCTGACCCACAATCCCCCAAAACAGGGGGAGCTCTTGAGTAGCTATATCCCCTGGCTACCAGGTCTTCTCTACCACCAGAGCACAGGGCAGGATCCAGCCTATGATCTTTTTCAGATCAGTGGCTCCTATGGTCATGGCTAGATACTCTGCTGTTCAGTGATCAAGCAAGAACAACTGTTCGCTTGAATGTCACTCACTCACCTCTCAGCAAGACAGGATCCTCAATCATTCCTGTCCTCTGTGTCCTCTCTCTCTCTCCTCAGTGGACTCAAGAGACAGGCTTGTGTGGTATGACGTACTGTCTCTCCTGAACATGCTTATTCTCCCTGGCAAGCAGGAAATACAGCTGGTCTCACAACAGTAATGTCCCAGTGGAATTTTAACAGTAAATCTACATCCTCTTCCAATGGTGTTACTGCAGCTATTAATCCACACTGTGAACCAACCCAAAGGTTCAACTCTTGCCGGAACCAGCCTTGAGGGATTAGCTGTTCTCTCATCCCCCATGGGAGCCTTTGTGAAAGGAGGTGGAGTCTCAGTGTGCTTCCCAGTATAGAGGGGCTGAGATCCAAGGGCATCCTCTTTACTTGCATGAATTACCATCATTGTTGGAGTCTCATGGGAAACAATCAGGCCATGGGGATTCTAGGTAAAGAGGGTAATCAACAAATCATAGGACAGACGGTCATGGCTGGGGAGGGTGATTTGACAAAAGACTGCACAGCTTCTGCCCACTCAATCCCTAAGTCTACGAATGAGCATTTCAGCCTCTGGTCCTGTCACTCCTGCACTACGTTCTCAGTGTATCTGTATTTAAAAGCATGATCACCTAGTAGCTCCTTGCATGGAAGACTGCTTGCAGCAATCCTGCTGCCACATGCATTTTAACACATGTTCCATTAAGAGAAAAGATCAGTGTTCCTGGAAGCTTAAAATAGCAACAAGAGGCAGAGTTTGGACAAGGAGGCAACAAGGGAATGTGGGGGTGTGGAGCTGAAGGTGTGATTTCACTGCGGGTTCATCCAATAGCTGGGCTCAGGGAAAACAGTAATAAATCAAGAGTCTGTCTTTGGGAAGGTAATTTATTGCCAGTGACTGAATGAGGAACACGCTCTCCATGTTAATTCAGCACAAGCTTAAGGAATACACTGCCACTTCTCATAACAAGATGAATCCTGCAGCCTTTGGAATCCCAGATCCCACAAGCATGTAGCATGTGGAACAAAGAAGAAATATTTCAGTGGTGGTTAGGCTGCTGAATGCCATGTTAATAGCAAGGTGCAGGTGATACAGTTCACCATATTGGAGGCTTCTGAGTGCATGCTGTGATATAGCAAAGGGAATGCAGTGGTACCTCAGTCCTGGGAATTTTTAGGTGTGGTGTTAAGGGTCCCTGAGCACTGTGTAGTGATACAGCAGAGGGGTACTATAAGTCCCCGGTGTTGTGTTGAGACAAATAAAAGGAGATGCAATGATATCTCAGTGGCTGAAGGTTTCTGAATGCAGTGACAGTTCAGTGCTGGGGGTTCTCAGTCATATATTCCCTTCAGCATATCTCAGTATTGAGGTTCCCTGCATGCTGTGATGCAATAGAGGGGTGCAGTAGTGCCTCTGGGGGGTGGTACTCGTGTGTGGTGTTGTGATACTACAGAGACTGCAGTGGCTTCTCCATTTCTTTTCACTTCAAACAGGAGTTACTAACCCACGGCTCATGGTAACATGCTGCCCATGAAACCTTCCAGTTTCTCACATTCACAGAAATGTTGCTTTCCATGGATGTACGTTCCTTCAGGTTGACAGAGCAAAGGATGATGTTGCCTTGGTCAGTTTAATTGCTCATGAACCAGTGAAAGTGGGGACTCCTGACTTCGGAGCATCTCCAGGCCACTAAGCTGTGACCATATTACCTTGCCAGTGTTGTCACCTTCTTAAGCACTGGGGGAAATGATACTGAAATTGCAGACAAAGCCTGATGTTGAGATAGTAATTTGAAAGGAGAGGTGCTGTTCTAAAAAACATCTTGTTTTCAAGCATGATGACGTTTACTCTTAATGAAAGTGAAAGAGTCAGTAAATGCCAACTATAATTAGCATTGCTCCTTCGTAGCCAGCTTAGAGTTCTCCCAGAGCTGTCAAAGACTCTCTAACAAATATCTCCATCTCTCTGTTATGGCAGAATCAAAGCTACTTATTTCCTCTCAAGATCCAGCAGCTTTTGTTTTCTTGCTAATTGAATGGCAGTGAGAAGTAGAGGGAGAGCAGGACAAGTACTGGGGGAAGAAGCAAAAGAAAGGGAGGAGGGAAGGGCAGGAGATAAAAGGCAGAAAGGAGCACAGGAAAAGTACATTCTGGCATGCTGTCTCTGGGAGCCATTGGTAATGAGCAGTGCTAAGGAACCACATTCAGATTTACAACTATCGATCAGGTGGTCATTAGACAGGGCTTCAGAGCCATCACTTCACATCTCCCTCAAGTGGATGGATGTCCCTTCATCTCCACTGTGAGAAGAATCTCTGAGGCCTGGTTTACATATAAAATTGGTACAAGTATGTGTGTCACTAAAGGGTGTGAATTGATTTAATTTTTACCAGCATAGTTACCTCATTACAGCATTGCATGAACACAGTAAGATTGGCATGAGGTTATTTCATATTGGATTGTATTTTTCCCTTTCCTGTACAGGAATAACCACAACAGACATAAGCTCAACTGTACCTACATAGCCAACTCTATTCTAAGGAATCTGAGCTGCTTTAATTATCCTGGCACGTTCAAGCAGTTTGACTTGTATGTGCCTGCTGGAGGGCATGACAGGGCTTAGATTGCTTCGGCCTGCAGGCCTCTGGCTCCAAGCTGGGCCTTTTTCTTCCTCTAGTGCAGCCTGAAAGGAAAACAAAAAATAACCATGGCAACAGGTCCAATTAGCCAGCCATTTAGCTTTCTGGTGACTCCCCATCATTAATTTTTGAAGAAGGGGGGAGTACCCCACAGCCACAACAACTTTGTGTGAATGGACCAATTTACTTTAGTAAAAGGTAGCACAGTTCACTTGCTGGAAAGCTCACGGTCTCCAAGGGGCCATTTGTCAGGTTCCTTTACTCTTTAATTGTTGCTGCAGATGGGAATAAAAGGACATTAAATGCTGCCACCTCTCCACTGACCACAACCCTTGCTGTGCTTCACAGCCAGGAAGCACTAGTGGCGTCATCGCTGGAAACACCATTCTTGTGAGGCCAAGGCTGGGGAGATCAATGCTTATTCTAGGAAGCTTCAGCAAAGGATATAATGGTCCTACCCAAGGCAGTGAAGAGGTTGGTCTGCAGGCTGCTTTTGGTCCACAGTATAATGCATCTGTTAATAGGTAGCATACAGGCCTGGCTTGCATACAGGTGTGGGACATGGGTAACTGTCTGTCAGGTGACTGCACCAGTGTAACTCAGTGTATAAAAAGCTTGCCTGTGCATGGGCAGTATAAAGGTGCTTTACCAGGTGTAAAGGTGCTTATACTCTTCTTGCGTGGGACGAGCAGTGCTGGTACAGAGCCAGACCTGCACTTGGATGTTTTAAGCCAGTGAGACTCAGACCACGGTATCTCATACACACATGGTTTTTCAACTTACCACCTGTGGCTCTTAGCAGAAAATGTTGTCAAAGGTTGTGTTTTTGTTTTGTTTTTTTTGGGGGGGGTGTTCTGTGTGTTGGGTATATTTTTCTAGCAGTTACAAATAGTTCAACACATGCAACTGTATGAATGCCACGGGAAACCTCTGAAACTGGAGTGTGTGTTGTGGCACTTTGCTTAATGCTGAATGAGCACACAACTCCTGTAATTGCTTTAGCTAGGTAGCACTGGCAAATAACTCCTAACATGGACACAGCTTATACTGGCCCATTTGGGCTAGAAGCCAGAATGGCTTACTCCAGCCTTGACTGACCCCTTGAACCAGTTCTAGGGAAGTTATGGAATCTTCATCCATGGAAACTTTCAAAGTTATACAGACTCTTGACAGGGATGGTTTAGTCAGGGATGATAATGCTTTGAGCAGGGGGCTAGATTAGATGAGTTTATGACATCCCTTCCAGCCCTATTTTCCTATGATCCTATGATCCAAATAAGTTATCCCAGCAAATGCCCAGCTTGTCAGTATAAACATGTCTATACCACTGACCTATACCTACACCAGCAAAAGTCGTTGTGGGCCTGGTAATTTTTATATCAATATAGAGGCATCCATACTGGTGGTGCTGTCTTCTGTTAAGTAGACAGGCTTATTTATGAGGTCCACTTCCTCTTCCTTCTAGGCTACATTTTCTATAGACTGACCATTATGCAGCCTTAGATAATACAGTATGTTGTGAAATGTGTAGTATGTCTCTGCTGATGAATGCTGCTGTGCAAATAGGAGTGACTCCCAATGGCTGAGAAGGTTATCAAGGTCTATTCAGTGCATAGTCCAGCTTCCTCCAGGGTGGAAGAGAAAACCCACAGTCACCCTTCCAGGCCCACATGATTTGTACTTCATTTAGCAGCTGTCAGTCAGGAACCCATCCGGTTTCACTTCAGCAACTCATGAGGATCCTGTGGCAGGGGCACATGGGCTGACAAAGCCACAAAACCTTCAGTGTCACCTCAGGTCACTTCCTCCTCACCCTCTGCCTGACATAAGGGAGCCACAGGTTGAATGAATCTCTGGTCTGTGTTCACCAGGTCAAAAACCCAGGGCTAGGCTAGGCACTGTACAAACAAGAAGTATCGAGACCATCTCTGCTCAAACTCTGGGAATAGAATGGGGGATTAAACAGACTGGGTTGGAGATGAGGTACTTGTACAGGTGTGAGTATTTCTTCATGGGTACACTCACCAGTCAGAACAGGTGTCAAGGAACCTCAAAACAAACAAAGAAGAAATTAAAGGAACCTGGAATCTGAAGACCTCTCAGGTCATTGCTCAGATCCTTGCAATGGGGAGCCTCTCCTGCCAACCTCAGCCTCTCGCAAGGGGATCCTGGAGCCCAGCAGAGAACCTCTCTTGCTGGCCACACGCCTGGTTGCTGAGGGTCCAACTGCTGCCTGCAGGTCCTGCTTCTTCAGGCTCTTCCGGGGCAACTGCTTCTGCCCCGCTGGCCCAGCTCTTGCTAGCTCTTTGAATCTCCTTCCTTGTGGTCCCTCAATGGTCTCCCCCCTGTGTCACCTGCATTGCCCCTTTTATCCCCCTCCAGGTGACCCAAGGGGCCAATCAGGGGACACGGAGGGTGAGTCTCTGGGGCCTGACTGGTGAGGAAAGGGAATCCCAAGTCCTCCAATCATCTTTTGCCCTTTCAAAACCCCTGGGCCAGGTCACTGCCAGCTAGCCCATCACAGACGTTTCTTGACTGGCTTTGTTCTTTACAGATAACTAGTTTTCATTGTTTCTGGTGCTCTCAATTGTAATGCAGTCACTCATCATGCCATAGTCTTCCTCAATCTGCAAACTGAGATTTTATATAGCTTGGGTTACTGTCACCATCCACCAGAACTGGGTGTTAACTCTGAACCTTTGTGTTTATTCTGTCAACTATTTCACCATTGATTCATTTAGCAAAAACACCCAGTGTTTTTCTGTTTCTGTGTTCTTTGATTTGTATAGGCCCTGCTATGAATGTCTCTACTGAGGCTGTACTTTAAAAGTTCCTTCTGAACCTAGAGGGGTAGTAGTCCTAACAAAATTCCCTCTGCTAAATAGAGGGAATATCTCTGAAACCTCTGCTTTGCATACCTCAGAAGAAACTCTTGTATGTGCTGTAGGTACATACACAAAGAAAACACCAATAGTGTTAAAATTAATGTAATGGAACCCTCCCCAAACTCTTACAACAGCATGATCTTCCAACCTACCTTGGAAAAAAGGCCTGAATAAATAGATGTATTGTTCCTAGGATAGCTCAGTTAATCAGTAGTCTTCATTCTGTGGAGCTCTTTAGCATGGCATTGACATATGCTGTTAAACAATGACCGCCCTTTACTCCACAGGCAGCAGCATCCCACATGAGCTTTTACCTGCATGAAAGTGCTGTAGACCACTTCAGGGTGAAAGTCCCTGTGAAAATGAGAGAGATGGTACGATTGTATTCAGTTTGGGGTCAGGAGAGGAAGGCAAAGAGACACATGGCTGCCATGAAAAATGCAGTCCTGTTTCCTGTAGTGTCCTTAGTGGTAGAGATGAGCTGGAACAGAGTTGCTATCATCAATATGATGGGGATTTTGTTGGGGAGGGGATTATAAGATGTACACATACCTTGTGGTTCTCCCTGGCACTGTAGCCCTTAGCTTCACTGGGTGCCAACTACACTGCCCAGAGTTACATTGATGGAGGTTTTCCTGAGTCCTGGCTTGAGTTTTTTTCATGGCCAAGCCTGCTGTCTGCACCACATACCACACACCAGAGGCAGCAAGTGCTGCAGATCACCAGTCCTACACACAAATTGTTCTGCTTCATAGATTCATAGGTTCTAAGGGCAGAAGGAACCTCAGTGGGCCATATAGTCTGACCCCCCTGCCCCTGGCAGGCAAGAAAAGGGTCACCAAACCTGGGGTCATGTGATCCCAGCCAGGTGCCTGTCCAGTCTCAAGTTGAAGAACCTCAAGAATGGGGCAAGCACCACCTCCCTTGGAAGCCCATTCCAGATCCTGGCAACCCTGACCGTGAAGAACTTTCTCCTAATGTCCAGTCTAAACCTACTCTCCAGTAGCTTATGGCCATTGTTCCTTGTTGTTCCAGGGGGTGCCCTGGTAAACAGCTCATCACCTACTTCATGTTGCTCTCCCCTTATGAATTTGTACACTGCCACAAGGTCCCCTCTCAGCCTTCTCTTTGAGAGGCTGAAAAGGTTAAGGTCCCTTAGCCTTCCATTGTAGGGCCTTCCCTGCAGGCCTCTAATCAAACAAGTGGCTTTTCTTTGAACCCTCTCCAGGATGTCCGCATCCCACTTGAACTACGGCATCCAGAACTGGACACAGTACTCCATCTGCAGCCTGACCAGTGCCATGTAGACAGGGAGAATCACCTCCCTGGACCTGTTTGTGAAGCACCTATGGATGGACAACAAGGTGTGACTACTTCATCACATTGACAACTCATATTCATCCTGGAGTCAACAATGACTCCAAGATCTCTTTCTGCCTCAGTGGTGCTGAGAAGGTCGCCCTGCAGCCTATAGGTATGATGACAGTTCTTTCTCCCTAGATACAGCACCTTGCACTTGTCCTTATTGAATTGCATCCTGTTGCTTTCTGCCCACTTCCCCAACCTGTCTAGGTCAGCCTGGATCTGGTTCCTCCTCTCCAGGGTGTTAGCTTCACCCCATATTTTTGGGTCATCCACAAATTTAGACAGGGTGCTTCCCACCCCCTCATCCAGATCACTGGTGAAGATGTTAAACAGCACCAGCCCTAGAACTGAGCCCTGAGGGACTTCACTGCACACATCTTTCCATGTTGACACCAACACATCCACCACCACTCTCTGAGTGCGACCTTTGAGCCAGTTTGCTACCCACTCTAGCATATAATCATAACACCCGTGGTGGTGGCCGATGGCCACATGCCCCAGCACCGCACCCCGGGTCCCTTTCCCACCCCCGCTCCTTCAGCTGAGGAGGCCGGGGGGAAACCCGGGGACATGAGTGAGGGGTGTGGACCGGCCCTTTTGCTCACCTCTCTGCCTAGAGAGCTCACAGCATAGCCGAGGAACAGTAGAAGGTGAATAACAGGATAGAGAAATGAGCGTCTTACTCATGGGACAGGACAGAAGAGTGCAGCTGTTATGTAGCCAGAATTTCTTCCTTTTAAGAGGTTGCATAGTTATTCCTGACCCTCAGCATCCCCTCCTATTCCACAATTTCTCTGCTGATGTCTCTGCCTTAACTTGCACTGTCCTCTGATATTCCAGACAGAATCTGCAGTGGCTTTAGAGCTGGGAAAATATTCAGATTAAGATGAAAGCCTAATAAGTTTTTTTTCACCTATTATCTTAGTAGGCACCCACCCCTGAGGCCTAAGTTTGTTGTTTGTTGACATGATTTTCCTGAAGGCCCTTTAGGTTTTCTGTTCTGCACACACAGCAGACAGATGTGCCATCCAGGGAGAGGAAAACCAGAGAACCTGTCAGGAAGACTACCCAAAACATTCAGCAAGAAGGAAAGCAAATGGCACAGGACCTGTAATAGACAGGGCAGGGGCTTGGGCTTTGCCTTAATGATGACAGACCTCAGCCATCAGGAAAGTCTCTCTCAAATCCACAATGTTTTGATCACCTGATCACACTGGGGAATGGTTTGTACAGAACCATAAGGTGAAGCTGTGCTTGCACTGTAACCTATGCTTTACCCACTCTGGGGTAAGAGGAGAGCCTTCAGAGACCAGAGCACCTCTCTCTACCACTCACTTCACTTACGGGAGAGAAATTCCAGCAAGAAACCAGCTCAGTAGGTCACAAGCCTGCTTTATTCAGGCACAAAGGAGTTCTGGTGCCCGTGTACAGTCACCAGCAGTGAGTGGGCTCTTAGATGGCAAGGGGAGGAATCTCACCTCTGTGACCCCTGAGGTGCAAGGAGGTCAAGCTGCGTTCTGCTCGGCAGCATGGGCCTGACCCCCTCCTCACTCTGTTTTCAGGAAGGCTATCGTGTAATAAACATCCCATTAGGCAAGACGACAATAAAATTAGCTTGCAGCACTCAGTGAGGTAGGAGAACCAAACAGCTCCATCAATGCCTGTAAACAGGCAGTTTATGCAACTGACTGTCTCACTGGCTGGGAGACACAAGCAGGAGCACAAGAGACAGGATGGAGCTGGGAGGGGGAAGCTTCATTTTTCTAGTGGATTTGTCACTGCTGGGTGGAACACAACAGCGTTCACAATTATGCTAAGAGGGCTGCTAAGGTCCCCTTTTGTGCAGGATCTCCAAGGGGAGCGGCAAGCATGGCAGGTACTTTTGTTACCAAACCACATGGCTTAAAAAAACCCACAAAGGAAGCTGCCCTGAGGTCCTAGAGCAAGCCCTCATCTGCCCGCTGGCCAGTATGTCCCTCCTGGACCCCTGTTCCCAGTCTTGTCCTTCAAGCACTAAGTGGACCCTCCTGGCCCATCCATGCCCCCAGGGCACCTGTTGCCTTAAGGGCTATTTGTAGCTGCTTTCCACACCTATGGCCACGCCCATGCCTCAGGGATGTTACCAGCTATCACTTCAGGCTTCCTTGCCTTTCTTAGGGTTTCAGCCTTCCCAGCCTTTGCCCAGGCCTCTCAGCCTAGGTCCACCACATAGGACCATGGCTTTTGGGCTCCAGCCCCTGACTCACCCCACTCAGGCTGTGGGCCCCAGGGCCTGATTCCACTCTTTTCAGGCTTTGCTCCAAGTCCCTGGTCCTCTCTGACTTCCACCTGTGCTAGTCTTCAGCCCCTCTCTAGATTTTAACCCCACTTTGACTTAAGCCTTCTCCACGCCTTGAGCCCTGGCCCACTGACAGAACTCAGTGCACCACATGCCCCTTGGACAACTCTGTAGCTTTAAGCCCCACTATATCCCACTCTAGCTCAAGTCTAGTCGTGCCCTTCAGGCACCCCTCTCTGGCCTCTTCTCCCCTTGTAGCCACTCACAGTCCACCAGTATAAAATTTAAACAAAAACATACACCCACTACCTGTAACTAAAATGCCCCCACTCTAGATCCTATTCCCTGCAAGTTGTGAGCCTCTTGCTTGCTGTCCCCAGAGCAGCTCAAGTGCCAAACAGCTCATCTCCTACAGCCCGCCAGCCTGCCCAGAAGCTCCTCTCCCTGATTCAGGCCCTGGGCTTATATGCCTCATGAGCCCTGCCCCTTCCAGTCAGGTGACTCTCCAGCCATCTGCAGGGGTTTTCAGTTAGGGCCTGATGGCTAACTTCAAGGGCAATTTATAACTGCTACTTTTGCTGCCTTAGCAGAGCTCTGCCCTACTGTTCTGTTGCTGGGCTACCCTTTGTCTATGGCTGCCTACTCCCCTGCAGCCAGCCCCCTCACCCCAACCCTGGGGCCTCCCTGCTGCTACCTATGCCTTCAAGTAAGAAGAGCCTCCTGGCTCCCTCTTACAGCTCTTCAATCCCAGGAGCTGGGAGAGCATCTGCACAGCAACAGGCTTAGTGGACACCCTATGTGAGATTCTCCAAAATCTTACTGAGGCCTGCTCCCTCAGAGTCTCTCTGCTGTGGCCTTCTGGGAAGAAGTAGGCCTCTGGAACCTTATTCTGGAGCGGCTGGATTGAAGAAGCCTCAGCCCTTTCAGCTCCAAGGCTCCCTGAATCATATCACAAAATGGCTGAGTGGCCCAGAGGCCCCAAGATCCCCTGTACAGGTCTTATCCCTGGTCATGACAGACAGTGTGCCAATGAGGCAATGGCAGTGCACCCCATAAATACAGGAGCTTTCCATAGACCCTGAGACAAGTCCCTGCCCATAGCAGTGAAGGAGGGAGAGCTCCTCTCCCACCCCTCTCTTCCCACCCATTTTCTCCTTTCCCCACATTCCTGAGGGGCCTTCCCTGAGGCTCCAGATCCAGACTGTGTAGCTAAGGCACTGCTTTTGGAGCTCCTCCCTGGATTCCAGCTGTGTTAGCTGCTTAGCATTCACACTGTGTCCCCACTAATGCCCCTAATCATTCATCAGTCACTGTGCTCTATGCCTGGCCTTCTTCCCTTTTCTCTCTCTCTCTCTCTCTGCCTGCAAAGCATCAGCACACACACAGTACTTTCACCCCTCCATGGCACATTCCCATCTGCATGTGCACTGCTACCCACCCAGCAGCTGATGGTCATTCTGCTCCTCTGGACTTCAGCCTGGGATGCCCGCAGTAGCCACACACACCCGGTGCTAGCATGTGAAGGTTGCAGTGGGCAGCACCAAGGAGGCCAGGAGGAAAAAAGCAAAGGGATGGTTTGTCCAGCCAAGGTCACGCTGTAGCAAAATGGAATCAAGACACAAATCTGAGGAGAGCAGCATTTCCCTTCCCTGCTCCCCTCTTTCTTTGTTTGGGCTGCTGTCTTTGTGATTCCCCACTGGGGGACAGGCTCTCTCTGATTCCAGACTCAGAGCCCAGACAAATATGTTCCGAGCTCCCATGGCAGGACAGGCGCTGAAACCCAGCGTGCATGTGAAGGGTGTTTTTCTGGCCAGTTGTGATTTAGTTAAAGAATCACAGCGGAACAGGTTTAAGGTGAAAGCTGCTGTTTATCGCTAAAATCCTCTTGTGGTTTGGGTGGCTAACGGATTTTCACTGCATATCTCCATAGGGTAAGAATCGCCCAAGGAAAGGACTCATGTTCCCCTCCCTCCTCCTTCTTCGCTCCAACCAAGCTGTCCGGCTGCCTTTCCCTCATCCGTCACCTCGCTGCAGTATTGACAAGCTACAGCGATGGTGCTGAATGAATCAGAGAGATGGAGACAACAGAAGGAGTCTCTGCATGTCGCTGCCGCTCTGCCAGCCTCCAGCCTTCCATATCTCAGCCAAAAACTTCCCCAGGCAGCCTTCTTTTGCTCCACTGCTGCTGCTGCTCGCCAAAGCTAAACCCTAGGCTGATGCCCTTCTGGTGGAAAAGGAAAGGAGAGTAGAGCAAAACCAAGAGGAAGGAAAGGAGACAGGGAGAACTGCAACAGAAAGCAAAGGTAAGGCATAGTATTTCTATTGTACTGGGCAATGGGTTTTTTGAATGATGAGGGGGAGGGAGTGGGAAGCAAATGGAGTGTGTTGGGGAGACTGTATTGATTTTGGATGTGGTTCTGGATATGATTCTGGACATGGACACATGCTCCAACCCCAGCCTGTATCTTGGAGTCTGACTAGTTTTGCATCTGATGCTGTTCACTAGGAGACAGACCCAGGTCCTGCAGTGCCATGGGTTGTGCCCACTGTTTTTAGACCGCTTCATTTCAATGGGTTCTCTGGGTGCATTTATCTGTGTGCAATTGTTATATTGGCTGGATGCAGGGAGAGTGCCTTCATTAGAGAGATTTCAGGCAGATATACAGTGTGAAGGCATTTGCATTTGAGCTCTGTGGGACTGAAGGGTAATGTCTGTAGTGTGCATAGCTGTCTGGGCTGCGATGCTGATAAGCTGACTATCTACCATTATGCATAAGTAGACATTGCCTTCCATCTCCAGGAACGCATCCAAGCACACACAGAAATAGTGCATGCCTAGACCCTCCAACCACAAGCGTCTCTCTGAGTGTACAAACCCAGCCCTCCCCACGTACACCCTACAAAACATATCCATGTTCCTGTTCACATACTTGTGCCGCGCCAACTGCATGCAGCCTTCCATAAACCAATACACAACCCTGTGTACGCACTCCGATCCCCTGAACACATTAAGGTCCTATATGCTCATAGTCCCACTGCACACACGTGTTCTGCCTGTAGGTAGGAGGCTGCATGCAGTGAGTGTCAGTTTGCATGTGCAGTGAAATGCATATCCACAACTTGATTGTGCAATGGAGATTCCTGCTGTTCGGGAGTCACACCCTGGAAATGGACATGCAGTCCACAAAGGGACCCAAAAGCCACTTCTCTAGGTGGACAAATGATCTTCCTGGGTCATGCATGTGGATATACTGAGACACTACCACAGCATCCAGGAAATATATGTGTATTCCTTCACACACACTGACACTCTGCAGTTGTACGCTGCTCTGTGTAAACATCCCCTCCAAAAAGTGTGCGCCTTGCTGGGTGTGTACACACTGTTCTCAGCAGTGCCAGCACAATCCACCCTATGTGGAGACACATACACGCACACAAGCATTTCAGCTCTCTTTAGAAAAACAGGCAGCCCTTTTAACTCCTGCTGCTCCTCTAGAAAATACTGCACAAAGATGTAGGCCCTGGAGACTTAGTGAACCCTAGTCTGTGTAAGCTCGGCTTCCACTTCAAAGCAGAACTATTCAGGGCTTTGCAGCAGTGCATGATATTCTGTGCAGCACTGGTCAGTGGCTGTGGGCTTCTATAGTGTCAGCATTTTGCTCTGGGAAGGGAAGAGGAGAGAGGTTATAAATAAAGGACCATCTTATGCAGTCTTACTGTGCTGCAGCCACCATGGATCAGTTTCTGTGGGAATAGCTTGAAAAACCTTTTCTTGAATGTAGATTCCCAAGGGACTGTAGCCTTGCTTGTCAGCTACTTTAGCACTGGAGAGACCAGCCTTAGATACTCAGGGGAACTATAGCAATGAAAAGGCATTAGTTGTTCCCCGTAGAACAAGATCTTTACTGGGGAGCGCTTTAAAACACTGCAGCTTGATCCCTCTAAGACAAGATCCTCACATATAAACCCTACTCTGAGGCACTGCATTGGGATTGGGGGTTTCCATGCTATCTTTGTGGCAGGTCTCTAGTTGGATCCCAGGGACTGGGAGAAGGGTTCATTTTCTGTCAAGTTCCTGCCCTTGATCCTTTCCCTACTTCTCCTCTTCCCAGTGTTAATAGAAATTTGTTCTCTCTGTTTGTTCAGACTTGAATATCACATGGGTCTGCAGCCCTGGGGTGGAAAAATAATTGTCTCTGGAAATGATATTGGGTCACATTAATAAAATACAAGATTCTGTACAATGAAAATGACAAGATCTGTGTTTGCACCATGTTCCTTCTCTTTTGTGGCTGTTATTTCAGAGGGAGCTTCTTGTATCTTTGTAATGATATATTATATGCACTGGATTTTTAAATGGAGACCTGTTTTCTCCATTTGATGGATGAGGGATGGTATTGATCATGCTGGACATTATCTTGAGAGTTTTGTTTCACATGGGACCTAAAGGGCTGGAACACCCCAGCCAGGACCAACCTGCCATACTGGAGGCTCTAAGGGGGTACTAAAGCAGGCCTTTATCTCTTCCCACAAACCCTTCAGACATTGGTCATTGGGAGCAATATGTGGCCAAGTGACCTCCTGGGATATGGTCCTTCCCTTCATGGTGGCTATGCAGCACCCAAGTGCCTCCCTGGGGAAGAGGGATGGTGGAACCACAGCTGAACTGCTAGACCAGGGGTTGGGCAATTATTTGGACCAGAGGCCCACTTAAGGAGTTGTGGTGAGCTGTTGAGGGCTGGGGGAGGGGGGGTGCTGGCCCAGCCTCAGCTCCCCATCCCTGCTATTTATACCCCTGGGGCTGGGATCACAGGGCAGTGACAGTATAGGGTCAGAGCCCAGGACAGAGCCCTGTAACAGGCATCAGTTACATGGACAGGGGCATGCTGGGAGTGGATTGTGGCTCTGCCCTGGGTCCCAGCCCTGCTCTGTCACTGCTTTGTGATCCCAGCCCTGCATGCCCACCCCACACCCAGACACTACTTCTTGCTCGTCCATGGCCCCATCCTTTCTGTCCGGTCAAGCATGCCCTGCCTGTGGGGATTCTGGGCCAGTCTCCATGGAGAACCCATCCAGCACCCCCAGTGGTGGGTGTGGGGTAGACAAGCCAAGGTGCTCAGGCAGCAGGGCCGGGTCTGGCAGCAGTGGCAGAAACACTGGGAGCAGCAGCCGGAAGCATGAGGACAGAGTGAACTGACACCACAGGGGCGGCTAGGAAGCTGAGTCTGGCCGCCATGCCACCCCTGCCCCACCACTCCATTGCTCAGCCCCACAAGCTGTAGTTCCCAGCACGTCTGAGAGATGCGTGCTGGAATAGGATTGGCTGTGCTCCATTCCAGGTGGCACCTCTGTGCCCGGCAGCAGTGGGACTGGCTACACACGCTATGGCCCAGGCTGCCCCCTGCCCCTGGGCTAGACAGGGATGGGTAACCTGCTGCAGGCCACACAGAATCACTTGGTGTCTCAGATCTGGCCCGAAGGCTGTATTTTGCCCACCCCTGTGCTAGATGGTCACAGCTGAGGTACCAGACTGGTCACAGATGCCAAGAGGAGGCATCAGGTGCCTCCTGTCTCCTTGTTCACATCATCCGTGCTTGGGTGACGGTTCAGCAGAGAGGGTTCTCTCCTCTTGCCGGTTCCATCTTGTCTGTTTGGCAGTTTCCCCCCATCACTCGCTCTTTTCCTCCAAATCCAACTTGTGAACATGGGTGAAACAAGCTTTAGTGATTGGAGCTCAGGAGACCGCAGGGGTGAGCTTGAGGTTACAGAACAAAATGGGGAACAACACCACCAACCTGCAGAGTGACCTTTGTGTGGTTCCTTAAGAGAACCCCATCAGCCTCAATCATGCAGCTATGTGCAGCAGTCTGGAGATATTCTAGTTGACATTACTGCCTGTCGCTGAAAGAAAATGGGGGGAATATGTTTGTCTCCGTTGTTTCCCCCCACATCTCTCTAGGCACCTACAGAGGGAAGAGTCACATTATATGGGCAGAGTTGAGTGCAGCACTCAGGCATGCCTAGTTCACTTGATGTCACCTTGCTGCCTCCCCAAAGATCTGGGAGTTGTGGGATGGCTCTAAGTTTTTAGTCCAATGATGCTTGGATCTGAGCATATATCACCTAATCAATCCTCTGCTGTGGCAGGGGTCTCAGACACTAGTGGCACTGCAGTCTCTCCTGTTCATTGCCTGTGGCGCACAACAATTTGGTCTCTGAGGATGGTAATGCTCTCATCAAACCCAGGTTATTGGGCTCAGCACAGGGGCAATGGGGTGACATGTAAAGCTTGTGACATACAGGAGGTCGTACTCAGTCTGTGTTGAAATTCTATAAAATAATTAGAGTTATGCTGTACACCTCTCCCTCCTCTTTGTTTGCTGCCCTCAGGACAGACATAATCTTCCAGCTAATAGCTACTTCAGTCCTAGTTCTGTTTAACAAGTGCAGTGGGGGTTCTGGAAGCCAAGGGAAGCCAGGACTGAATGGTTCTTGCATCTGGGAGGTGAAACTGTTAAGGGAATTTGCAATGGCAGCCAGCATCTTACCCCTCTAGCTCTCCACTTTGAATGAAGGGCTACAGCAATCAGAAGAACCTGGGGCAGGAGGAGACGTCCAAGGCCATCAAGTCACACCCCTTGCTCTGATATCATGGGTTCAAGCTCCTTCTTAAGACCAATTAAGATTTTGCACCCTCTCCCTCTCTTTGAGGCTGTTCCAGAACATCACAGCTCTGGTAGCGAGAAGACACCTAATCTTCTGCCTGAATTTATTCATGGCCAGTTTACACTCATTTGTTTTTGTGCCAAAATGTCCTTTAGCTTAAACATTTTCCCCCTCTCTGGTATTTACCTCCTGAGGTATTTATAGAGAGCAATCATCTCCCCACTCAGCCTTTGCTTTGCTGGGCTGAACAGCTGTCATCTTTCAGTCTCCTCTTGCATGATTGACTGCCTGTTCCTCTGACCATCCTTGCAGTCCTTTTCTACACCTGTTCCAGTCTGAATACATCTTTCTGGAACATGTGTGATTGAAAGGTGAAACCATCAGATGGTTCTTTGGCTATGAATGTACCAAAGACTTTTGGGGTCAGACGTACTTAGTGGCCCAGTGTCTCCATAACAAATCCAATAACACAGCAGTTGCCCATAGCAGCAGCACCAGGGCTAGGGACAGACATTCAAAAAACCTGAGCCTGAATTGATTCAATCTTTGCAGGTTAGTCTAACCTGGTTAGGCTGAATTGGTTTGTAACCAGACAGACATTCTCTCTGGACTGAGGAAATTCAGGCACATGCCACAGTGGCTCAGGCTAGAAGCCAGGGGGTGCTACAACAGCTCTCCCTTCCCTTGCACGGTGCTGAGCTGAGGGGGGTGTGGTCAGGCTTCAGCAGGATGGTTTGATTAGGGAGGTCTGCCTGCAGGGTCCCAGGCTTTTCCCTGTGGACTGCTCAAGGGGCAGTGTTCCCAGACCCCAGCACCTTGCTAGCACTCTGAGGCACGGGGGTGTGCAGTATATGCATCTGTGGGTGATACAGAGCTTTTCAGTCTCCCTCCCTGTTTCTTTATACTGTCTGCAGCAAACTGACAGGCAAGTAAGCCAGCAGGGACCTGATTACACTGTTTATCACCTCATCAGCAAAACAACAACCTCTCTTCATTAGTTAAAACTCTTCTTAAACAGCTTACCAGCTGACCTGTTGATTAGCTCCAAAAAGCCCTAAGCAGTCACTGTTCTGTCTGCTGGACCCAGGAAGTTGGACAGACACACACACAGACACCTCTTGGCATTAGCTAGCATACCACATGC
>NW_017728916.1:5145079-5155862 GCF_001723895.1 Crocodylus porosus
AGGAAGTAGGGCAGGGGGAAGCCAGGCAGACCCTGCTGTGCTTGCAGTCTCTGCCGGAGCTCTAGCCAGGGAGCAGAGGGAATGGGCCAGCCCTGCTGTGGAATAGAGAGCCCTGCCCAGCCCAGAGAGCATGCTTGGATGCTGGGGGAGTCTGGGTTATCTTAAACCAGCAAGTGGTCTGGGACAGACATTGCATAAACTGGTTTGACCCAAATCAGTTAAGTCTGATACTACATTCAACTAGGTTTATCTTAAACCAGCTTCAGCTATTTTGAAACTTGCTTATGTACACTGAATATCTGTTCTGTTACAGGTTTAAATCAGTTTCTGATCACTTAAACCAGTTTATGTGTAATGTCTGTCCCTAGCTCAGGAGACCAGATAGCATGATTTTAAAGAGTGACTTTGAATGTCATCCATATGCCTTAGGTGCCTCTCCAAGGCGAGAGCTGAGGCAGGGCATGGGGCAGCATTCTGTGGGCAGCGGAATTCAGTCTCCAGGGCTTGTCAGTCACATAGTATCCTTTGCTAGTGCCCAGTTGAAGGAAGGATCTGAAGGGGAAAGGTGCTGTTATGAGCATCAAATCTCACTGCAGTTCTAGGGCTTGAGTCTAAGAAATGAGAAGCCTTTTTTGTTTTATTCAGGGATTTAATGCACGGCTTTTTAGCTGGTGTACTCCTGGAGCCAGGGTGACTTCCCCCAGTGGCACATCTGGTCCCCAGTGCAAATTACATGTTCTAGCATGGCTCCTTTCCTTTTCCCACCTCCTTTCTTTGCCTTGCCATTGTTCCTAACTCCCAAGGGAAACATTCCTCCAGCTGTGATGCTCTGGTAGGTTTAGAATGGACATGGTTGATTGAGTTGCCCCAGGCAAGAACATTTGTTGTACCAACCCAGCTTTACACTCCACCTCCCCTCATTCCACTCTTCTGTTCTAACCCACTCTGGAGACAAGAGGTCCCATGCTTCCATGTCTGCTCTTCCCAGCCCCTCATGAGCAAGGAGGATTAATGCCCAGTGATGTTAAAAAGACTTCTACACTTCTTGGCATCCTCTCTCCATCTCTCTCTCTTCAATTAATCAAAATCTGGCTTCAGCAGTTAATCAATAGTGAGATTTATCTCTTGAATGCCATTATTGATTGCCTGGGATGCCTGGTTTTGTATTGATAGATATGTATGCATGGAGATAAGCTGGTAAGGCCTTTGCCAGGGCTCTGGCAGTTAAAGTTATGGAATGTGTTGTGGCCAGAACTTCTGTTGGTGATCAGGAAGGCCTGTTTCATGCCAAAAGTATATCAGAACAATAAAAGCAGGACTTCTTTTCTGAGAGGGCATGCAGGTCTCACCGGCCCATTGGGTAAAGCTGGCTAATTATCACTTGCATGCTAAGCTTTGTCCTGCTTCTCCAAACCCAATATTAACATTTCAGCAAAGCCTGGGCTCCTGCCCTTATCTTGCTGCTGAGACATTACTGCCTAACACCACCTGCAGCTTCTTCACTTAGCTTCTCTTGTCATATCCATACTCAGCCCTGCCTTTGGAGAAGCTTTCTGGGCTGGTGAGGGGAACTGAAGAGGAATGAGTCACTGCTTCAGGTAGGCACTGTAACTGAGCTAGCCATGGCAGTGCTTCTTCATAGTCTATGTTATGAGCTGCAGGTGTCTTACCACACTCAAAATCGACAGCTGCTGCTGCTCCTGCTTCAGTGTCCTTGGAAGGAGAAAGGCTGCCTCAGCACAGATCCTTCCCTGGGAAAGCAGAAATGCTCAGCTGAGTGCAAGTGAACAAACACCTTGGATGGACATGCTGACTAGGGCTGTGCAAAATTTCGCCAGCTGTTTTGATTCGACACTGTTTTGACTCATTTTGAGCTTGGAACAGTGAAATTGAACCAAAATGAAGGGCTTTGAAACAGCCTCAAAACCAAATGGGGCTAGTCAAAGCATTTTGAAAATTTCAAAGCATTTCGAGTTTTGAAGCAGCCAGCAGTGAAGTGGTGAAAGACGGGGGAGAACCCGCCACCAGGAAGCTGATAACAGCACGTGGGAAGGGAACTGAGCCCGGGCTCAATTCCCCTACACAGCACTAAATTGGGCTGGGGCAGGGAGTCAGCGCAGCTGGGCTGACTTCCCGCCCCCCAGCTGATCTAGCACTGGGGATGGGGAGCTGACTCCACATCCCCGGCCAATCTAGTGAAATGTCAAAACAGAGTCGAAACAGCCTCACTGTTTTCACAAAGCAAAACAGAACAGCTATTTCGAATTGAAATGAAATTCGATACAAAACGCTGTTCCATCAAAACCTTGAAACTCAAGGTGAAATGGAAAGGTGCCATTTCGCACAGCCCTAACGCGGACACCCAAGTGAAAGAATTTCTCTGTTAGCTGGTTCTGTGGTGCCAGAAAGCAGAGCTAATGATAAAAGAGCAGCTGGGGACAGGATGGGCCTGGCCCAGTGTTTGGAGTTGCTTTCCTTATTTTCCTTCTAATCCCAGCTGGTTGGCCATTGTCTCCCTTAGCCAATGTAGTCAGGGAGCAACGTGCTACTTGCCAAGCCCTGAGCTAGTAAAACTGAGCCAATGTGTAGGCTGTTCACTTTCCTTCCTTCATGGAAGAAGGGGCGTGGACTGTGGTTTGAAGTCCCCCATATTTGAGATAGAGGAAAAAACCAAAGTCAAGTCTTTTGTAGAGGAAAGTCACAGAGCATGTGCATGTCTCTCCCAATAGGCTCCAGCAGCACTGAGGACAAAATGGTGGCCATCTCCAAACCCAGAGAGCACTCAGAATCTAAACTGATCCAGTGCATATAAATCAAGGGGCACCATTTTGCAAGCTGCAGGTACTGTGCCAATGCCATGTACATATGTGTTCAGATGGAGGATTCCAGATGCTGATGGTTCTCCAGGAAGGAACTAGAACCAGGGTGGGGGGAGGGAGGGAGGGCAGGTTTCAGAAGCTCTAGAGGGCCTCTGCACAAGATGTTTTGGTAGCTGTACTTTTCATTCCCCATTCCCACCTTCCCCCAAGATCTGTGCTGCCAGGAAGTATGTTGCAGTCTCTGAAGTACCTGATTATCTGCAATGACTCAATAGGGGCTCCTAGCAAGGCTTTGGGTGATACTAGTTGAGGGGCACTTATAGAGAGGGAAGGTATTCATAGGGTGCTAGTTTCACATGGCCCTAGGCTGGGCAGATATTCCCTGGGTGGATATTCCCTGTGGCTCTCACCTGCCACAGCTTGTTAATGTAAATAAAGAGGTTAGGCCATCTTTAGGGGCCGAGGAGCTTCTAGCTGGACTCCTACTTGGGTCCTGCTTGGCCCAGGCTCCAATTCCTGTCAACCTCAGTCACCTCTCTGAGACTCTGACCCTTCTAGACACCAGCCCACTCCACGGGGCTCCAACCAGTCTGGATTCCTTCCTTGCTTTCTTGCAGGTGCCCCAGCTGTCTTGGCTTTAGCTCACTTATTCTGGCTGCAGGCCTCTAGCCCAGGCCCATCTTTCTTGGCCTCAGCCTCCCCAGTGTATCATTTTCTGGGCCCTTAGGCCTGTTCCATGCATCACAGAACTATGCCCCCTACAAGCACCCTTGGCCTAGTCAAGAGCTGCTCACTATCAGTCTCAGACACCCTTGGCACCCCTGACCTAGGGCAAGACTGCTCTTGTTTTGTGACAGTCTCTGGCCCTTTAGCTAGTCTCACCAACTAAGCCCAACTGTTGGGCTGCTGTCTTCTGCCTTTAAAGAGTTTGGGCTTCAGCCCCATGTAGCCCACTAGGTCCAAGACCCTGAAAGTGCTCTATGCTGGGTGCCTCTTAGGCATCCCTGTGGCCTCCTATCCACCCTTATCAACCACATCCAGTCCTCCATCTCTCTATACCAGCTACAATGCCCTCCTCATAAACCCCAACCAAGATCTCCCAGAGTCCCAGCCATTCCTACCCTGTAGCTGCTGTTTCTTGCAACTTCCCCAGGTACTGGTACTGCCTGGGTTCCCATATGTGGCTACCTAGGCTAGCAAGAGCTCCCTCCCAGCAGGAGCTATGACCAGACTGAGCTCTCTGATTGAGGATCCAGACTTTTAGTACACTAGGTTCCACCTCTTTTAGGTCACATGGCCTTCTCTTTGGCCAGGGGTTCCCAATTACCCCAATGCTCAACCTGCCCTCAGGTGTTGCAGTTTAAACTACTGAGGGGCAGTCACTGCCCTCTCCCCTGCTGTTCTTCAACTCCTGGTAGGTTTCCCTGGCTTTGCATCTGAAGCTGCTTAGCTGCCTTCCTGCTTACAACTCTTTGCTGGCTCCCTTCCTCTCAAGTAGCAGGGTTTAGGGGTCCCTGCTACAAGCCCAATCTATGCAAAGATTTCTGTAGAGTTTGCTCAGTGGTGTCTGTGAAATGAGCTAGGTGGCTTCAGTCCAGTTCCCATTGAACAGGGATCTTCATATTCACTGCAATGACAACTGAGACTTACGGCAGTGTTGGTAGAGAGGTCAAGGACTCAAATGGCCATGGAGACCCAGCTGTCTCCCTGCCCTGGGGCAGTGCCACCCAGCCTGAGTGAAGACCATGCTGTCCTTGAAGTCTTTTCGGTCACAAAGGCTATATGGTCCTCTGTGTTAATGGAGCACAGCCAAGGTGCAGGGGTGTTCATGGTGAGAATTAGAAATCAAGCTGGGGTTCTGCTATATCAAACTCCTTGTATTTATACTGCAGCAAGTTGTGCCTGTGTTATGCCCCATGCTGCATAGGAACACCTGTCACTGCAGCACAACCTGCCTCGGACTGCTTTACTCAGCTGGGTGGCATAACTCACTCTCACTGCACACAGCACAGCAATACTTATGCCACATGTCCTGCATCCTCTGCTCTGTTCCTCTCAGATCACACTGCCTGGTGCTAGCACTCCTCTCTTCTGAGCTAAATCACAGGCTTTGGCGCAGACAACTGCCCTCCCGATCATCACAGGCATTGCACTGCACAGCCCTGATTTGTGCTGTCAAGAGGCACTGTATTTTCTTTTGCTGGACTTCAGAGCTCTGTGTTGCACCATATCCCATGCTATGGGGCATAGGAGCCGTACTGGGAGATGGATAGGCTCTGAAGCTGAAGCAGTACTCTTCCGAGTAAAGCAGGGCAGCTGTGTATATACGGCATCCTGACTATGCAAAGACAGAGGCAGTGGTGGGTGCTCTATTTGCATTTAGTTCTCTGTGGCAGGGGCTGCAGTAAGCTGGGACAAAGCCTGCAGGGAAGGCAGCCAAGCAAAGCCCCTTGAATGTCATTCTAAGAGGGGAGGTGTGTGGCAGAGCACCTTTGGGGTGCTTGCCACTTGAGGGCTCTCACAGGCTCTGAGAGGAGCCTACTTCAGAGTAGCAGCACAGGAAACCTACCCCAGGAACTATTTTAAAGTAGAAAGCGTGTGGCAGGGCACATTAAGAGAAGAGCCAAACAGCCAGCCAGTGGGTGCTTGATTGCGGTGGCCATTTTAGACCTCTGTCTGCCCATATAAACAGGGCAGTTCACTGCTGGCACCCTAGGAAGTAAGGTTGTCTGGCTGCAAGGCTCCATAACATCATGGAGGTAAGGGCAGGAGCTGTAGGGGATGGTTTGGAGGCTCCTGGTCCTGGGCATGACCTAAAACTGCATCTTGCTGGGAGTGGGTGGTCTGGTGGGGCTCTCAGTGGCGTGGGAGCCCCTAGGAAATGCCAGGCCAGTTATCACCCCAGTGAAAGGCAGGTAGGGGTGCTTTAGCCCTAGACCTCACCTTTGGGTGGGTTACGTAACACTGGAGGTAGTTGGGGCCAGGCATAATTGTGGCCACCTGAGCCCTGTGGGGTGCAAGACCCTGAGGAAAAGTAGTTGGAGCCAGGCATGGCCACCTGAGCCCACTAGGGATGGAAGCCCCATGGCCCCAGTGAGGGGGAATAGGCCTAGGTATGTCTCCAGGTGCCTGAGGCTGTAGCTTGGGCCAGAGGCTGAGTAAGGGGGCTCAGTTGGAGAGATGGGGGTGAGTCCTGACCCTAGTAAGTCCTCCACTGCTGGGAGGCTGAGTTGAAAGCAAGATCTATAGTGGAGCAGAATGACATGCTGCTTCGGGGGGGAGTGAGAGTCCCCATGAGACCCAGAGTACCAGTTGTGGTATGGCATAAGAATGGCCTGGTGAGGGGTGCCCCTAGAAAGGGGGAAGAGAGGAGGGACCCCAGTGCGGGGGAAGAAGAACCAGAAGGTTGGAAGCCCAGTATGTTTATATGTATAGCGTTGCACTGGAAGGGGCCAGGGCAAGCTTGGACCTGGTCAGGTAATTGGCTGGCCACTACCCCGGTAAGGGTTGTGGGAGAGGCCCAAAAGATGGTATGTCTGCCACCCAAGGTGTGAGCTAGCTAAAGCCTATGGTCTAAGGGGCCCACTCCAAGAGGGAGCAAGGCAATATAAGTGGTCAATGCATAAAGGAGACCCAGTGAGAGGGTTGAGTGTGAGAGGCCCTAGTGAGAGGAGGGTGGTGTGAATGTGTGTGTCTGAGGCCTGACAACAAGGCCTCGGCTTGGTCTAGCTGTAGGCCAGGAGCACTGTCACCTGGATGTCCTCTGCAAGGCTTGGGCTGTGGTGTAGGGGAGGAATGGAATTGCAGATGGTGCCCCCTGGCATCAGGGCAAGAATGGGCAGCCTTCTGCCTTAATATCCTAATTGACAACGAGGCATGGCAGGGGAGTCAGGTGGGTGACGTACCCAAAGGCAAGTGGGTAAACTAGCACTGTGGCTAGTTGGGGAGTCCCACTTTGCCACACTCTTCCTTAAAATCTATGCCCTGGGTCTTGTCTGTGAAATGTTTGCCCCTGAAACTGCACATATGGTAGCTAGAGCTCTGTCACTGAATGAGGAGCTATTATTCACAAATAGCAAGGTGGGATGAGTTTTGGTTTTTTTTCTACAGGCCTCCAAGTGCTAATAATGGCTGTGAGCCTTCCTGTGGGACTCCCATTTCAGTCACGTGACCTAGAACATGTAGAAGAGACACCCCAGCTGTTAATGTGATTACTATTCCCCTGATTTAGCTGCAAGAACAGTACATTTGCCAGAATAGGCACAGTGATCACTTGTGATCTTTGGCCTACCTAGTCATGCAACTCGGGGCAATTTTACTCTCCTCTGCTGCTTGTATTGTTTGCTGACTGGTTTTTAATAGTCTCAGTGGAAGCTGGGCATGATATAGTTAATGTCCTGTGGATTTAATCATATTTATACTGGACAGTCTGACCAGTCACACACACTCTTGCTTAGCTCTGGATGACTACAAATGCTAGACAGAGGTGGTGAATCTTGCCCTCAGAAGGCAGTAAACTTGGTCTCTGAAAGCCTCTAATAAAATACTCTTTCTTTAGCTTTCATTTAGCAATTGCTAGTGAAACATGTTGGCCACAATTGGCCAATGTAAAGATGCAGAGAGAGAGGAGCCATGTCCTATAACTCCAGGTTCCAAAGCACAACGTTTAGTAAATGTGAATCAGTCTGTTGGCAGCCCCGGGCAGTTGAATATTCTGACTGCAGTAGCCAGAGCATATTGAAGAAGGTGAGATGCTGTGGTCTTCAGTAGATGATCATCATGTAGATGCTGAATGGTCTTCAGGTGTTGCCCCAGATACAACATAGTGCAACAAACCAAACTAGGAGTGACAAAAATATGATTTAAGGTAGACCTCACTGCAGTGATCAAGGAAAGGCCAAAACCTCTTAACTAGTTACAGAAGGCTTGTAGAGCAATGAATTAATGTTCACTACCTGTGAATTCAAAAATGTTCTCAGATTGAGGCCAGCCTGGCAGGGGGAATATACTGTGTCTCTAGAAAGACATGGTAGAATGTTCAGAAGATCAGCAAAATACTTCTTCCATCCCCCTTTTTGACCAATATCTCCTCCATCCTCTCATACTTGAGTTTGAGCAGTTGACTCTCATTCACATTATAGTCTCAGGCAGATGCTATGAAAACCAGGAGACTGCTGGAAAATTAGGCAAATAAAAATGAAATGTTGTTTGGCCTACTAAATGCATTGGCAGGAAAGCTGGCAAAAGGAGCCCTGTAATACAAGCATGAGTGGGCCCTAGGGATGACTTAGCAGGGACCCAGTATCAACCCTTAAATCATCATGGGAAAAGGAGCCATAGGAGAACAGCTTCTAATCACTTTTGTTACTGCAAATGTGTCACTAGTCTACCAGGCATTAAGTGTCTTGTGTAGATAGACTTGGTGTGGCCCAGTGTCTACAGACTCGGGAGGTGTGGATTCTAGTACTGCCTCTGCCACTTGGGTCACATGTGACCTAGGGAAAAGTCCTGCTTCTGTGTCATTTTCTTCTGTCTGGTCTACTTAAGTTGTAAACTCCTTGAAACAGGCCATCCCTGTCCCAACATGCATGCCCTGTGCATAGCACAAAAAGGATTTTGGCTGGACTGAAGAAAATAATTCCCAAAAGCTACAGACATCCTGTTCATGCTAATCATGTGAGCTTAATAAAATAATTGATGAGGATCTCTAAAAAATAATTGCATTTTTTTTTAAAGCTAGTATAATTTTTAGTTGACATCATACCAGAAATATGTCCAATCCAGCATCCTTTGTAATTTTGCCTTTATATTAGGCTTTGGGTATGGGGAGTGTAAAGAAAGCAAAAACACAAAGGGAGTTTAGAGCCAATGTTGGCAAGCTTTGCATGTTGTTGCCTGGCTCTGCTCTACTGAATGGCATTACAGCACAGAGATTAAATCTCTATATTCTGCTTTAAGACGCATTGTCTCCATTTCCTTCCTGTGGTCTGCTTTAGACTATTCAAGTATTGAGGCAATCTCAAAACCTGCACTTGCAAATGGGTAGGAAGAGCTGTTGCAGTATATTAGTGACCATCGTATTTGTGTTATCCTGGTCAGTATGCCATGAAATGAAATAAATGCGCCTGCTGCCTTTGTGGATTGCATTTCTCTTTAGTTCTCAAACCACATATTGTCCCAGATCTCCTGCCAATAGCAAAATGCTAACTGATAATGCAGATGCTATTAATAAAGCATGTGTTGTTACATATTCATATCAGTCAGATTTCTAATCCAACTCTATAAAAAACACTTTATAGCAGTGGTGGAGAGAAACAATAGGGAGGAAAATGGAAGGTTGGTTACAGTCACACTGGCAGATCCTGCTTTGTTCAGATTCCTTCACTTTCAGATTCCATGTGAAATTTGGCCTTGATCTCTCTGTCTCTTAATGTTTCTCTGTTGACTTTGCCTCCCAGAGTTAGGGAGAGGTTTGGACCTACTATTTATGAGCATAAAAGATGCATCAGCATCTCTTTTAACAGATCTTATTGATTGGCAATAGTGTTCCCTCAAAGTTATGTATCTGGCAAGTGGAGTTCCCCAAGGAGGCCTACAAATTAACATTATTATGATCTTCACTTGATTGGAATAAACTGACTATGCATATGCTGTGTCATTTGTGCCTAACTCCTGGCTTGAGGTCACTAGGCTCTTCTTCATTGACTGTCTGGAAATGTCATACCTTTTCCATCTGGAGAGAGGCATAGGGCGGTATCCCTTTTTCACCCTTCAGTATTGCTGTTCTATACAAGTGAAGCCATTCAGGTATGCTAATCTCCAAGCCATTCTTACCTTGGGTAGGTTTCTGTGTGTGAAGTTGCTTCAGAGACCTAACACTCGCAGGGCATGTCCCCACATGCAAGCACATGTTGCTTGCAACAGCTCAAATAAAAGCAGTGCAAATTTGAGCGAGGTCTTTTTACTTCAGTGGACGTGCTCAGACATGCACTTTATGGAGCAAATTTGTGCCACTTGGGGCAAAATAACCCTGCCTGGCTCCTCCCAGATCTTCAGCCAGGGGGAGCTAGAGCCCAGGGTTAGCACCTGTGCTGTCCCCAGCAGTATAAAAAGCTGCCTTGTCCTGGCCTCAGCACTATAAAAAGCTACCCTGGCAAGTAGCTCAGGGCTACTAGCTCTTGGGACCTTCTGGGGCCCAGCCAATTGGTACTTGCAGACACTACCCCTTGTGCCAGCTGGACTGCTGCAGCAGCCCTGAGAGTTCCCTGCACGCCCTACCCATTGCAGCTGTCTGGCAGTGGGGGCTGCTGCCTGGCTGTGACCTGCTGTGTACCTGCCAGACTCAAGTGAGGACTGCAGAGCCAGTAGATGCATCTGCCCCTCTGGGCTAGCTGCCAGTGGACTGCGGTTTCAGGTTTGGCCTTTGTGCAGTACTACTGCCATTTTTGCCCCCTGCCCGGCCATCTGGGCAGCTATCACCTGGAAGATGCTCCAGGTGTGGTGGCCTGCTTTGAACTGTCAAAGCATGTCCTCCTGGACAAACGGGGCCACAGCCAGATGGGTCCAAGGTGCCAGCTCGGAGCAGGCAGGGTCCTGCCACTGGCCTCCCTAGCAGGAATTCTGGTGCTTCCTATTGGAAAACTGAAAAATTCCTGATGTTAAAAAAACAAACAAAAAAACTCCTGCCAGCATGACTGGTGTTAGTGCCATTTGCCACTCTACTAAGTCAGCTCACAGAGGTAGTTAGGTCAAAGGACGTGGTCCTCATGGGTGACCTGAACTTTCCAGGCATCTGCTAGGAAGAGCAGTCAGCCAGGTCTGACCACTCATGTAGGTTCCTAGCCAAAATGCAGGACCTCCATCTAACCCAGGAGGTGCACAGCCCCACCAGGAGAGATTTCACAGATTTCATAGACATTAGGGCTGGAAGGGACCTCGGGAGATCATCGAGTCCAGCCCCCTGC
>NW_017728916.1:5156222-5157590 GCF_001723895.1 Crocodylus porosus
AGGCCTGCAGCAAGGCAGCAGCCCTAGATTTCAGGAGGGCGGACTTCAATGAGCTAAGGAGAATAGTCAGGGAGGCACTGAGGTCCCAGAGGGGAGGGGAGCCAGGTGTCCAAAAAGAGCAGTTGCTCCTTAAGGAGACAATCCTCCAAGCCCAAAGGGAGGTAATCCCAACACTGATCAAAGGGAGCAGGAGGGTGCAAAAGCCCCCATGGCTCACCAAAAGCATACAGGAACGTCTCCTAGCTAAAAGGGAGGTGTGGGGTCATCACCAGGGAGGACTATTCTGCAGTTGCTTGGGGCTGCAAGGGGGCAGTCAGGAAGGCCAAGGCGGAGATGGAACTGGGACTAGCTACCCGGATCGAGGACAAGAAGAAGTCCTTTTTTAAATACATAGGGGAGAAAAAGAAGGTACTGGGTAACGTGGGGCCCCTGCAAGATGCGCTAGGAAATCTGGTCGTCACACCAGATGACAAAGCTAACCTATTTAACGACTTCTTTGCCTCCATTTTACTGAGCAGGGACTGGATCAGCCCCCCCACTGGGCCCCCTCAGGCCCCAGGGGAGGCACACCTAGGCCAAGGATCAATGAGGATCTAGTCAGGCAACTTCTGGAGGGACTGGATGTATTTTAATCAGCTGGTCCGGACGATCTCCACCCCAGAGTACTGAGGGAATTTGCTGAGGTCATTGCGGGACCCCTGGCACAGCTGTATGAGCACTCGTGGTGCTCCGGTGTGGTGCCAAAGGACTGGAAAAGGGCCAATGTGGTTCCCACTTTCAAAAGAGGGAGGAAGGAGGACCCAGGAAACTATAGGCCAGTTAGTCTTACCTCGGTCCTGGGGAAGCTTTTTGAGAGAATTATCCTGGTGCATGCCCACAAGGGGCCAGCAGGAGAGATTATGCTTAGGGGCAACCAACACGGGTTCATTAGAGGCAGGTCCTGTCAGACCAACCTGGTGGTCTTCTATGACCAGGTCACCAAATCCTTAGACGCAGGGGTAGCAGCGGACATAGTCTTTCATAGTCTTTCTGGACTTACGGAAGGCTTTCAACACTGCCTTTCACCCTGTTCTCATTAAAAAAACAGGAACTGTGGTGTTGACACCTACACAGTCAAATGGGTCACTATCTGGCTGGAGGGCCACACCCAGAGTGTGGTGGTGGATGGGTCATTTTCAGCCTGGAGGGACGTGGGCAGTGGGGTCCCCCCAGGGCTCAGTCCTCGGGCCCACGCTGTTCAACGTCTTCATCAGTGACTTGGACGAAGGGGTAAAAAGCACCCTGTTCAAATTTGCTGATATCACTAAGATGTGGGGGGATGTGGGCACACTAGAAGGAAGGAATAGGCTACAGTCAGACCTAGACAGG
>NW_017728916.1:5158230-5183068 GCF_001723895.1 Crocodylus porosus
GGATCTAGTGGCCTGTTACAAACTAGTCAGAGGGGACCAGCAGGCACTGGGGGAGTCCCTGTTCCCCCGAACACTGCCAGGAGTGACTAGAAATAATGGTCACAAGCTGGCAGAGGGTAGATTCAGATTAGACATCAGGAGGCAGTACTTCGCTGTCAGGGCAGCTAGGATCTGGAACCAACTTCCAAGAGAAGTGGTGCTGGCTCCCACCCTGGGGGGTCTTTAAGAGGAGGCTAGATGAACACTTTTCTGGGGTCGTTTGACCCCAGTACTCTTTCCTGCCATGGCAGGGGGTCGGACTTGATGATCTGCTCAGGTCCCTTCCAATCCTACTAACTATGAAACTAAATTTATCAAGGAGGAAAACTCCTTTATGGTGTGGACATCAAGTCCCAAACCAGTGATATCTCATGGATGGGGTTAGGGGCATGTTCCCCTGTTGTGTATATTGTGCAGCACTGCTCACTGATTACTCATGAGCACCTACAGTGATCAGGACCCTTGAATATCCCATTTGCAATTGATGGAATCACTCAGATAAAATGAAGATAATTCAGCTTAGCTTCCTGCAACCCAAGCAAGGACCAGCTCATTTGTTTGTTTTTTATGATCTTTGAGTTCGTCCTGTGGAGCACCATCTACTCTTCAGCCCTCTTTTAGGTTAAATATATATGTATTGGAAATTACCAAGCAAAATATACCAAGAAATGCTGCCAAAGGGAAGAGCAGACTTACAGGGCCATTCTCACTATCAAATGTGCTTTTTGCCATTGGTACAGTATAAATATATATATATATATCTCCCAAATTGTGGCTGTTTTATGGTCAGCCATAAATCAGGAGAAATGCCTTATTATTCATTAAGTAGCACAGGTATGTCAGTAAATAGTGCCACTGTTAGAGCTTCATTGAAATTTGCCCACAAAGCAGAACTGGAGATTTAATTTAGTCATTGAAGTGTAAGAAGTGGGATTTCAGATCTGACCAAATAAATCTCCAGAGATTAGTAGAACTTTCCACATTCTTTTTTTAAAGATCTTTGAGAACATTTGAGAGGAACACTTGGAATTTGGCCTTGACAATTTTATGTCCTACCTCCCTCTAAATCCCCACACACGGCTAATTTCTCCCACATGCAGAGTTTCAAGCCAGGGCACTACTTAGCTGTTCAGTTCAGGTGTCACCTTGTTTTGCCATCATCTGACCCCTTTGCTACTCCCTGGCAAGGGAACTGGTTGTATTTATTATTGGAAAGTCAAGTTCACCAGGAAGCAGCTCTCCAAGTAGAAAAGCTGTGAGCTCTAGTGTCTGGCACCTTTGGCTTCAGCCCTGTCCATTTCCACACTTCTTGCTGGGGCTGAGACCTGTGAGTTTTCTACCTCATTCCCTACCTTTAACATTCTCCCCTTCTATCCCATCTCCTCACTATATCTACAAGCGTATTTGTAGACTGCACAACAAACTCCCTCCTGCTTCCAAAATGTAAATCAAATCACAAGCCATCAGTCTAAGTTCATCACAGTGATGCACAAACAAAGCTCTATGCTTATCCCTGGCACAAGCAGGTTATAACTGTAGACACATTGTAGTCAGAGAAAATCTGCGTCATTCTCAGTGACACATACTTGCACTTGGGGTGGCGGGGAGAGGGGCAGAGGAAAAAACAGAGTTTGAGCCATTCTTTACATTCTCTGTGTGCCTAGTTTAGATGTGGTCCTTAGAATGGTAAGGTGGCTCTGTTGGCATTCTAGTTAAAATATACTGTACCTGTTAAAATATACTGTACCTGTTTAAAATGCATTTTATCTAGGAAGCCACACTGAGCTTGCTTCATTAATGGAGTGCTGTAAATGTACAGGGTACTCCAGGGACTAGTGGACTTACAATTTCAGGCCCCCATCCTGCTCCTGGGTCTCCCCAGGCAGCACTAGAGCAGACCCCCATTTGAGACTAAGGCAGAGCATTACCATGGCTCAGTAAACGATGCTTGCAAACCAGGTGGACTTAGAGGAGCATCATTAAGGCCTGGGATGACTCAGAAGAATGCACCTTCATGTGTGGTTCTTCAGGCTCTGCCCTCTTCTGCCTAAAGAGCATTTCTCTCAGGTTGAAAACTCAGCCCATGAATTCACATTGATTCATTCTGTCCCTCCCTCTCAGCTGCTGCACGCAGCCAGCATAGCACTAGGATCAGACCTCATTATCTGGGAAGTGGAACAGCATCAAAGTCTATAAATAGCTGGTGGTGGCAGTGGTAAAGTGGAGCTCCTACAGGTAGCCGCAGTGCTTGTTGGCAGTGGGGGGAGGGGTGTTGAGCCAGTGACCACCTGCAGATGCCATTGGCAGAGGCCAGCTGCGATCACGGACAACCTGCAGACACCGCCAGCAATGTTGATGTTGGGGGTGGTGAGCAGCAACTGCCCTCAGGCACCTTTTCATAGGGGGTGCACCGCTACGCTCAGGGGGTGCACATGCATCTGCATGTACCTCCTATGCTTCACCAATGTAATGTCTATTCTAATACTAGGGCTCAAGATTGCACTGGAACCTAGGCCCTGGGTCTCTTCTGACACAGTACTTCCCACTCACCCATGTATTTGTGCACAGACAGGTCCCTCAGGCACTAGCCAGCACTTATAGGGTAGGTATGCTTCAGGAGCAGCTGGTAATATGAGAGCCTTCTGCCTCCATAAGTGAGGTGGGGCCTGACATCAGGCTGGTCCCTGGAATGGGAAATGATCCTGTTGCCCAAATGCTTACTTTTCAGAAATGATAAGTGTGTCCAATTCCTATTGAAAACAAGAGAAGCTGTAGCTTGCTGAGCCGCTCTGCTTACCTGGCCATGGCACATCCACTCACACAGCTACCAGACTCAAAAGTACCTGACTGACAGCTGGAAGCAGTCCTGGGATAAGCAGGTTCTTCCTGAATAAAGAAAGTTATGCCAGGTGTCTCTGGTCTGGAGTATGTAGCCTGCCTTGACAGCTGGTGTGTTCATGTTTCGTCTTCTCCAAACCCAGCTGCCTGTAATGCTCACAGAGGGCAGAGAAATGCTGTGAGCAAAGCACCAACATTCCTTTGGACCACAGATTCACTCACTTCATATTGATTTTAAGGCCATTTGAAACTTCTCAATGGCCAGATAGGATATTTGATCATCTTACAAGGAGACTTCTATAGAGGATTGTGGAAGATGACAATTGCATGGGGTATTTAAAAGAAATCCTAAATGATGTTAATACCTGAGGTTATTAGCATTGAAAGAGCGCCAGGCATCTCTCACAGCTGTTTCTGTTGTTGATGTGTATTGTCATTGTGCAATTCACTTGGCTTGGACAGTGAAAAGCATATAGATCTTTTGGCATGCTTTTTTATCTTTAAATTCCATTTTCCAGTTCTCATGCATTAGCTCGAGCCCTGAGCTGTGAGGAGTGTTTGGGGAAAATGAAAACAAATGCAACACAGCCCATGTTGTGCTGTTACAGAGCACCTCTATCAGAGGAGTGTCTATGGGCCAGAGGAACTCTGTGCAGGAACAGAGAAAAGGACAGTCCCTGCTTGAAAGCACTTGGGACCAAAACCGCAAAGTCCAAATGGATGACCCACAACCTCCTACCTAACTACTGTAGCACCAGGGAGGCTGTAGGCACCTATGTTTTCCTAGGAAACTTACCTGGGTGCATCATTGTAGCTGACCACCCCAGCATTGTGCCTGTAGTTGTGTATAATGCACAGGTTTGGTATCTCTATAATAAAGTCTCCTGAGGGCCCTGAACCATGCTCAGGACTAAAGTACTGACAACACTGAGGCCAGCACAAAGCACAATAGCCATCACCACTTCCTTTAAAAATATAGCAGGAGGAGGTGGGACTCCACTCACCTTTCAGATGCCATCATAGGGGTTAGAGCACTTACGTAAGAAGTGAAAGACCTGACCCCTAAGTCCTTCCTAATTTGTGGGGTTCAGACTCCCAGGAAGAGGAGAATCCTGGATTCCAGTTCTTGCTGCCATATGCACTATTTATATATGTTACCCCTATGACTCTGAAACATTAGGGGTGTGCGAAGCAGGCCCTATTCAATTTGGATTCAGATTCGGCCCAAATCAGGAACATTGATTTGATTAGTTGATTCAGATCACTGTCCCTGATTCAATTTGACCAAAGCCAAATCTGAAGATTCAATGCTGATTCAAACATAGACACAACTTTAAAAGTTGTTTCTACATACCTTGAGGTAGCAGACGCAGCTTGTGAATGCTGGGGTGCATGGAGCGTCCCACAGGAGTGTCGGGAGGGGCCCTCCATGTGCTCAGCGGCTAACCCGTAAGTGGATTGGAAGTACTTCCAGTCCACTTTTGGGTCTGCGGGGGAGCCTCCCTGCACCACCCTGGCTCAGCAATGGGCCACAGGGGGACCTTGGGTGCCCCCCCCAGACCCAGGAGGCACCAGTCACTGGGCCTGGGGGCTGTAAGGGGCCTCCCAGCACGCTCCCCAGTGGACCAGAAGTGCTTCTGGTCCACTTCCAGGTCTGTTGTTGAGTGCACTGTGGAGCCCCCTGTGCTTCTGTGGGACACTCCATATGCCCCAGCATTGCAGCACTCACGAGCCCCTGCTACCTAGAGGTATGTAGAAAAAAACACTTAAAGCTGTCTCTATGTCTGAATCTTTCTGAATCTCTCCGAATTGATTTAGTGGGTTCCGATTAAATTCAGAGAGATTAAAGGGTCCTCTGATTCAATTTGGATTCCAAAATTCAGCCACCGAATTGGACCTAATCTCCACCGAGTTGAATTAGGGAAAAAGCTTTACACAGCCCTATGAAACATTAAGGTATCAAATATACAGCCTGTGGGCCAGACCTAGCCTGTGGTACCACTCCATCTGGGATGTTGAGCTACCAGTGGTCCGTGCTAGCAGTGAGCAGGGTCTGCCGCAGAATCCAGGGACCTGGCAGCATGGGTTTTGGTGGCAAGGGGGTAAGCAAGAGCTGTGCTTACACCATCCAACTTGTCCTTGTTGCTCAGCCCACTGCTGCTTACGCCATCTTTGCCACAGCAAGTGGTTGCTTGACCCATGACTTGCTTACCTGTCACTGGCCCCACAGATCCAGGCCACCTAGAAGACCCATGATTTGGATCCAGCCTGGGGCACTGGATGAGTTTGATAGCCCAGCCATAGCCCCTGCACTTCAGAAAGAGAGGCAGCGGTTTGTTGGAATGGGACAGCCTCCACCTCACTCCAATGGGGAAGAAGCTCTTGGCCAAAATGGCTGACCTGATTGACTGGGCTTTAAACTAAGTTTGTTGGAAGATGGGTGGAAAACCACCAGTGCAGACCCAGCAGGTGTCAACCACAAAATCAGCAGGTCAGGCTGTACAAGGGAACTCACTTCCACTCTAGCCCAGGGATGGGGCTCTTCTAGGAATGCAGAAAAGCCTAGAGCCTCCAATGGCAGGCTCACTTGCCTGTACACAAATGCCAGGAGCCTGGGGAACAAATAGGAGGGACTGGCCCTTCTGCTAAACAAAAATGACTACGTTTTCATAGAGATAACAGAGACCTGGTGGGATTCCACCTATGACTGGACCACAGGTATAGATGGCTATACCTTATACAGGAGGGATTGTGTTGGAAGAAAGGGTGGGGGTGTAGACCTCTATGTGAGGGAGCAGTACGCTTCCCTACAAGCAGATATTGGTACTCAAGGAGGGTGACTTAAGACCCTCTGGATTAGAATATGGAGGAAATGTGGTGAAGGGGATATAACTATAGGAGTCTACTACAGACCTCCTATTCGGGAGCAAGAGCTTGACCACAAATTTGCTAAGGAACTGGCAGAGGCTGCACGCTTTCAGTGCATGGTTGTCATGGGCAACTTCAACTACCCTGACATCTCGTGGGAAGAGCACTCAGCCAAATCTGATTAATCACAAAGTTTCCTCACATGCATTGATGAGCTCTGTTTGTTTCAAGAAGTCTAAGTGCCAACAGGCCATGATCTGATAGTGGGTGGAGTCCACAATGAGTCATCGCTCCTTAAGGATGCAATCCTTGAAGCACAAGGAAAGTCCATTCCATCCTGTAGGAAAGGTAGCAAAAGGGCTGGGCAACCCCTTTGGCTCAGTAGGGAACTTATAGACCTCCTGTACCTAAAAAGAGATGCTTATAAAGGATGGAAAACAGGAAACACCACTAAGGAGAAGAATTCAGCACTGGCCTGCACCTGTAGGGAGAAAACTAAGAAAGCCAAGGCTGAAACTGAACTCAAACTGGCTACACACATCAAGGACAATAAAAAGTCCTCCTTCAGATATGTGAGAAGTCAGAAAAAAGCAAAAGCAACATTGGACCCTTGCTAAACCAAATGGGACAGCTGATAACCAATACCAAGGAAAAAGCCAATCTCCTTAACAATTACTTTGCATTGGTCTTCCATCAACCCAAGGGGATCACCCTACCTGACAAGATGCAGGATTATCAGGATAAGGGAGAACATCCATCCATCACTGGTATAGATCTTGTGAGGGAACACCTTGAGTGTCTGAAGATGCACAAATCAGCTGGCCTGGATGGAATATACCCATGAATGCTAAAGGAGCTGGCTGACATCATAGCATGGCCAGTGACAAGGATCTGGAGTTCACCTGAGAATTGAATGAGGCCACATGTACACATGAAATGGTCATCATGGGTGGTTTTAATTTAACTTTTGGCCAAGTTGGATTGGTTGCAATCCTTTCTGACCTATGTCGAAGGCCTCTTCCTGACTCAGGAGGTGCATGGGCCAACCAGAAGTGACACTCTGCTAGACTTGGTCCTGGTCAAAGAAGACTACTTGGTAACCAACTTAAATATAGTGGGAAGTCTGGGTGACAGCGACCATGAAACCATCATGTTTACTGTCTGACATAAGGCAGACTAATCTGATAGGAGGATTGAAGACTTGGACCTCAAAAATGCAAATTTCAGCAAGCTTAGGTCACTAGTAGGGGAAGTGCTGTGGGACCAGGGACTGAAGGTGAAAGGTGTGCATGAGGAGTGGTTGTTCCTTAAGGACATAATCCTTAAAGCAGAAAAGAAGTCCATTCCCATATTGAGAAAAGGTAACAGAAGGGCTGGGAAGCCCCTTTGGCTATACAGGGAAATCACAGTCCTCTTAAGAAAGAAGAAAGAGGCTTATGAACAATATAAGCTTGGGGCAGGTCCCAAGGAGGACTATTCCGTGATGGTCTGCATTTGCAGGGAACAGATAACGAAGGCTAAAGCGGTGACCAAACTTAGATTAGCAATGGGAATCAAGGACAACAAGAAGTCCTTCTTTGGATACATGGGGAACAGGAGGAAAACAAATGGGAGTGTGGGACCATTGCTCAACAACTCAGGAGAACTGGTTACCAGCACACAAGAGAAAGCGGAACTCCTGAATGACTACTTTGCCTTGGTCTTTCACAGGACCAAGGGGAAAACAATGCCAGGTATAGTACAGGATGAGCATGGTAGGAATAATTGCCTTCCTACTGTTACTGTAGAACTGGTGTATGACCAATTAAAAAAATTAGGCACATACAAGTCAGCAGGACCAGATGATCTTCATCCGAGAGTGTTGAAGGAGCTGGCTGAAGTCATTGCAGAACCCCTGGCAAAACTCTTCCACAACAAGTGGCACTCTGGAGAAGTCCCTGAGGACTGGAAGAGGGTCAATGTTGTGCCGAACCACAAGAAGGGCAGGAGGGAGGACTCTGGTAACTATAGGCTAATCAGCCTACTTCCATCCTAGGGAAGATCCTAGAAAAGTTCACACAAGGAGTCTATCTGTGATAAGCTTGCAGAAGGTAAGATTCTGAATGACAACCAGCATGGCTTCATCACAGATAGGTCTGGCCTTACCAACCTCATCTCCTTCTATGACCAGGTACCTCGCCACCTGGATACAAGAGAGCAGGCTGACGTTGTATACCTAGATTTCCAAAAGCCCTTAGATCTAGTATCTCACAATGTCCTCATGAGAAAATTGGAGGATTGTGGGCTTAACTCAGAGACAGTCAGGTGGGTGAGAAACTGACTGCAGGATAGGACCCAGAGAGTCATAGTGAACAGATCTGTGTCATCCTGGAGATAAGTGGGCAGCAGTGTCCCCCACAGGTTGGTGCTTGGTCCAGTACATTTCAACTTCTTTATTAACGATTTGGATGTAGGGGTGAAGAGCTCACTTGGCCAACTTTGCGGATGCCACCAAGTTATGGGGAAGCGTGGTTACGCTTGAAGATAGGCTACAGATACAGGTGGACCTAGACAGGCTAGCGAGTTGGGCGGACTGGAATCTGATGAAGTTCAATGTCGAGAAACGTAAAGTGCTCCACCTCAGGACAAGTAGCCCCCAACACACCAACAGACTTGGCAACACCAAACTGACTAGCACCATGAATGAAAGGGACCTGGGGGAACTAGACCCAAATATGAATATGAGCCAGCAGTGCAATGCTGTAGCCAGTAGGGTAAATGATACTCTGGCCTGAATCAATTGATGCATCTCCAGCAATACCAAGGAGGTGATTCTTCTGCTCTACTCAGCACTGGTGAGACTGCAGCTGGAGTACTGAGTGCAGTTCTGGGCACCACACTTTAACAAGGACATGGACAAGCTTGAGAGGGTCCAAAGAAGAGCTACCTGTATGATCAGAGTCTTACATGGCAAGCCATATGAGGAAAGGCTGAAGGATCTGGGACTCTTCAGCCTGAAGAAAAGAAGGCTGAGAGGGGACCTAGTAGCAGCTTACCGCTATACTAGGGGAGTACATCAATGGTTTGGTGAGCAACTGTTCACCAGGGCACCTGAGGGGGAAACTAGGAGTAATGGCCACAAATTCCTGGAAGACTGATTCAGGCTCAACATTAGGAAAAACTTCTTCAGTCAGGTGTCCACACCAGGGCTCCCTCCAGAGTGCAATCACCTATCCTGGAAATCTTCAAGAGGAGACTAGACAGTCACCTTGCTGGGGTCACCTGACCCCGAGTTATCTTTCCTGCTTGGTGCAGGGGGCTAGACCCAGTGATCTTCCAAGGTCCCTTCTGGCCTTGCAATCTATGACCCTAACTGACTGCCTACCCCTTGGGCAAGGGCCTGGACCCAATGATCTTGCAAGGTTCCTTCCAGCCCTGATGTCTAAGAAATCTATAATGCAAAGTGTATATACAGTCCCTGAAGCATAGACCAGAAACCAAAATCCCTCTTCACCTAGAGGAGTACCCTTATCACTGAGCTGTAGAGCCAGGTAGATTCGCCCTTGCTTACAGACCGTCTGCCTCACTGAATTTTTCTCTGCCCAGTAGCCTGGGGGAAATGGTGTCCCCACCCCAGACTTGGTGGTTTGAGGACTCTCCTGGGAGGTAGGAGATGTGTAGTATCCTACTCTCCCTGTTTATTGCATAAGGAACTCTAATGCCTAACTCCATTCTGAGGATTTCACTCCTTGGAGGTGGGCTCCTGAAAAGAACAAGTGACAACGCTGATCAGCACTGTGTTCCAGTCCTTTTGTGGATCTGGCCCTGAGTCAAAAATAAATAAATAAATAAATAAATTATACAAGTGGATGAAACAAGCAAGCAAAGCAGGGTGAGTGGTAATAAAAACAATAGACTGTGTGCAATTTTTAGATAATAGCTGCAACTTACCAGCTGTGCCCCACGATTATGGTATAATATTTTTCTGTGTGCATTATGTAAAAGGTGAATTTTGAGTAGTGACTTGGAGGAGAAAGGGCTACTGTTAATGATTCTGAGCGCTTTCCCTGGGGTTTGGGATGAACTGAAAGAAAGCACAGACTTTCTCATGAAAGACTGGAAGACATGAGCATTTCAAATGGGCAGTGTTGGTATACGTGCATGCATCTGTATGTTTATACATGTATATTAGGCCTGTGCAAAGCAACAAGTATTCGCTTTGGGTTCAGATTCAGCTGATTTGTAGGGACGGTGATTCGAATCACTGTCCCAATTTGTTTTGACTGATTTGGATTCAGAGATTCGGTGCAGATTCAGAGTTTTAGCCATAGACTGTAACAGGGAAACCCTAAAATACCTATAACGTTGTCATTGTTTTGCAGATTCAAATGAAAACAGCAGGGATGGTAGCTCCTTCTCAGGGCATGAAGCCTGCCAAGTTTCAAGGGGATAGGTATAGGGTTTTCTGTGAAAGTGCACCTCAAACTATTGAAAGCAAAACTTACATCACTTGTGTGTGCTAAGGCAGAGCAGGATGAAAACAGCAGGGGTGGTAGCCCCTTGTGCAGGCATGAGGCCTTGCTGCAAGCCTTTTGAATCTCCAAATCTCTCCAAATCAATTCGGAGGCTTCTGATTCAATATGGACCTTTTAATGGGTCTCCCAATTTGATTTGGAGGGGCACTCCCATGTACATATAGGTACATAGATACATTTCTGTTACATTTTGTGAGCCCCTTCTTGCCCTTAAATTCTTGGATAGCAGCATCACCTTAAAGTCTTCTTGTCTAAGTGGTCAGGGCTACACAAACCCATAAGCAATATCTGTAGCAAGGGAAAGTAGACTTCTTATGGAGGGGAGCAGGCACTGGGCCGCAGGATAATTTGGTAGCAGCAAAGTCATTGCATCATTTTAAGCTTGTCTTTAATTTTTGACATGACAATAGGACACTTCAGAGCTGTTGAAGGTTCTGTCAAGGCAGTGCTGCCATGGGTTGAGCGAAAATGTAGCTATTTGCTCTTGAACGAGGCACTTTCCACTTTCATTTTCTACAGCAAGGCTATCATTTGGAAAAGGCTCCACTAAATTTTCAATTTCTTTGTGAATGATGATCTCCATTTGATTTGATTGTACTGGATTTTTGTTTAAAGTAGCTGCCATTCCACCAGACTGTGAATAGGAATGGGCGCAGGGCAGGCATGTGTACACATGTGTATCTGTGTGGGTCTGTGGTGGCACAAGCCTAAATTCTTAATGGCTACACTAAGGTACTTGCAAATAGATTGTGCTGTGAAGAGGCTGACAGGTGTGTACAACAAGAAGAAGAGGGGAAGATTTTCCTACTTGAAGTGTGATAGGAAGGACAGTTGGGTGGTTTAATCATGCCCCAATGGTGAACTGAGATCAGACAAAGTAGCTGGGTTCCCTGCCTGGCTCTGCATGCAGCTGTGAGCAAGGCACATGAGCTCTTTGGGGGTTCAGTGTCTCCACTGAAAAAAATGGGGGTTGTATTCACTTGTATTAGCCTGTAGAGCACTGTTCATGAAGCTGAATTTAGGAGTGTTGGTAAAGTGCTTTGAGATCTCTGGATGGAGGGAACTAGAGATGAGCAGGGCATTATCATCATTGTGGAGAAGAGTCCAATTTACACCTTGCACCCTTCTCTCCCTTCTGCTGCTGACTGCTGTGAGATGATACAAGGTATCAGACCGGCAGAGCTGCTGTTCTGATATGGCCTAGCAATTACATGCTGTGCTAGCATTCATAACAAATGTGTGCTAGGAAGAATGTATCAACCTATCTACTGTTTCTTCACTTCAGTGGGATAGTAAATAGCAAAGAGCAGCTGAACTCCAGTGACACTTACTGCTTCATGAGTTATTCTGTCTTCCCTCCGAGAGCAGCTAAATGACATCACCAGGGCATTGGTGTGTGTGGGGAAGTAATTGCAACAAGGCAGTGGGGAAGTGTGATCAGAGCAGTGACCAATATGCCTGGAGCTTGGGGTTTAAAATCACACATGAATCAGACTTTCCACAGCCTGCCTGCACTACTTAATGAAGAAAGTGCAGCTTACACCCAGGGTCTTTCCAGTGCTATGGACTCTGTGCAGTTGACATTGAATTAAATGTCTCTGGGAGACATTTCTCAACCTAAGTTACCCGTATGTCAGGGAGGGCCTGGTGACAATGCTAGGCCAGAATGACTCGCCAAAGTCACTGACTCAATCCAAGCACAGGCCCATTCTCATCATGGCTGCATTCTCTGGCAGCTCTAGTGTGCTCTCTGCTGTACAGGAATGCTCACTGTCTCTGCTCTGCTTAACATGGGCCCCTATGGCCTGTTCATCATCAGCATACTATTTGAGGAGGATCTGTTCAATACAGCATTCTGGTATACAAAGTCAAATTGGGTTTCTCTATTCCTCCAGGAACCTGGGAGTGTGGAATGTCGAATGAGCATTGGTCAAACCCCAAACTCTGGCTTGTTCTGTCCAGTTCAAGGTTGTGAGCATCCCTGAAGGGTGTTGGCGGGATCTGTCTTTTGCCTTTATACCTTAACACAAATTTTATAGCTTGTCATATCATTAATGAGTGGTGAATTGTATTGAGGAAGCTTTAGAAGGCACTTATAGGAAGTCAGAAGGTGTGGTTTGGGGTATTATTGTAATTTTAGTAACCAGCAAGCTACTCTTCCAACATCAATGAGATGGCAGTAAGCCTGTGAAATGCAACATAGGGTGATAGCACCACTGCTGTCGGGGTATGCAGACTGGAAGATAACAGGGCTGGAAAAGACTTCTTTGATAATCCACTCCCCTTGAATACAGTTGAATGGCATTCTCTACTCTGCTGGTCTCCCTGTGATTCTGGAGCCTGGAAGGTGGTGGGCACAGTAAGGCACCCCCCCTCAATTCACTGGCCCATTATCTGTCTCTTGATGCTTTGAAGAAATATAATACAGCTCTTGGCTAAATTTTTTTTTTTCAAATTGCTCTTATCTTTGCTATTCAACATGCAGGAAGCATTATTGTGGTAACTGAGGTATTTGCATAATACATTTTTTGTGGTAATTGTTCCATTGTGAAAAGGTGCATACCATCAAACAGTATTTTTAGGGCTTATCCTACCTTTGATGCAGGAACTGGAGGTGGCCCACACCAGAGGAATACTCTACCTCCTCTGCACTACTGCCCTGCTGCTGGAAGGACTTGTCCCCACTTCTGACAACTTTCAGTAGGTGTATACTCCAGCAGCCTATTTGTTTTGTGCCTGATGCTTCCAGCCTTTAATGCTGCTCCTAGAGGCCAAAGGAAAGCAAGGAGTTCAGGTTTTTCCAGATTGCTCCACTAGCTCTGGAAATTGATCTAGGAGTCAGGAAACCTGGATGGCCTTCTCAGTCCTGATCTCCTGTATGACCATAGGGAGGTCCCTTCCCTGTGCCTCTGTTTCCTCCTTTCCACCCATATCTATATAGGCTGAACAGGGACTGCCCCTTCCTTACTTATGTGTCTATGGTTAAGGGACCCCCAGCTTTGGCTGGTTTCTCTCAGCCAACACAAGTGTAACACAAACAAACCGATATTTAGAAGGACCATGTCACACATGCCATCTCCCAGCCTTGTCATGATTTCATGGATGCTGCTTCTTCCCTCTATGATCCCATAACATCCTGACGGTAACTACAGCAATGACTTGTGTGGAATAGTAACCCTAAGGAAATGTTTGAGGCATTTTTAGCTTCTTTTAATGACATTTTAGCTTTAAGGATTAGGGAGGGGGAACCAACCCCATGTGGCCAGCTTACTTTCTGTAGACCATCAGCAAGTATTGCATACATCCCTTTGAGGTAAAGATGCCAAGATCTGGGATTATTTTGCTGAGCATACTAGCTTGCATGGGGGGACCTGACATGAAAGCATTTTCCCAGCCACCCTCCAGCCAGTGCCTGGATGCACACTTTCTGCTGCCAGAGCTTCCTGCTTCATAGACACCACATAGGACAGGGGCATCCCGTTGGCTGAACTGCCATGAGCTATGCTAAACCTTACCTCAGCTAGAATGCTCTTGCAATGGTCTCTGCTGCCTTGCATGCTCCAGTATTTGTTCTCTCTCACTGTACTCCACTGGCATTACAGGCCCCTTCATGGACACAATATGGTAACCTTTCCAAGGCAAGGGGCAGCTGGTGTCTTTCTGTACAAGGCAATCCAAGCTGTATCTTCATTTGTGGGGTCTGATCACAAGGTGCACTGGGCTTCTCATAGACCCAGTAACCTATTGTGAGAGAAAAGAAGCAGGACACATCTAGAGATGTATGACTTGGCTATGTAGAATAAAAATCCAAGCAGGTTATAACTGGTATAGAAAACCAGCATTCCCTCTCACATGTGCTGTCCGCTGCTGTGATCACCTCTGATTGATGTTGCTGGTTCTTATAGTAAGCAAGAGGCTGAGATTTTGTACATTGCCCTCCCGGAATGACCTTCCCAGGGGGTGGGAAGCAACTGTTCCCATCTTCTTTGTTTTACAAGCATGGCCCACAATGACATTAGACTTTTTTGCAAGATGGTTTTGCCAGGCAATCTCAGACCCAATACCTGTTCAACCCCCCAGGTCTTACATTTTCATTGCCATAGCCTGGAGAGACGGCTCTGCTTACACCTCACTTTGATTATGCCTCCCATGCAGAATAACCTCACATTTTATCTGTATTAAATCTCATGCCATTTATCTCCCAAAACTCTGGCAGATAATTCTGTAATTGCAAACCCTTCTGTGGCACTGGCTTTCCTCCCTCTTCCCATTAGTTTGATATCCTCTTCAGATTTCATCTACCTGAAGTTTATATTGTCTTTTGGATTCCTAATGAATTAGCTCAAAGCATCCAGATCCCATGCTAATCCCTGTGGGAAGCATTTAATACCTCTCCCATTTGGAGGCTGTACTGTTAATAACTACTTGCTGCTTGTGTCCTGCCAATCATCATCTTATCTGTCTGGTATTTCTTTCTATACAGAATCTTTCCAACTTCTCTAGGGCATATATGGAGTCATTATATCTCTATAGATCTTGTGAGTATGCTGTACATAATCATATTATTATAACAAGGTGCGGGCCACCTGGGATTTTGTCACTGAGCAGCACATGAGCGCTGCTAGGAACTTCCTTCCGATTTAGCAATGGAAAAGACATTCTACTGAGTCCTGCTAATGGTCCTTCTAATCCAGTATACTGTCTCTGGCAGGAGCCCTTCCCAGGTCTTTCAGAGGACAGCAAGTTGTAGAACTTGGCTCCTCCTTCCCAGAAGACTAAGTTTCTCTCACTTCAACGTAAGGAGAGCTTCTATGCCATAGTTTGCTACCTCACTCAGGGGCATTCCTTAGAAAATGTCGGTTTTTAGTTTTAACTTGTTTTTTGAGTATAAAAAAAAGCAACAAAGCAATATTTCTGTTGTGAAGGACTTGGAAAGCCCACAGCAGGTCAGAATGATTTAAAACTGTGGATTCCTAGTAAAATGTGTATACTAGTAAAATGTCTAACTTATTTTTTAGCTAGAGAAAAAATACATTGTGTTTGTTATATGTGATGATCAGGGATACTGGTTTTCTCTGATTAAAAAAATCTCCAATTTTCAGATTAAAAAAGTAACCCAAAGTTCACATTTTTCCATGATCAAACTGAAACACCACTAATAGAGAGAGAGAGAGATAAATAGTGGTGTTTCATTTTGATCACGGAAAAATGTGCATTTTGGGTTGCTTTTTTAACCTGAAAATTGGGGATTTTCTTTTTTTCCAGAAAAAAACAGGATCCCTGATGATGATGCACCACCCTATCTGCATCCTTCAAAATCCTAGATCCGCCCATATTTGTAAATCAGGAAACAGAGGTAGAGATGGGCCAAGTGATTTGAGCAGAACTGAGGATAAATCCTGACTAAGCTCTAGCTGCTAGGTAATGCTTCTTCCAAACTGGGTTAAGAATTTTTTAAGTAAGCTGGTTTGCTATTTTTTTTATTGTTCTTGTTAATGAACTAAGAATTCTATTCAATCCAGGAAGAGCTGATATTTCTCTGCCTGAACCCTACTCTCCTTCAACCACCATCACCAAAGGAGACCAGGAGCAGGTTGAATTTGCCCCCGTTTCATTTTGGGGCAGACGTAGCAATAAAATATAAACCTCACATTTTTTTTGTTCTCATTCTCAGAGAGCTCCCATCCCAGTATAACAACATAACCCTTTGCACCTGGAGTATTACAAAAGTAGCTTGGGCTATTACTAGCTCATATACAGCAGGGCTTCCTCCAGGCCTATCCCATCCAGTCACAGAGGAAAACCATGAGGGAGTTAATGCAGGGCAAGGCATGCCATGACTGGGAGAGCTTGTGAGAAGGAAGAACCGATGGTAAAGGCACTGTGCTGAGATCACGGAGATATGGGTTCAGTAGCTGATCCAGCTACAGCTTTGCTTGTATGCAAGCTTTGACAAGTCACTTCATGTCTTCGTGCCTGTTCTGCCTATCTTTTAGGGCAGGATGATATGTAGCTTTTCTCACCCTTGTCTATCTTCTCTCTCTAGACTGTAATCTCTTAAGAGCAAGGACTTTGTTTTCTGTTGTGTGTAACAGGCACAGCAAGATGGGGATGCAATCTCGTATGGACTCTCAGACTATAATATAGCTAACTTGGCTGTGTTAACACACCTGTGGATCTTCGGGCAAGCCAGATTGCTAGCAGCAATTTTGGTGAATACAGAGAACTCTATAAATGAATTCTGCAAACCACATGCAGAAAGCAATTTTGGGACACATAAACACGAGTGCAGCATAATCATTCCAAATCCAGTCAGTGGGATGGAAATGTTATGTGTTTTAGCTGTCCAATCACAAGGGGACTTAACTTCAAAACTCGAGTACTATTCTAATACTTAAATTCTTGCAAGCAAAATCGTGGTGAAGGAAGATCTAAGGGAATGATTTGGACAGTATGTTTGCCAAATCATAACTTGGTCATGGGTAATTTGCAGAGGACAAGTTTGTCACCAATATTGGTTTCAAATTGTTTATCCCAGGCCAGTAACTAGTACCTGCTTTTCATGACAATGAATGTGTTGCCGTTCTGCAGTGTCTGTGGGTTCAGTGTCTCATCTCCCGGTCCCCATGTGGTTTGGCTTCTATTATATAATTCTGTGAATGACACAAATTTATCTTCTTCCGCATTGTCCCTTCCTGTGTAGCCCTTCTATGGTATGGATTGGTCTCTGGCACCCAAATCCATTTGCATAACAGCCTCCTTGTTACTCTCTGCTCATCATACAGGAAAAATACCACAGATTTACGACCACAACTCCCATTCAACATCAGCGAGACTTGTGATCCTAATTCCCCTTGGCACTTCTGAAACCTTTCCCCATGTCTTTTGAGCCTGTGTTTTTGCTTGAAGCATCTGATAATACCTGGCCCTTATACAGTGCATTTATGTACTCAAAATGCTATAGAGAAGTTAGTTCTGAAGAAAGTTCAGGCTTCATGTTGGCAGCTGTCTGTGATGGGGTGGAGCGGTTCTATTGTATGTTTAGCCCATCAGTTTCTACACAGCAGTTCACTGCAGTCAGAGGTGTTATTTCCATATATGGAGACAAAATCAAACTGACTTCAATTTATATGACTCTAACACCAGTGGAAGCAGATACGGCAGCCTACGCTTTACTGCCAGCTAACTGCCTGTGTTAACAGTGCTGCAGGTGTCCCTGGTGCATCTGCTTGTGGTGCCATGTTATCACTGCTACAGGTGCCTGTACCATTTAGAATGGGCATGCTGACATATGCTGCAGTCACACATCTGATTGCAGTGTTGCTATAGCCACTGTTCAAGTCAGGATTAGAACGCAAGTATTGCATGTACTCTGTCCATTAGACACTGCTACTGCCATCACCATTGATCAGATTAGCCAAAAACTATTCAGGCATGTTCCAGGAGAAATGTACCTCTGCTTATGAACTTGGCTTCTAAAAGGTAAATCTGCTTTTTGCTTGAGCATCTCTTTCATAATTAGGAGATGCCCTGGTTCAGAGTGGGGGGTTCTTGATTTCAGTTTTCTGGATGGGGCAAAAGTAGGAGGCAGTGATTCAAGAATACCAGCTGTTGACCTGAGTTGCTATCTCTTTGATTCTTGCCATGATAAAAGAAATGAGCACATTAGTATATTTTCTGCTGCTCTCCATACTTGACTCTATGATGAACAAGCAATGGACAGAGGTCTAGAGGCATTAGCTAGACCTTGGCTTGGAGAGGTTACTTGCTGCTGCTTCTACTGCAGTGGCATCATGCATCACAATAAAACACCTCATCTTCCTTCTGTAATTCTTCCCTTCTCATGCTTGCAGTGAGTCTGCTATCATTACCTATTAACAGTGACTATCCTCTCCAGACCACTTGAAAATAATAAGATCAAAAGAGAGGGCAGCCATGTGACTGTAACAGAAGGGTGGAAAAGACAGATTTTTTTTTTTAGGTGAATTTAATTCTGCAGCCTTGAAGATCAAAATCTGCTTTCCCAAGACTCGTTATGCATAGTGTGGTACAAACTTCTTCTTTACCAATGTGCCTCAGCTTTGACTGGAGATGATGGCTCACATGGGTGAAGAGATGCTCAGTCACTGTGAGCCATTCTGCCCTGGGCCTCTCACTGTTGAAATACTCAACTAGCGTCACTTTGGGTGGCATTTTCCTTTCGTATGCAAATACTGCACCAATACAAGTTTGAACAAAAGCCATCCACCTACTTACTTCACAGCGGGCAGGAATGATGTAATTCATTTCTGGCCAAGGCTGGATTTGAACCAGTGGCCCACTTAGGGTATATGCAGCCAATCACTTTGTCATGAGCAAACCTGTGACCTATCCATTCTTTCTAGAAGGGCTGATCCATTCTCTGTCTCTCTTAGCCATAAGTGAGACAGCAGGGAGCAGAGGAATAGATTGGTGCTGAATATGAAGATTAGCCATTGTCACATGTTGAAGCTCTCATATTCCTTAACCCTTAAACCTTCCTGCCAGCATTCAGCTTGTATTCCTTAACCCTTTGTTCTACCTCAAACTAAGGTCTCTCCTGGACCTAGCCCATTTTCTTTAGTTCTGTTTCTCAAAGAGCAAAAAGCCAGTCAGTTAACCCATGGCTTCTCCCTGTCCTCAGATAGCGATAGTGATAACCCAGCAGTTTTGCTAGGCTGATTCATAACTGCAGCTTTGGAAGTTAAGGTAATGGAGCTGCTAGAAAGATTTATAAATCCTGTCTCCTGGTAAAAATGATTATTTTAGCAGCTAGAAGTTGCTCTGTATGCACCTGGCTCATCCACTCGGTATTTTCAATTTGTTATAGACTGAAGGAGGGATTTTAATTGGGACTTTGATGTGAAAAATGGGAGAAGTAGCTCTTACTAGACCTCCCCTTAGCTTTCTCAGATGGGCTGAACTCCCTCCCATGCACTTGAGCCTGGTAGGAATGGAGTCTGCATCCATCTTGTTTGTAGCACAGTCAGTACTTAGGAGCCCCAAGGTGCTTGGAACTATACTTGTAACTACTATCTAGAGACAGTTGTCACTACTCCAAAGAACTTAATCTCAGCAGACAGACAAAGGAAATCCAGCTGCAGACTCAAGTGGAGATTAAGTGATTTTTCTGAAGGTTATTCAGAGCCTTGAGGCAGATCCAGGAGATGGACCCAGATCCCTTCCTCTTAGCAGTCCAGTGTCTTAACTGTAAGGCCAGCCTTCCTGCCTGCCTTTTCTGTGTGATCTAGGACTTACAAAGTTGTCCATTTTTTTTCCTTGCAAGCATGTATGAAATTAGCATTCACAAAAAATGCCAGGTTAACACTCCTGGAGACAACTCTGTCTGTTCATAGATCAGGTACAGCATGAACCACAAGTCTGTACACTCATGTAATGTGCATCAACCCAGCTCTGAAGGAAACTGGCTTTAGAGTGGAGAAACTAAGTCATTCTCCATGGCCCATTCATACGTGTGCATTTCAGTGCAGACAAGCAAACAATATCCATTTATGATCATAATTTGTAACTTCCAGTAGGAGTTGGACTGAGACCTCAGCCTGCACTAGGTTTGAATCTGTGGTCTACAGCTGGAAGCTGTTGTTGACCCCACACTAAACCTGGCCCCTGCATACGATAGGATACATCCTCCCCTATGCAGAGCACCTTGTTAAATATATGCAATGTGCATGTTTCACATGAAGCATTTCATCACATGGCCATGGTCAAAAGAAGAAGCTGTCTTCATAAGGACTGACTTGATTCAGTGTAGGGCAGAGCTATCCTTAGGACACAGGCAGCCCTCCCCAGTATGAGGCAATGTGCCCTAGTAATATGCTCATCTGGACCAGTCCAGAGAATCAGGAGCATGTGGGTAGGAAGAAGCTTGTGCCCTGATCCTCTTGAAATTATATCTAAAAGCTCATGGAGCTTTAAATCAGCTTCTTCACAGATCCTGGCAAAAGTGAAATGAATTTGCAAGGCCAAGGAACTGATAGATGCCAAGGCCTTGTGCCTATTTTTGGTATGCTATTGCAACAGGCTGTGATTTACCAAGTGGAAGGTTTGTAACACAACACTAGTACCAGTCACTGTCCTGTACCACATTGCATTGTAGTTCCTCCAGGATTTCAGGTCAGTGCTGCCTGAGAACACACTGGTTCTTTCCCAGCTCATCTTCCATCTGGGAGACCCCTTGCTCTAAGCTGTGCTAGGTCTTCTCTAATTCCTTTTTAGCAGAATGACTTTTCCATTTCCACGTTGTCCTTTCAAGATCAGCTTTGATAACACCCATTCATTCTTCCTGTGAGAAGCATTTCCATTTGACCTCTTGGATCTGTGCCGCCTTTACCTTTTTTCAGTCATCTAGTTCCTGCCAGAAACCCTCGTAGCCTGCATCTTAGAGAGCCATCCAATTAGTTGTTCTTGCCTATGGCTCATTGGTTTTCTCAAGTATTCTGGCATTCCCAATCCAGGAACACTGCTGTGCTTCAGAGCAGTTAGCTAAATCTTTTGCCACTGAAATTCCTCCTGATTCTTGGGTCTAACTGGTTTTAGTGCCCCAGTCCTAGGCCACGAACAAAATAAAAGTCTTTGTTCCATTTTCTAGGCCCTGACTGATTCCTAGTACTACTCCTCACTTCCCAACATCTGCAGTTGCTCTTTGCTGGGTCTTTTTCTACTCCAGAACTCAGGAATCTGAAAGGACCACATAGCAGAACAGAGGTTGCTCCCTTCTAGTCCTGAAGGGAAAGTTAGCTTGTTCCATATATCTCTTATGTATATAGTATGCTTTGCTTGGAAAACATGGTGAGCAACCAAGCATGGAATGCAGTGCCAGAAGACTAAGCAGTAGTAAGACTGGAATTTCTAGTTGATACAGTAGACAGATCACCACACAGACAGCAGCACTAGCTGAGAAATCCCAACAAGAGAAACTACTATTATCAGATGGATGGTAAACTACTGTTATCAGATGGATAGTAAACAAAGCATATGGCAGAACCAGTCCTGGTAGCAGAGGGTTCCAGAGGCTGCACTGAGGTGTAGCACAGGTCACGCAGTGTTGGAGGCACCTAAATATTGTGCTTTGATGGAGCAGAGGTGATGCAGCCATGTTTGAGTGCAGGAGGTTTCAGTGTGTCATACAGTCATATGTTGCAGATAATGCTTTGTGACAGTTTGACAGGGTCTCCTGGGACAACCATCACTGACTTTCCATCTTCAGAGCTGTCAGTCTTTTGCTTCTGCACTACAATATTTATTGTAAACAGACAGCATACATAATTCTTTCCCTAGTGTTTAAGGAGCAAGAACGACTATGGCTTCATTTGCATATTCTCTTGGAGGTATTCTGTCCCCGTCTGCATTAATCTCTACTTAAAATACATCCTTCAGCAGGGGATTGACAAGGCTGAAAAGGGATCAGAGATAGAAGAGAGATGAGAAGGCCAGCCAGATCAGATTTCAGCTTGGAGCAAGGGTTAACACTACAATACTTTTTATAGACTATTCTTTTGAGCTGGGGCTGTGCTGGCATGAGGTGGAGTCAGCTTTACTCTTCTCTCTGAATTTTTCAAAGACCAGCTTCCAGGCAGGACCTCTGCAGCACAGCTCAGACTCATTCAGGGGGGCTGGCTCATATGGTAGAGATGCTTCCTGCAGAATCATCAGTTCCCCACCAGTGCAGGCCTTGGCCACAACAGCGTGTATATTACCTACTGAGCCTCCTCAATGCTTGCTTCTCCTCCAGCCTTCCCCAGTGACTGATGAAGAGCTATCAGGTTTGTTCATCTCGGGGGTAATACCAGATGGTGGGCCTCTAGGACCAGTGAGCCAGTTTAGATGGAAGGGAGCTTAATCATGGGAGAACACTTTGCTTCAGGATTGGCCATGGTTGGATGGGAGATGGTCTGGACCAAGCCTGAGTGCACAATCCCAGTCATTAAGTGGGTCTCAGTTTGTATCTGAAGAGTACCCTTCATGTCCTTTTGGCTAAAGACTCCCTTGTTCCCTACAGCCCCACACTGATATCTTTCCAGCACTCCCAGGCTCATACATTATTCCCTAAACAGCACAGTTCTTACAACTAGAGAGGGTATTAGAATCATAGGGCTGGAAGGAACCCCGAGGGATCATCAGGTCCAGCCCCCTGCATGAGCAGGAAAGGCATCTGGGGTCAAATGACCCCAGCCAGGTGACTGTCCAGTCTTCTTCTGAAAACCTCTAAGGTAAGTGATTGCACCACCTCTGGGGGGAACTTGTTCCATAGTCTGGACACCCTAGTTGTAAAGAATTTTTTCCTAAAGTTCAGCCTGAAACTATCTTCCAGGAGTTTGTGGCCATTTTTTCTAGTTTTCCCCCAAGGCACCCTGCTGAACAGTTGTTCACCGAGCCCCTGATGTACACCTCTGATATAGCAGTAAGCTGCAATCAGGTACTTTTCAGCCTTCTTTTCTTTAGGCTGAAGAGTCCGAGATCCCTCAGCCTCTTCTCATATGGCTTGCCATGCAAGTCCCTGATCATGTGGGTGGCCCTTCTCTGGAGCTTTAGCATGTCCTTGTTGAATGTGGCACACAGAACTCCAAGAACTCCAGCTGCGGCCACACCAATGTTGAGTAAAGCGGGAGAATCATTTCTTTGGATTTACTGGAGATGCATTGATTGATGTATGCCAGAGTTTTATTGGCCCTAGTGGCTACTGCATTACATTGCCAGTTCATATTCATGCTGGGGTCTATTGTTACCCCCAAACCCCTGTCATTTGTACTGCTGGTCAGGTTAGCGATGCCCAGCCTGTAGGTGTGCTGGGGATTCTTTCGTCTCAGATGCAGCACTTTGCATTTTTCTATGTTGAATCTCATCTGGTTCCATTCTACGCAATATGCCAGTCTAAGTCTGCTTGTATCTGCACCACAGGTGTGTTTGCACAACCCTATATCTTGGTGTCATCTGCAAACTCGGCCAATGGGCTTTTCACCCCCTCATCCAGGTCATTGACGAAGATATTAAACAGCACTGGGCCAAGTACTGACCCCTGGGTATGCAGCTGCCCACATCTCACCAGGACAACACCGATCCATTCATTTGGACTCTCCGTGTCCTACCCCGCAACCAGTTTCGCACCCACTTGATGGTCCTGCAGTTGAACCCAATATCTTCCAGTTTTCTGATCAGTACCTCATGGGATATCAGGTCAAAGGCTTTCTGGAATTTGAGGTATATGATGTTAACTGCTTTTCTCTCATCCAGGTGATGAAAGAAATGAGGTTGGTCAGACAAGACCTGCCTGTGACAAAACCATGCTGGCTGTCATTCAGAATCATGCCTTCTGCAAGTTTGTCACATATAGCTTCTTTGTTGAATGTTTCTAGGATTTTCCCTGGAATAGAAGTTAAGCTAATTGGCCTGTAGTTTCCCATGTCTTCACGCCTCCCCTTCTTGAAGATGGGCACAACGTTGGCCTTCTTCCAGTTCTCTGGGATTTCTCCAGAGGCCCATGATTTTTGAAAGACCTTTGCCAGGGGCTATGCGATTACTTTGGCCAACTCTTACCTAATCAAATGGAGTGTAAGACAACACTGATCAAATGGTGTGTAAGACAACACTGGCACAACATGTGCATGTTTCGGGGCTGGATCATTATTAATTATTTGCCATTTGGAGACCCTACAAGTATGGTGTGAGCTCTGCAGAAGTCAGTCTGTTTGTCTTATTACTTAGCGTTTAATAGTTTGTTCTTCAGCAGCATACTAGAATGGTGTGTGCATAGACATACTGTCTTCATTCCTTGAAGAGCCCATGGTCCCACGAGGGTGCATCTCCTATGAAGAATGGAAAGACTAAGGAAGAGGACGGGACAAGGGGAGTTGGATGACAGTGGTGACTGTCCTGAGTTCAGGCAGTGACTCAGAGGCATGGACAGTACATGGAGATTGTCTGAGATGTGCAGTCTACCCTTTTTCAAAGGCTGGGTAAAAGTGAGATCTGAGGGGGATTTATGTGAGGTGAGGGGCACAGTTAATCTGAGGAAGGGGTTTCACATGCTGATGGCTACCTGAAGGGAGGTCCAAGAGTGTGGATGGCAGGATGAAATGAAGTGGGCCATAGAGGCTGTACTAGAAGAGGATAGATATGGGTTCAGGGCTTGTTGCTATAAGGCTGGGGTAATAAGGACAAAGAGCAATGGGGGCTGGGGACAAGTACTGCCAAGCAGGGGATCTTACTCAAAACTCAGGTTGAGAGATGACTTTGGCTATAAACACCAAGGACCTGATCCTTCTCCCCTCCAAGAGAAGCTAATCTCACTGGAGCTGCTCTGCTGCTGTTGGGCACCAGGGACAGTTATTTACATTGCACATAGGTAAAATGCTACCAGACCAGAATAGATACAGAATGTGATCGTGATCAGGTCAAGGAAAAATCTTAAGTTTGGTGCTGCCATCACAGGGAGTTGAAACTACAGACAGGCCCCCAGAATGTGCCCTCTGGGTGACCTGGAGGCTTGTCAATCACAGAGCATGAGGTAATCTAATGCACATGCTCAGTTCACTGACTGCATG
>NW_017728916.1:5183313-5185435 GCF_001723895.1 Crocodylus porosus
CGATTCACTACGTTACAGTTTTTGTTGTTTGTTATCCTGTTCATGAGCTGTTGACCAGCCCTGGGACTAGCTAGTGGGCAGCCGCACCTATCCCTCAGGGGGTAGAAAGCAAGGGCTCGCTAGTGAACCCTGTGGGCCAACAGACCCCTTTGTTGTTCGCTATACTGTAACTGAAGAAATATCTGAGCCTCGGCTTCCCAAGTGTGAGTAAATAAATCATCTTTGTTTAAACTTTCCGTACAGCTCACACTCCACCGCCGCTAATCCCACCTGTTCGTATTCCAGTTGCCACCCCGGCCCACCATGACCTTGGGGCCTGATTCACTTGGTGTTCGGTTACCCCGACATGGCGTCACAAACAGGATACTTGGGAGGCGAGTTTGAGTCTGAGCTGATTCAGAGCTGCCCATGGCGCAGCAGAGTCCGTCCGGCTGGCGACCCGGACGACTCGTGGGCCCATATCGTGTATCATCAGGCCACGGATCCTGCCGTGAAGATGATTGATGGGTACCTGTCCCTCCGTGGGACAAGCGGGAAGGAATGGGCCGTACGGCTTAGCCCCGGAGCCCTGAGCTGTGTTATGCGGGACCCCCAAGCCGTTTATCACCCAAAGAAAGAGACAGGGCCCGTTTCCCCGGTCTGCGTGAAACCTTCTGGTGCGATAAGCTCCAGCCCGATGCAGGAGTTTGCCCGGTGCATGAGGTATTTGAAGGAGGGAGGAGAGGACACCCCTCCGGACGGGTTTAGCCTTCCGAGCCTCACGGCCGGATCAAGGGGGCACGAGCTGCTAACCCAGCTCCATGAAAGCCTTGAATGGGATGGAAGAAAAGAAAAGTGGATGGGGCTTAAATGGGAAAAGGGTCAGATGATAAACGTCCTTTTCCGAGAGTACTTGGGGGTACTGAAAGAACTCTCCGAGAATTTGGCTGAGCTGCCGTTACAAGATGGCGCCAGCCGCTCTGAAAGCGCACCAACCCCCACGCTGACATCACTGCCCGCCAAGATTCCTCCCCCCTCTTCACATCACCCGCTGTCCCGCCCACCTGAGATCCGCTTCCTCCGTCGTTCGTTATCACCCCTGGATCGCCCCCATGACGTCATCGGCCTCCCGCAACAGCGCCACCTCCCAAGCCAGCATCACTGCCTCCATACATGGATCGGCGCCAATTAGAGGACGTACGCGAGTATTGCAACCACACAAGCTGTCAACGTGCAACTAAGAGCGTGGGAACAGAAACAGCAGAGGAAACAAACAACTTCCGGAACACGAACCTGATTGAAACCAATAGAAGCAACAAATTGGAGTGTGTAACTGCATACCCAATTGCGGTACAAAAATTTGTAACCGGGCCACAAGGACAGATGCAGATGACAATAACCACAAGATCCAGAAACCGATTGGAAATGAGTGAGCTCAGGAAAGATACTCAGATCCGCGACCATGAGACACCTATCACATGGTTAGGGCATCTAGTAGCGGAAGCTGGTAGCGAAACTGTTAATCAAGAAGAGGCACTACAGCTAGTAAGGAATTCCGGATAGAGTAGAGCAAAGGTGGTTGATCCTGTTCCGGTATTGGCAAACAAATATTGGCCAATACCAATACCTGCCTTGGCAGTAGAAGCCTTACAGCGAAAAGTTCACGCCTAGCATGAGGGTTCAGCTGACCGCGCCAGTGCTGCCTCACTGGTATACACTGTGATCGGGGCATCTTATGCTCATTGGAATCCTACATATCAACCGTTAAACCTGACACCAGCCCAGGTACAAGGAGCATGGCCGCACCAGTATGCTACCAGCCCTGGAGATGTACCATATCTGGCTGAAAGCCATCTTGTAACGGCAGCTCAGCCAAATTCTCGGAGAGTTCTTTCAGTACCCCCAAGTACTCTCGGAAAAGGACGTTTATCATCTGACCCTTTTCCCATTTAAGCCCCATCCACTTTTCTTTTCTTCCATCCCATTCAAGGCTTTCATGGAGCTGGGTTAGCAGCTCGTGCCCCCTTGATCCGGCCGTGAGGCTCGGAAGGCTAAACCCGTCCGGAGGGGTGTCCTCTCCTCCCTCCTTCGAATACCTCATGCACCGGGCAAACTCCTGCATCGGGCTGGAGCTTATCGCGCC
>NW_017728916.1:5185535-5260594 GCF_001723895.1 Crocodylus porosus
AACTCCCTGTGATGGCAGCACCAAACTTAAGATTTTTCCTTGACAGATCACAGGAAAGTCAGGCTGATGGGGACCTTACAAGGTCATCTAGCTCAGCCCCGACACATTTCACCTACAAGGCAGAGAACCAGGCCCCTTGAGTTCCATTGGAGTCGTGCTTCTCCTATAAGGACAAAATCAGGCCTCAAGCAGAGAGCCAGCCTAGACAGGGCATGGGATGAAACCAATAACCAGCATGAAATTCAGCAAAGAGAAGTATAGGAAGAACCCCAGGGAGAAGGGCCTGGAGTGAGATCTGTGGGGTGCTCTGCCTAGGGAAGCTGACTTGTTTTACAAAGAGTGAGCAAATCACCAGGGAATAAGCCATAGGCAAAAACCAGACATTGGTCATCCTGTGCAGAGGGGTATGGTGGTTTTAAGAGGACTTTGCTCTTCTGTGGTGAGTCCTCTCCAAGCACTTCAAGAGCAAACACACCTTCAAGAGCAAATTGAATGCTTATCTTGCTGGGATCCTATGACCCCAGCTGACTTCCTGCCCTTTGGGCAGGGGGCTGGACTCTATGATCTTCCAAGGTCCCTTCCAGCCCTAATGTCTATGAAATCTATGAAACTTCTCCATCAGCAGTGAATCAGATGTTACATCCCACTGTCAGGAAGGAAACATTGTTCTCCTCTCTCCATGGATAAGGAAAACAAGGCATTGATCCAAGGATGCATTTTTTTACTGTTGTGGATTAGTGTAGGTGGCCTGATGGATCTTCTTCCTCTCTAACTCCTGTGATTTCCCACTGTCCTTTAGAGTTGTGTGAGAGCTGGGACTGGGGCGGTGACTGGTACCAGTCGCCTTCAATAGCTATGCTTGCGGCCAAAAGGTAGATATTAAACCAGAGACTGGACAGTGGTCTGGTTTGAGCAGGAGATGTGAATGGGATCAAGGGTGCAGCTGGGGATGCAGAGTTTGGAGACTAGACTGAGCAGTGGACGGGGATATGCAGTGAGTTCTTGGGCATCTAGTAGAATCTGGGACTGGGCAGGGCACAGGGTGAGGCAACAGACTGGCAAGACAGCTACCACTTAGACTCAGGGGCCTGGGCCAGTTGCAGGTGGGTGTGTCAGGAGGAGACGGAGAAGGAAGAGACTGGTAAAGGAGTGAAGAACAAAGGGGGCCAAAGTTTCTTGACTCTCTGCCACATCTCCCCTGAAATGCTGGATTTGAGCTCCCAGCAGTCACTCCACAATCAAGATCTCTTTGCTTGGTGTTGCTGGATTGAATTCCTGCCTCTATTAGTTTCCATCTGCAAGATCCTCATTAAATGTGTAATGTATGTATATCAGTTGTGGTTTCAGCTCTGGAGGCTCTCAGGGTCTATCACCTCTCCTGTCACCTGCATGATCTGTCTGAATCTCTCATGGCCCCCTATAACACCACCAGCCAGCCATTCTGCCCATCTCATGAAGGCTGGGGCACTGGGGACACAGTGGTTCCATCCCACCAATTATTTTTTCCATTAAGAAAGCTCATTTTTCACATGTAGCTTCAGTAACCCAGAGAGTCTCTTTTCATCCTCAGCCTAGCCCCATAAACATGGGAAAATTGGTACCTGCAGTCTGTTTTTCCATGGCTTCACCTTTGCTGCTGCAGCTGAAATGCTGACTCTAGCCCTGTGAGTGATGGAACAAGCCCTTACAAGTTAGTCATGCATGTTAGGATCATTTTAATAAGGCTGCGAAAAAATAATGAAACAGGAGGGAGGGAGGCTAATACATTATAGCAGAACAGAGAGCCAGGGCTGCTTGAGGGTGAGCCAGACCTCTTCTGCACTTAGTTTAATAGTTTTTAGGGTCAGAAGGGACTTGAACAGATCATCAAGTCTGACCCCCTGCCCTGGGCAGGAATGAGTGCTGGGATCATAATACGCCAGCCAGATACCTATCCAACCTCCTCTTGAAGACCCCCAAAGTAGGAGAGAGCACCACCTCCCTTGGGAGCCCATTCCAGAGCCTGGCAGCCCTAACTATAAAGTAATGCCTGAACCTGCTCTCAACCAATTTGTGGCCATTATTCCTTGTTATCCCAGGTGGTGCTGGGGGGAACACAGAGCCTCACCTGTTTTCTGCAGGTCCCCCTGGTGAGTTTATAGATGGCCACCAGATCCCCTCTGTCTTCTCTTGTGGAGGCTGAATAGATTCAGGCCCTTTAGTCTGTCTTCATAGGGCCTGGCCTGCTGCCACCTGACCATGCGAGTGGCCCTCCTCTGGACCCTCTCGAGGTTAGCCACATCCCTCTTCAAGTGCAGCGCCCAGAACTGGACACAGTACTCAAATGCCATCTGACCAGAGCCGCATAGAGGGGAAGGATCACCTCCCTGGACCTGCTTGTGATGCATCTGTAGATGCACAAGGTGCAGTTAGCTTTACTGACCACTTCCTTGCATCGGCAGCTCATGTCCATCCTGGAGTCAATGACTCCAAGATCCCTTTCAGCCACTGTGTTGTTGAGAAAGGCATTCCCCAGCCTATGGGTATGTTGCAGGTTCCCTCTCCCTAGATGCAGCACCCTGCACTTATCTGTGTTGAATTCCATTCTATTCTCATCCACCCACAGCTGTAACCTGTCTAGATCTACTAGGATTCTGTCCCTCCCCTCCAATGTGCCCACTTCTCCCCACATCTTTGTCAGCAGCAGGGATCTGGGTTTTTCATTTCCCATGGAAAAATGGAGAAACCCATGGATTCCCTGTTTTTATCGGAGAAAACACGTATTTCTCTTTTTAGCAGAGAAATCCATGGATTCTCCGCTTTTGCAAAGAGCTCTTGCAGGCTGGCACAGCTCTAGCTTGCAGGAGCCAATTGCAAAAAGGGCAGGAAACCCCCAGTCCTGCCTGGAGGGGTCAAGAGAGGGGGGAGGGCAGAGCCTGAGCTTCTGAGGCAGCCAAGGTCAGGCTCAGGCTCACACTCGCCCTTTGCCCCTAGAGCATGGAGGTAAGTGGGGCTGTGGGGCAGGGCTGGGGGAGATGGTTTGGGGGCTGAGGGAGCAGGGGGTGCTGCCAGCTCCAGACAGCACATCGCAGCTGGGAGTAGGGCCAGGGTGTGAGGGCAGGGGTGCCCCTCTGTGGAGGGCTTTGTGTGCAAGTGATGCAGCGTGCAGCGTGATGGTGCCCACACATGCCACCCGGCCGCCTGCCCGGTGGTTTTGTAGGTAGCAGCAGTCACCGCTGGCACAGGCGGCCGCTGCCACTTGCCTGTGGGGCTGCTTGTGCCAGCGGTGACTGCCTTTGCCTCCAAAACCTCCCACTGCCACCGCAGAGCCGTGCTTGGACCTGTGCGGCTGGTGGCAGTGGCGTGGGGCGGGGTGGAGGTGGGGATCGCTGGGTGTCACCTGGCCACCACCACGCTGCTGCCCGGCGGCTGCACAGCTCTGAGCACAGCTCCGCGGCAGCAGTGGGAGGTTTTGGAGGCAGCGGCCGTCACCACCATAACAGGCCTTCAGGTAAGCAGCAGCACCGCATGTAAGCCCAAGCCCCCCCACGTGCCCCCATCCCTTGCCGCAGCTCCAGAGCCAGCCACGGAGCTGTGCTCTGGCGGCATGCCAGCCTCCCTCTCCCTTTTCCCAGCCAGGCAGCATGTGTGCTGCCTGCACATGGTGGGCACCACCACACTGCTCCCCGCATCACTTGTCTGCAAAGCCCCCTGCAGAGGGGCACCCCTGCCCTCACCCCCTGGCCTTGCTCCCAGCTGCGATGTGCCACCTGAGGCCGGCAGCACCCCCTGCTCCCTCAGCCCCCAACCATCTTCCCCATCCCTGCCCCACAGCCCCTAAGCTCCACTTACCTCTAGGATCTAGGGGCAAAGGGCATGGCTCTGCAGGGGCTTTGCGGGCAAGAACTGCCACCCCACCCTGCATGCAGACGCCACCATGGAGTCATGCAGCTGGTTGCAGGGCATGCCGCTGAATGCAAGCCCCAGTTTCATCCCCCAGATGGGCGGGCGGCACACATGTGGTCTGCACATTCAGGTGGCCTTGGGATGGTAGCACAGGGTGCAGTGGTAGAGTTGTGGTAGCAGCCTCCATGTCCGAACCTCCTATCAGGCTGGCTGGCATATGTGCGGCCCACAGAGTGGCACCCCTGCCTTCACCCCCTGGCCCTGCTCCTGGGAGTGGGCACAGGGGCACACTCCTCCACTTCTTGATTTACCCCGCAGTACCTTCTCTTTCCCTCACCCTGTCCTGCCTCTTACCTGCTGGGGTGAGTATCAGTGTCTTGTGTATGCATGTCTGGGGGGCTGTTGTGAGGGGCATCAGGAGGGCTGTTGAGACTGGCGGGGAGTGTGGGGCACCAGCAGCACTGGGAAGGGCTGTGGGGGGCCTTTAATATTTATCATGGATTTTGGGTTTTTAATCGGAGAATTTGCAATTTTTAATTGGAGAAAACCAGGATCCCTGGTTATCAGCCAATGTGGACAGCATGCTTTTCACGCCTACCTCCAAGTTGCTGATAAAGAAGTTGACTAGCACAGGCTGGAGGACCGAGTCCTGGGGAACTCCACTGTCCACATCCCTCCAGGTCAAAAATGACCCATCCACCACCACTCTGGGTGTGACCATCAAGCCAATTTGCCACCCATCTGACTGTAGGCATCAATGCCGCAGTTGCCTAGTTTTGTTATGAGAATGGGGTGAGAAACAGTGTCAAACGCCTTCTTGAAGTCCAGGTAGACAATATCCACCTCAACACCTGCATCCAAGGGCTTTGTGATCTGGTTGTAAAAGGAAACGAGGTTAGTTAGGTAGGTTCTGCCTGCAATGAACCCGTGTTGGTTGCCCCTGAGCATTACCTCCTCTGCTAGGTCCCCGTGGATGTGTTCCTTGATAATTTTCTCAAAGGTCTTCCCAAGGGCGGAGGTGAGACTAACTGGCCTATAGTTGCCCGGGTCCTCCTTCCTCCCCTTCTTGTAAATGGGGACCACAGTGACCTTTTTCCAGTCCTCTGGGATGTGGCCAGAGTACAATGAGCACTCATACAGCCATGCCAGGGGCCCTGCTATGACCTCCACCAATTCCCTCAGTACCCTCAGATGAAAAGCATCCAGACCTGCTGATTTAAACACATCCAGCCCCTCCAAGAGTTCCCTAACTAGATCATCCTTGAACCTAGGCATGGTGTCGTGTCCCCTGAGCCTGTCCATAATCCTAGTGGGGGAGTTGTCCCGGTCCCTGCTTAGAAATATGGAGGCAAAGAACTCGTTAAAGAAATCAGCTTTTTCCTTTGCTGCAATCACGAGATTGCCAAGCCTGTCCTGTAGGGGCCCCATGTTGCCTGGTGCCTTCTTTTTACTCCCTATGTATTTGAAAAAAGACTTTTTGTTATCCTTAATTCTAGTCACTAGCTCTAGTCCCATCTCTGCCTTGGCCTTCCTAACCGCCTTCCTGCAATCATGAGCAGCGGAGATGTAATCCTCCTTGGTGACTGCCCCTTGCTTCCCCTGATTGTATGCCACCTTTTTTGCCCTCAGGCCCTCCTGAATGCCTTTACTCAGCCAACGGGGCTTTTTAGCACTCTTCCCCCTTTGGTTCACCTTGGGACTGACTCCCTCTGAGCTCGGAGGATCATCTCCTTGAGGAAAAACCACCCGTCCTGGACTCCCATCTCATTGAAGCTCTGAGTCCCCAGTGTTTCTCTTACTAATCTCCTTAGCTCATTGAAGTGGGCCCTCCTGAAGTCAAGGACTTTTGCCTTACTGCTCGCTTTCACCACCCTGTGCCAGATAGTAAATTCCAGCAGACGATGTCGTTGAGCACCTGCAGATCCCTCACCAGGTCATCGCCTGTGGCAAGGACCGAGTCCAGCAAGGCATTTCCTCTGGTGGGATTATGTACCTCCTGGTTTAGGTGGAGGTCCTGTATGCAGGCTAAAAACCTACATGAGCATTCAGACCTGGCTGACTGCTCCTCCCAGCAGATGTCTGGGTAGTTAGGTCACCCATGACAAACACATCCCTTGTCCTTACAGCCTCTGGGAGCTGACCTGAAAATTCCTGGTCCAGCTCACCCACCTGGTGAGGAGGTTTATAGTAGACACCCACTATGAAGTCCCTTTCCCCGTGACCCCCCTTGCATTCTTACCCAGAGTGCATCAGTTTGCCCTTCGTCCGAGCCCATCCTGATCATTAAGGATGTGTACTGCTCATTAACATAGAGTGCTACTGCTGAGGCTTGCAGTGCCCTTTGTAATGGACTGGAGTAGAAAGGCGGGTGTCTCCAGGGGCTCCAGGCTCAAGCCACAAGGCCTTCCTACTCCTGAAGGATTTTGAGGAGGCAAAGTGATACATAAGCATTTGATCTAGAGACTACTGGGGTCGCTGGCCGCACATACACCAGACGCTGTGTGAAACAGCACTGTTCCGGTTCAACTTCCACTACAACATTTCAACAGAACAGTACTGCCACTGGCCCCAGCCAGCAGCACCAGCCTCCTGTCATCTGGCAAGCAGATCAGGGGCCTGCACCCCGGGGAGGAGTCTGGCAGAGGCCCCGCACCCCTCCCAGGGTTGCGGGTGAGCCCCTGATCTGCCTGCCGGATGACAGGAGGCTAGTGCTGCTGGCTGGGGCCAGCGGCAGCACTGATCTTCCTGGCACAGGCTGTGCCCAGTACCGGTCTCAGCTGGCAGCACCAGCCTCCTGTCATTCAGCAGGCAGACTGGGGGCCCGCACCCCCAGGAGGAGTCCAGTACAGGCCCGCAGTGCGGGTGGGCCTCCGATCTTGCCTGCTGGATGACGGGAGGCTGCTGCTGCTGGCTGGGACCAGCAATGAAGCCAAGTAAGCCTGGCTTTGAAACAAAACGTTTCGAAACTTTCAAAATGTTTTGAGCACCCTTGTTTCATTTCAAAGTTTTTTTCAAAGGCTTTTGTTTCATTTTGATTGCATTTCGAGCTCAAAACAGCAAATTGAAACAGCTTTGAAACTAAACACCAGCCAAAATTTTGCACAGCCCTATTGAGTAGTCATTTAGTACTTATATAAACAAGTACTAAATGACTATGCAGTAACCCAGGATACTGCACAGGAATACCAACAAACACCCTTTTTTGTGAGACTACTGTGCAGTAGCCCAAGACTACTGCACAGCAGCATCACATCATAATTTCTGCCATGCAATGCTACTACTCAGTAGTCTCAGGCTACTGCACAGTCAGCATCTCACGTAGATGTGGCCACTGAGAGTCTTTCCATTGACTTCAGCAGGGGTAAAACAGGCCTTAAGGACTGGGTTTTCTTACTCTACTGCTACCAGTACAGGTTCCATGCCCACTGATGGCAGATTTGCCCTCAGGTGGGGCTGGGGCTCCAAATAGCTAAGGGAGAACAGTGATCACAATGACCAATGAAGTCACAGCCTTCTGCAGGCACCAATGTCAGAGCAAGCCCTGCTGTGAAGAGTTTATTCTCTGCAAGACAGGTGTGAAGGAACAGCCTCCCTGGGGACCTGCAGGCCTTTGAATCTGAGTGCTCTTCTGAAGAACCCCAGGTTCAATCACCATGAAAAGTGGTTGTACTATTTTATAGAGAGTCAAAAAGGCAGCTGTTAGCATAGCCAATGATGATGGGACAAATTAGCATGCTGTTAAATAAAATGTCAGCCTAAAATGTATGAAAATCGGCCTCACGTTTATGGCTTGCACTTTGCATAATTAATATCCTTGGATGAGACTGATTTGAATATCCAAAATAGGCAGAATAGGGCTCTCCCTTTGAACTTTGTGACACCAAAGGCTAAATGGAGTAAATTCAGCTGTATACAAATCACTGTGACATGATTCATCTAATTAGATAATCCATTGCCACAGGAGACATTTTTCCACAATCCAAACCTACTTGATTTCATTGCTAAAAAAAAACTTGTCAAATGAAATATGAATTTTATAAAGTGACCATACTATCATAACATGTTGATTTATCCAGAGGTAGGCTATTAGCATATGTGAATGAAGCCCTTCCACTTTCCAGTTGTCTTCAACACCTGAAATCCAGAAGACTGATCTGTATGAAAACTCCATGAGGCAAATACAGCACATATTGGAGTAAATAATAATGGATTCAAATAGAAACTGCTTTGCATGGGCTGATCAAGCTAATTACTAGTGTCTGCAGGAACGTAAGATATCATTGAAGTCTTATGCAACAAGAATGCTAAGATCTGTTGCTATGAAACTGGAGGTGTGAAATTACAGCAAGCATTATAATATATTCATTAGAAGCCGAGTTTGCATTTCCTCAGTTGAAGTTCTAAATCGGATGAGGTAGTATTCCACAGGTAGCAGAACTAGGCTGACAAGCACACTGCCACTTATAGCAAATCCAGAGCTGCTCACGGGGTCTATCCTTTATAAAGGATCTATTGAGGCAAGTACATACATGCTAATAGTGTTCTGGGTTTTTGCTCCTCATCTTCTGACAAGAGAAGCAAGCCATCTCCATCAATAATTTATAAATCATTTAGTCTGTTTTTTAAAATGTCTCTGTGTTTCCCTGCATTATTAATGGTATCCAAATGTTTAATGCATGCTGAGTTAACTGGCCCTAGGATGAGAGAACAGAAGTCATATGCATTTACATGGCTGAGCAGGATCACTCACTTGAGGGACTGATGCTGAGAAAGGCACTAGCAAATTTGGTTCCAATCTGGTCCATTGGGAGCCAGAAGTCAGTGTGGTTGTTTGGTGTGCATTGTGAAATGAGTCTGTCTGGTTTCCTGTAGGACAGGTTTTCTAGCACCAGTTGTTCAGCTTAGTGGAAAGATATGGGATAGGAGCCTCCAGTTGCTGCTCCTTATTCTGAACACTTCTGTCTCCAAGATTGTTTTTCTTATGCCTCTCACCAACAGTAAGTTTATATGTGTAGAGCATGCACATGTGCCAGGATCTAAACAGATATATATATCCTGTTCTGTAGATAAAGAGCTGATGTCTCCGTGGCTGTCCGTACAGCACTGTATTTATATATGTGTTTGTATAGGATGGCATACATGTGTGGGGGTGTCTGGAACTAAAAATACACAGATGTACCTGGGAAATGCATTGCACTTATCATTGCATTAACTTTTCACTACATTGTATTACACTGCACTACCTTGCCTAACCTTTGCCCCCTCATTTATCTTTCTAGGACATACCCTGACACTCCAAACCCAGGAACAAGTCCAAACAGAACAGCCTATGGGAGAAAGTTTTCCTTCTTTGCTCCCCAGATCTGTAATTCTCCCCTTCCCCCATAGAATCCAATTAGTCCTTTGTCCAATTGGTCCTTAGATGCTGGACAGGCATTATTCACTCTTGCACTAGCTACACATCTCAGACATTCCCCTTGCTTCTAGCATTGGGAGGTCCTGGGATACCAGATATTACAGGGACCTGGATGGAGTCCCCAGCTGCTGTAAATTAACTTCAATGGAGTTGTGCTAGTTTACACCAAATGTCCCTCTGTCCCATTGCGTAGGAAGTCTATTTTATGTCATTTTAATGACATTCTAAATCATATTTGCTCTAGCATTCTCTCCCTCTAAGACCTGTGCAGTCACACACATGGTGGTAGGCTTTACAAGTGGCAGGCTACAAAAAAGAACACCAATAAATTGTTTTGAAAACTCTCACATAGTTTTCCTGTAAAATATGTTCCACATGTGACATAAATGATGGGCATCATAAAGGTTTAATAATTGGCGCTTTGTTGGACTGGGCAACCTGGCTTCACCAAGCACAGTACTACCATTCTGAACTCAGTCTGATTAAATCTTTATACTCTCCCCAGCTACTGTGGACTAACATGGAAGCAGGGTATAAGCACTGTATTTGTTACTGGATATTTCTGAAGGTGGAGGGTAGCTAAACAATTCTATACTTTTGAGATATTTTGAGATATTTCCTCTGCTTGCTCACTTGTTATGTTTTCTGTATCTATTTCTCATTGTCTTGCCTATTTCAGCTGGATGATCTTTGGGACAGGGACTTTGTTCTGTGACTGTATAGTATGTAGTACAATGAGGCACTACAATGAATTTGACTGAAATCTCCAGGCCCTGCTGTAAAACATAGTGCCAAAAGGATTCATATTTTGCTCCTTTAGCCCGAGCAATGTTTGACAATAAAGGAAGAATTCAGAACAGGTTGAAAAGAGATTTTGGAAAACTAAACTACCCTGTTTATAATGTGAGGAACTTCAGGCATAAGATAAAAATAATGGTTTGGGCTCTGGTTGAAATCGGCCCAAAAGTTTTGCTGGGTCTTGAAGCTTCAAATGAGATGTCATTGAATGGTAGAACTGAATATAGTCTTTATCACCATCCATATGTCCTGGCAGTGTCAGGACTCCCATCCAGAAAACCAGTTTGTTGTAGCTCTTTCCCAGCTGGTTGTCATCATCCCTGGCACCATGGCTAAGCTTGATAAGTTTCAGAAGGATAGCTCATCTTACCTAACTGTACCACCTCTTCTGTGTACATCAAATTAACTCTAAACACCTTTCACTACCTGTCACATGCCAGTGTTCACATTGGCAAGTGAGTTGGCCATGAGACTGAAAATGCACGGCCTGCTTTTCCTGAAGGTGAAGAGCATCTGCAGCTGCTATTGACTTAAATCAGAGGTAGTAGTGCAGGTATGTCTGCAGGTCAAGTCCAAGAGGGCATTGATTTGTATAGTTACTTAAATTTTACTCTTCACCCTAGTAGCTTCAGTGCTGGAGAGGTTTATATAGCAATGTACAATGCTAACTATCCGTCTGTACATATTCCTCTATCTTCCTAGGGGTTTTCCAGGAGAGCCTGGAGAGGCATGTCTGGAATGGTTTAGAAACAGTGAATCCTACATCTGTGTAGGGCTTGGACTAGATGACCATTGAGGTCCCATTCAGTCCTATGGCTCTCTGCATGCTTAACTATACAAGTTTTCACTGCCAGCAAATACTGATGAAGGCCCTTGAGGGTCACTTGAGAGCATCTCACAGGCATCTGGCATCAGAGCATCTTCTTTGCATTGTGTGGTGGCAGGGGCCACCCTCAGGGGTTGGAAGTGCTGGGGACAGACACCGATGCTCCCAGTGGAGAGCTCAGGGACCCTGGCCCTGCAGAAAACTTACTAGAGAGGCAGACCAAAACCAGGAGGGAGCCACGCGAGCTGGCACTGCACTGGCTTTTCAAGTGTCTGTAAATTAAGCTAGGCGGCAGCCAGATGATGACATCAACTGTGACTGCTGCCATGGGAGATTTAAAAACTCCGGCAGAAGCTGGCCTCCAGCTCATCCAACTGTACAGCTTCAGATGTAGGACTACAGCAAAATGGAGTCTCTTTATTCTTGCACAGAGCTCTATGCATGAAACACCTAAGACCTCAGTAAGATTTAAGCATGTGCTCAGAATTAAGCATATGCTTGGCTGAGTAGTAATGGATGAAACACTTTGTTGAATCAGGCCCTTTGTTGGATCAGGCCTTAGTTACCCTTGAGGGAAGGTTCTTCGTAACTGCTGTTGGTTTATGAAGGCTTAGAGGCCTTCCATGCTTGTATGTGTGGTTGGGGTTTTTCTTTAGCCTAATTAATATAATTGCATGTTGTTACTAGCTATAGTGATATGTGCAATCCTGTCAAACTTCAGTGTCACATTTTGGGGTTTGGCCTATATGAGCAGGAGTGGCTGAGCTCTGAAGCCCCTATCAGGGCAGGCAGGAGACATGGTGCAGATATGTTCCACTGCATCCTGTGGCAACAAGTTTTGCCAGCTAACTGTGTATTGTCTATGGGGAAGCACATAGAATGTACTCAGCCTTCCTGATAGTCCCAAGGGCTGATGCCCTGCTGTTGTGAGTAGCGGTCTGCAGTGTCCTGAGGCATTTTGTGTAAGGATAGGCTAGCCTAGGTTATATTCAATCAAGGGGATGCCATTGACTTCACTGGCAGCTTGTTCTGTTGCCAGAGTTACTAGAACTTGCTAATCTTTAACAACACTTGCATGCTGCAGAGCTTTTACTGTGTTTCTGTCTGTGATGGCTAGAGAGCTAGGTCTGGATCCCTGCCCTCCTGGAGTGTCCTTCCAAGCTTGAGTTGGAGGAACACAGGTTAGCACACTGAGCACCAGGCTGGGAGTGTTTTGTCTCCCAGCTAATGAACTACAGGTTCTGACCCCCACTGGTTGGCTCCACTCATTCTCTTCCTGGAGAAGAGTCATTCAGGTCCATGAAGTTTTATTAGGGTTCCTTCACGTCCTCAACTAACTTGCAAGAACCTTTCTTAGGGCCTCTTGTACCATTAGGGTCCATCTGAAAGGACCAGAAACTTCAGAGGCTTCCTGCCTACAAGATCCCTGGGGTAGCTGCACCTCAGCCACACAGAGAAGCACAGTATACCCCAGGGAGTCACTGCCCCTCACCCATCCCAGTGCCTCAGGAGCTTCCAGTATCTTCCCATCCAGCTCCTCCCAGTTTCCCATCCATATTCTTCTACCTGGCTTCACCTCCCCAGACTCCTTCAAGCATCCAACTGTCTCAGCCACAGCTGCCTCATTTTGTCTAGCTCTGTGTCCTGCTTTTGCCAATATCCAGAGGATTTTGTGTTAATGGATATATACAAAATAGATGAAAATTGACTCTTGCCATTATTTTGCATAGGCAGTCACCTGTGGAACAGCACAAAACTTGGCAGCTCTGCTCTTTGTTCAGCTGTGTGCTAGGTGCTTCTTTGGCATAACCACCCATAGCCAGGAGGAAACTATTCTCGGTGCCCCAAAGAGCCTGTCATGGAAGCCATCAATTGACAGGGTGATTGCAGCTATTCACTTGTACCCACAGTCTGAAGCGGAGTGGCAAAGGACCTGTCACACTGTGTCTGTACCAGCAGAGGATTTCCCCAGGCTGTGGCAATTGTGTCAACACTGACAATTTAGGGTCAGGATCAATGAAGGCATCTATAGCAAAGGGAAGTGCCCAAGCTACAAATTCTTCCCATGTGCCATTGTCATTAGAGCTAACACAAAGGCTGATGTCACTGGCAAAAAAATAAAATAAATCAGATTCATTATCGTCCAACTTCCTATCAGAGACATCTCCCTTCACAAGCAGCTATGCAAGCTCCTTGCAGCCGTTTGGATAAGCTGCCTCTGTGGGGGACAGCTCTAGGTTCTGTATGTGCTGGGGCTGAAGTGATGGAGTCAGATGCACAAAACCAATTAGAAACCAGTGCAGCAGGCAACAGAAGTTGCTACAACTCTACAGCTCAGTGTTCAGTGCCTGGTACCTGCTGCCTCCTCTGCATGGGAAACTCCTTTACCTTAGCTCTGCACTCACAGGGTGCCATTTGGGACTTACCTCCACCTGCCTATGAGTCTCTTCCTCCCCCTTGGGATAAGTAAATGAATTATTCACCCTGTGCAGCTCAGAGCCCCATTGTTCACTCCACCCCTCACCCCTATGCCTTGGGAATACTTCCTGGCACTGCAGGGTTAATTCATCACACCCTGTGAGGCAACACAGTGCTGTTACCCCTAACAGGGCAGGGAAGCTAAGGCACTTCCCAAGGTCGCTCAGGAAATCTGTTCTGGAGCAAGAAATTGAACCCTGATGTCCTGAATCTCAGGTGATACCTCAGCCATAGGTCCATTCTTCCTCTTCATAAACAGACAAGTTTATTCTGCAATTTGTACATCAGGCTCCTAGTGTTGTCACTTCTGAACAAAAAACCCCAACAATGACAAAACTTTTAGTGGTTAAAAGGAAACTTTCCATATGCTTAGAGGAGCAGAAGCCCAATGGGTACAAAAGCAGACCACACAACACCCTGAAATAGCACAACACTGCCTTTAAGATGAGACAGCAGGCTGAAATACTGTCACATGTGGTCACCAACGTCCACTGGCTCTTTCTGTAATAGGGACACCCATCAGTTCCAGTTTTGCTTCCTTAGAACCGCCTGAGATTTCCAGTCGATGTCATGTTCTTTCTGTGCCAATAAATAACTGCCAAATCCCACTCTAGATGCAGTGGCATTACAGTTATGGGATTAATACATCTCCTGCTTTGAGAAGAAAGGTGTGATGTAAATGTTGTTCTGGTCTGCCCCCAAATACACATGAAGGACAGGTGATGGGGGTTGCTTGGGTTATATCAGTATTGTGCCAGGAGTTAAAGTTTTAATTGGAGCCAGTGAGTCCTTAGGTTCTGTTTTGGATTGGTGAAAAGGAATGAAAAGAAACTAAGTTGCTCCTTCTGACTGAAAAGGAACTAAGTCATTTTGCTTGCAGGTCTAGTATGCACCAATTACTGCATGCCTCAGCAGGCCTGCAATACCCTGCCCAGGAGCTCTCTTCCTCTCAGCAGGATCTCCCCATGACCTGTTCTCATGTGTGCTTGTTACCTCCCCTGTTCTCCCAACATTTTATGGTCTGTTCATTGCCCAGCCTGGGATCTCTCATCTTATTGAGCCAGAATCATGCCCGCTAGGTTTTAGGAACTGTAACAAGTGGGCACCCCAGAGCCAGTTTCAACATACGCCTGCCCACCTGCTTCAGGGCAAACCAACCGCCTACCTCATCTGCCACACCTCGATGTTCTTGATTGCCTGATGTAAATCAGGCAGGAGGCTGCCCTTTACCTGCCCTGATGATAAGGGCCTATGTGTATAACTCCAACCTTCCCTTATTGTGTCCCATGCCTCGCAGATCTTTCATGGCCTAACACCTGACCCAAGCTTGCCCAGCCTAGCACCCAGCCTCCAGCTTGTCTACCCTGACACCCGGCTTATAGCTTAGTGGGGCCTCACCCAGCCTCCCTGCTTCAGCAGGGCCTTACCTGGCCTCTAGCTCAGTGCAGCGGGAGACCTGGCTTTCCATCTGGCAGCACACACCTGGCCTTCACATATTCCTGAGCCCCATCTCTGGGCCTACAAGTCCCATCCCCAGGCCCTCTCATATTGGGCTCCAAACCCCTCACTACAGGACTAAGGCTCCAAGCCCCATTCCCCCTGGAGCCTACCTCCGAACTCCCTAATGTGGTCTCAGACTCCACTGCAGGTCTGGGCACTGCCACAGGTCCCTTCTCCTGACTTGAACCCTGCCTCAGTACTCCCAGTAAGCCTGGGGTCCCCCTGCAATGACCAACTACCCACCAGGGATGTGGGGGCTGAGGTTAGAAGGCACCCCATACTCACCTTTTACCAGGGAGGTAACTGGCCTGCCATTTCTGAGGCATTCCTCCACGACAGGGAGTCCCACAAGATCGCCCTTCCCTGGCAGGGTGCAGTTTTCTGTCATACCCAGGACAAGGAGTCTCCTGCCATCCCCAATAGCTCCTCCCTTACCTCCAAGTTGTACTGAGCAACACCTCAGGTAGTGGTGCCTATCCAACTCCTGGCAGCAGACTGCAGCTGCTGCTGTTCAGGGCCCAGCCCTTATATACCACAGCTGGGCCCTGTTCCCTAATCAGGCAACAGTGCCTCGTTGGGATTAGAGCCAGCTGCCTTGCTGTTGCCCACACCTCTGGGAGTAACAGACCACCCTGTGCTCTGTTACAGAAGCCTCCTTCTCTGGAGTTTACCGTGACTGTCCATCAGTTCCATCATGGTGTTATTTGATAGTTGGTCATCCTGACAGTCCCCATTCGGATAAAGTCAGCTCTCCTACTATTTCCTGAAGCTTTGGGTCTTGAAACTTGCAAAACCATGCTCAGCCCAGTCACACCCTTAGGTTCTCTGTAGGGTTGCCAAACCTCCAGGATTGCCCTGGAATCTCCAGGAATTAGATATAAATCTCTAGGAGATGCTGAAAGTCACCCAGGAGGGAAATGATAGGGCATTCATTAAAGTAAATATTAAATGTTGAATCCAATTTATACAGTAGTCTAGTGGATTTTTAAAATGTAATAGTAATGTGCATTTGCCTTCCTGATATAAAGTCTATGCATGGTAATTTGTAACTGATACACCAAGCATGCGGGCACATTCATGTTGTGTGTCACTGGCTCATTGCCATTAAAGAAACCTCCCGGAAGAGATTCAAACAGAGTTGGCAACTCTAGTTCTCTGCATCCACAGTGATGCAGGAGAGGACCTGGACTCCCCTCCCCTTGGCTGTGTTTAGTGCATTGCCTCTTTTCTGATTTCCTCTTATATCACAAAAACTTGTGATACACGCACACACACATCTACTTTGGTAAGTCTATAAAGTGCAAATCTACTCTGCCTTCTACTTGACTTCAGACTAATATGGCCAGCTATGTCCTACTTGGGTAAGAAGCCAGGCTCCTTTTCTCCAGGGCTTTTGGCAGTCTTGTCCCCACAGTCCCATCCAGGGTTCTCTTCAGTACAGATGACTATATTACAGGAAACCACAGGATGGCCGTCAAGTGAACTATGCCTAAATCCAAACCTGCCTCAGACTAGATGGCTCAACATAGCACCCAAACAAAAGCAAGCATAAGTTATTTGGGATGGATGCCCTGGCTCTACAAGATGACCAGGACTTACTTCCTTACACCTCAGAAACAGTGTCCTCCTGGCATGTCCTACCCCAGCGGCTCATCAGCCCACCCAGTCCAGCTCCCATGTGCAATGTCTGTGCATGATAGGCAAGCCGGAAGACCCCTTCCAGAAGCTTCACTCCTATGTACCACTATTAATAGGAGACCTGTTGTCCCCCCCTCAGTCCCAGGTGATCCCTTTCTTAGCCAGCACCCAGTCAGCATAGGCAGCACCCCACTGGCATATCACACTGTCTTTGTAACTGGACCTTTTGCTTGCAAGTTTTGGGCTGTTTCTCTCCAGGTTGTGATCAGTGTGAAATGTGGGTCCAGTCCTTGGTGATACCAATGATGATATGCATCCAAAGTGTCTAAGTGAGTCCTAGTCACTCACATTCTCAGAGGAAGGTGTCTGTCATCCCTGGCACCTTCGCTTCAGAAATAATATGGCTTTGGGATGGGCAAACACCTCCCTGAGAGTCAGCTTTCATCTGTGACCCAAGTTATTTTCCCCAAATATTAATTTCATGCTGCCCTCCCTGCTTAATATGGGTCATCACAGTTTTAGTGAGAATATCATGTGCACCAGGATTTGGCCTGGCCTTCATGGGTCACCACCACAGCTTGGCAGGAAGGCAGGGGCTGCTTGCTCAGTATTTCTGTCTGTGCTAGCTGTGGTGTTTCCCTCCCAATTCACCAGGAGCCTGGCTGAGACAGTGAAGAGTTGGAGGGAATAAAGTCCTGGTGGCCAGTGCCATTAGCACATCTGTAGAGATACTTTCATAGAAGTGGGGCAGATTCCTGAGGTGCCTTCCTGAGGGGAGTGTGTCCTAGTTAGGAAGACACCGTGATGCAAGGACCACACTCTCTGGAATGGCACCTTTGGCCCTTCAGTGGCCCCCAAGAGAATGGTGATCTGGGACAACACCCCTTCTGACCTCCTGTCCTTAATATTACTGCCCCTCCCAAAAACAAAGGGGTGATACTGAGATACAGTCCAACTCCAAGCTCTTTTTGGGGGCAGTGGAAGTACATACCAATGTGCCTTGCACAGGGATAGAATCAAAAGTTCCTTCCACTGTTCTTCTGGAGCTGATCAGAGGAGACCTAGACTAACCATTTCCTGGCACATATTTACTGAACTGCAGCATGATCCAAGGGCAGAGAAATATTGGTTAATAACTCCTTTGAATGGTGTGAAACCAGGGGAGGAGCCCCAAACAGTAGCTTGACTGGAGTATATCAGCATCACTCCAGTGAAGTTAGTGGTGCCAGCCCTGCTTATAACAACTGAGGGTGTGGCCCACTGTATTTATTTCATATAATTTCAAAAAGCCCAGTGAATCCAATCTGAAGGTCACCCAGGTTAAAATCACAGGAGTCAAGAAATGCAAAAGCTGAGAGCTTCAATCAGCAACATTAACTGAACTGCACTGAGTGGCTGGGATATTTTTTAGAATATCTTTAATTCAAAGCACATCTTATGCAGCTAAAATGTGAAGCGAATAAGAAAGAAAAGTAGATGCAAAATGGTGCAAATTTTATGTCATTGCTTCTTATCTCTGATTAATCCTCTTATGTGTTCATCTTGTTTTACCCAGAGCATTGTCTGCCTGTTTATGATCCTTGCAGAGTCCCTGCCAGTACAGAAGTACCTCATGATCATGTTTACCAGATGAATCCTCATGGTGAGATGGGAATTGCTATTATCCCCATTTTACAGATGAAGGAATAAGGTACAGAGAAATAAGTCAACTTGCATATGGTTACACTAGACATCTATGGCAAAGCAAGTGTTTGAACCCATGATTTCCCAAGGCTTTCAGCTAATGTCCTACCCACTAGACCATCCTCATTCTGTCTGTAAGAGGAGAAACAAAAGCATCCTTAATATGTTATATAAGCACTCCCCATCTAAGTGAGAGCCTTCTCATCAATCCCTACTGAAAATTCCAGAGGAACATGTTTATTGTATTTGTCTTGAAACACAAGCAGTATTTGAAGGGCAGATCTTGGCTCATTTACCTGAGCATTGTGCATGCCAGATGCCTCTACTGCCGTTCTCTGTCTGGGAGGGGAGGAAAAGTAGTGGAAAGTAAATGCAAAACACAACCAGACAAGGAGGAGCAGACAATGGGAGGCTGCATGTTGTGTGATAGACTTTGCACCAAGTGTAGAACTGGTATGATTGATCCATTCCCCACAGCAGCAGGGTAAATGGTGCTTGCCTGACTACCCCCAAATCTGGCCTCATGCGCAAGCCTCAGTTGAGTCCATTGTAAGCTACCAAGGGAACATGAATAGAGTCTAATATATGTGAGCCATGGGGCTGTGTTAACATTGCCGGAACTTGATCTTCCCTGCTTTTGTGTGACTGTAACATTGGATTCATGCAGTTTTTTGCCATTAATTTCCTCAGTGGTATAAAGTCAGAGGAAGAAAAAATGTAACACATTTAATAACTGTCACAAATATGCTCTGAAATTCATTTTGAACTCAAAGTATGAAGTTTGGGAGGGGGTTGCTTCTGCTGAGATGGGGCAATTTCCTGCTAGGCTGGTTTAATTGGGCAGTGTTGCCTTCATTTGCATTGTGATGGTTTCAGAACAGCTACATCATGAAAGCTTGGCACATGTACAAGTTTGGAGAATGCAGAAAGACTTGCACAGCTCCTAAGTGCCATGGTCAGTCGTCCTGCTGCTCTATGGTTTTTTATCCTGATTTGATGTTATGACAATATCCCTAAATAACTTCACAGAATGTGTTTATTCAGTAAGATACTGATTATTTCTCTCCCACAGAGAATTCCAACAGCAGTTCCTCCTCCCACCTCATTCTCTTCAGACCAGGTGGCACCTCCACAAAGGGGGCAAGATGCCGTGAGCAGCTTGCCGTTCCCTATAGAGTTTTATCAGCCATTGATAGCTATCAAATACTGTTCTGTAAAGCAAGTCAGATCCCATGCCAAAGTTTCAAACTTCAACCAGCTTTGTAACATCTTTGTTCAAAAAGCAAAGAAAAGTGTTGTGTATTTTCTTCCTGCTTCCAAATCATAGAGGCAAAGTGCAAATTGATGGATGCTTGATAATCAGGCCTGAAGGGGATCCCTGATTCTGTTTGCTGTGACAACTGAGTGACCCCAGGTTTCTGTACTGGCCTTATTTGTTCTAGAGCCCAAAAGCTCTCCCTTCTCTTTTAGCAGCAACTTAGCCAATACAGGCAGGTAGGGCCTGGTTTATTCATTCAACTGTCTCAGCCCACACTGCAGTCTCTGGGCTTGGAGTAAATATGGCTGCTGTCTCCTCCAGTCAACTGCTGCCTATTCTGGATATGCAATGTAGATTGAGAGGACATACTCTCCCTTCTGTCAGCCCCCATGTTCATGCAATTGAGATTACTCAGGAATCTATGGGCATTTGTACATGCCATGGGGGTTTACTTTGGCTTAATTCTCCCTAAATTGAAGTGGTGGGTCTTTAAAACCACCACTTCAGTTTAAGGCAAAGTAAACCCCCATGGTGTATACACAAGGGTTGGGCCCGACCCTTATCTGCTTCTCCTGCAGCAGGGGCGGGAAGGGAAAGGTGAGCTGATTCCTGAGCTGTGGGAGGGAGTGGATTGGTGCTTCCCTCCATGGCAGCGATGGTGCTCCCCAGGTGCCACCCACCCGCAAGCACCCAGCCCAAGCAGTTCCAGAGGACACTGCAGCTGAGGAGGGAAGCACCAGGCCCTGTGCAGCTCAGGCAGGCAGGCTCCGGGGAGAAAAGAAAAAAAGAGATCAGGCTTACCGTTTTTTTTTTTTCCTTCAGTGGAGCCTGGCTGCACAGACTGCTGCCAGTCTACCTGTACAGGCTGCCTGCACAGCCCCTGAGATGCACAGGGCCTGGTGCTTCCATCCACAACAAACTAAACCACCTCGGAGATATTTTATTTTGCTGTGTCCCAAAATAATTTAACATGCATTACACCACCAACACGTACAAACAGCCTGTCATTAAAGCGCATTATGTTGCTGACACATGCAAACAGCTGCACCATTAAAGCGGTGCAAAAGGACATTAAGCTGCTTTAAAGGCCAATTTTGTGGCATGGACAAATGGCCTCAGTGTCCTGGACAGAGGGAAGGCATCCAACAATTTAGATGTGGAGTGAAAGGCCTTGCCCCATCCCAAGCTACCCATCAGGTTAGAATGGCCACTGTGGCTCACTCATGATTGGATCCAATATCCTTACAATATTAGAGAGAATGATCATTGATCCTCTTTCTGAAACTGGGATGGAGCTGGTGTCTCTTCCCAGCAGGGCTGTCATTAGGCTGAAAGACAGATGCAGCTCAGTATTTGAGTGGAAGGCTGGAGTCTGGAGAAGGTGAATGTAAAAGCTGCTCCTGCTGTCATGCCCTCAGGTCCATACCACACCATCCAGCTGCCTTGATGTTAGATGGGCAAGTCTCTGGAGATGCGGGAGACCAGTAGCTCTGGAGGTAATAGGCAATGGTTTGAGGCTTTCAGTAGCAATAGTGCTTCATCTCTGATATCTATGTAGGTCTTGGCCCCACAAGGCAGATTCGGCTCATCCCAGTACAGTGCCTCAAATTCTCTACAGTTTTGTGTGTAGCTTTGGGCTGAGACCTTAAAGTTGGAGTCCCAGGCACTGTATGTGAGAGCAGATTTCAGCCTCTGGATTCTGCTGAGCTCCTTACCTGGCATATGTTGGCACCATATATTTATGGCAAGCTTGGCTGTTCGCTTCTCATCCCAGAATGACACCAGTGGTGTCATGTGGGTAGAAGAGAAGAGTGACCTGGTGGGAAGAGCAAGGCCAAAGAGGCACAGGGATCCCTGGGGCTGTGTATCACTCTCATTTATCCCGGTGGATTTCTGGTAGGTCACTGTGGATTTTACATTGGTCTAACTAAGAATCTGGCTCCTGGCTTTTCTGTTGATTCTGTAAGTGAGGGCAAGTCACTCCCCCATTCCGTGACTTGGTGAAGGGGGATTACAACCTTCCCCACCTGGCAGGGGACTTGAAAGTGCAATTTATTAGCTTCTGTAAAGAGCCTGGGGCTTCTCAGGTACAAGTGGCATAACATCAAGTCAGCTCCAAGAACTTTTGGATCCTCCACGGTGGCAGGCAGTAGGTAACAGTAGATCTGGCAGTCAGATAGAATCACCTTGTGACTCACCAGCACTTTCCCTGAGGCTACATCCCTCTGGGAAGGGGTGTATTGAGTCTGCCTTGTACAGTTGGCTTTGTTTATTTTTTGGACATAGTTTAAAATGCTGCCAAAGCAATTCAAGGCACCAATCCCAGGAACAAGCCTGGAAGTGCTTATCTGTTATCTGTGACATCCAAGAGAAATGGCTCAGGCATGATGGGCTCGGCAGTGTTCAGGTGTTACGCAAGAGGTTGCTTTATGTTGCCTTTGATGTGTGAGCGGGCAGCTTTGAGCCTGGCCCCTGTGTTCTGCCCCACAGCCTGACAGCCAATGGATAGAAAAGCTGCGGGGGCACTTTTCTCATTTGCCTCCTCCCCCGGAAGCTACAGTGCTTGTTGCCCCCTGCTTCATCTATGGGCAGCATAGGAGGGATTGGGAACACATCTGTTGGTTCCTGGACAGGAACCAAAGATGTTTTCAACTGCACCAGCCATGCGCAGAGCTGCAGGGACTACACTTGATATGTTTGACTGCCCTACCCTGCACACAGCAGATGCAAGAACCCAAGCTGCTGCTGCTCCATCTGTCCCTCATTCAGAGCAGTGTCTTCTGGTCAGTGCCCCAGCATAGCTGCACAAACACAAGCTGCTCTTTACCCAACGCGACCAGTCCTGCTGTCCAGAGAGGAATACAGACCTGGTGTTTGCAGTTGATCCAGTCCCAGAGCAGCAGGAGCACTTGGCTGTGCTACCCTCTGTGCAGCTGGCTGGGCAGAAGAGTGAGCACAGCTTGGGGTCAGTGCTGCCAAGCATTCAGCAGGGAGGCTATTTTTCTTCAGCTATATTTCATGTAGCCAAGGACTGCAGCTTGGGTGTTTGGAGCAGTGATCCGTATGAGCTAGAATAAAGGGTGATCAGTCTGTGATACTCTGACAGTGATCCTGCAGTATTTCTTCTCAGCTCTTTCCCCATCAGCTTCAGGCTTTGGAGACTAGGATAGCAAGTGAGGAAGTGAGTGTTTGAATACATCCTTTCCCCTCCCACTACTGACAAGAAAGATGAACATTAATGTGGGATACAACATCAGGTAGCAAACATCTCCTCATGACAGCACCCGCCAAAGCCAACTCAGGTTCTCGTGGTGGGAGCTGTCTCCCAGCAGTGCTCTGCCAAAACCAGTTATATGCACGTCTTTCTTACTGGAGCTGTCAGGCAGAATATGCTTCCCCACAGCTGTGCCCTCTCCACCTCCCAGAGCCTCTCCCTGCAAGCTTCTCTTCTTGGTGTCTCCTATGGTCACTTCAGTACCATTACCCACTGAGGATCTTTCTCACTTCCCCTTTAAATAGCCAGGACTATTGATGAATAGTCAGAACTGTGATGTTCTCAGCAGTGCTGATTTGAAAGCAATCTATCCATAACTGGTCTGGTGCTCCAGCAGCTTCCCCCTGCCTCTGTCTCATTTAGGAGGAATCCTGAAATGGCCACAAAGTGGGCTTCTTCGGTCCAACAGCTCTCTGGCCTCTCCACTGAGAGCTCCGGTCAGCATTTGTTGCCACGATCGCTTCTCTGTCACTGTCCCCCACTGGAGCCATGCTAAGGCCAACCAGTTTATTGAATATCATGGCCAAATGGAGATGGATTTTAGTCCCCCCCATCCAGATTGAATTAAGCCCAGCAGCCCCTTCTCAGAGAAACAACAGCAATAGAAACCAATTGAAGTGGGAACTCAAGCATGGGTCCCTGGGTCCAGCTGCTGGTGGCACCTGACCGCGAGTGAGCTGCTGATCACTCGTCCGCAACGGGATGTATGTCATGGGGCCTTGCCTGCTGAGCACCGACAAGCTCCTGGTGCTGGATCCCGGATTCAAGAGACTGTGAGAAGTGGCTGTGTTTACCAGCTCACTCCTGCCATGGCTCTGAGGCTGAGCCAGCGGCTTCTTTAAGATTCTGGTCACAACAGGTGCTGAAATTCTAATGCTGGAGAGGTGTTTCTTTTTATACACAGGCGCTGTTGGCTGTACTGGGCAAAGAGAGAGGGAACAGGGGGAGAGGTCAAGTATCCTGCCAGCTGCCTCATCCTGCCAGCCGCCTTGGCCATAGGGAGCAGACAGTGAGTATCATGCACCACGAAGCAGCTTGTAAGTAGACCATACTCTCTCTTGGCTTTTGCTGTTTGTGGCTTTGCTTTAGAAATATTTCTGTCTCCATGGAGCTCAGGAAAAAGGGGTGGGGAGAGCTGACAGCAGGGCTTGGTTCCCACTGCCAGCAGTCGGCAACAGTTCAAACATTGCAGCAAGATGCTGTGTGCCCCTTTCCAGCTCCTGTGTGTCTAAGTGTGTATTGCACAGACAGTGAGGTGGATACTCTCTTGATCTCCTGTAAACTACCACTAGTTCCCTATTCATTAGAGTCAGATTGATTAGAGTCACTGAGAGGGAGAGAGGAAGGGAAGAGGGAGAAACTAAATCAAGTCCCTAATGAATTGATCTGCCAGGCAGCCTGTTGGGCACGTAACCTGTCAGCAGAACAGAGATTCTGAAGCATTTCAGAGGGAAAACAAGAGCAGAGAAAGGGAATCGAATGCAGATTTCTCTTGCTTGTTTCAAAGTGTGTTGGGGGCTGGTTGCTGGTTGCAGGTTCTTGATCCAGGATTGGTATTGGATGTACTCACCCCTCCAAGGTGCCACAGCAAGGGTGTAATATCCTCTCCCAAATCCAGTTGATCCTGGACTTCCCTTAAGAGTTGCTGAGCCAGGCTAAGTGTTTGTTCAAGACCAGGCTTCCCCCCTGCTTCCCATTTGTGCATGAAACAAAAGGGTATTGCTGGCAGGCAGCACAATGGCATTTCTAAAGGATTTTACCCTGATCCCATGCTTAGTGAGCTGCTTCAAGACCTCTTTAGCTGTGGAGAACAAAACCCTGAAACATCCTGGAAGCACAGCAAAATCTGAGAAGAAATGCTTAGGAGCCTCCAGGTAAACCAATTTACATTAATAGGAAAACATCCACCGGAAGAATATGCACACACATGCAAATCAGCATGTGTTCTCATAGCGAGTCATTCACACAGGTTTCACTGAATAGAAACAGATCCCTTATGCAGGCACACAGACCTCTGCTAGACATGTGCCCAGGGCACTTAGATGTATATCCAAATACTGCTGCACTTGCACATAGCCACACTCCCTGGAGACATGGGTTCACTCTTGTCTATAAACACTATCCTGCAAAATGTCTGGAACCTGAGCAGGCACAAGAATGTCTCTGTCACACTCTGATGGGTCTCTTGTACACACCTGTGCACCAACAGGATGCTCCTCTGACAACCTGTGGAGGGAAGAACAGTGAGCCCTTAAGTCAAGTGACTCTCTCAGCTGTCTGAACAGTAATACACACAGATATAGTCATCTAATTCAGTGGCTTTCAATCTTTTTATGCGTAAGGCACCCCCTTGTTGGACTTGGGACACTCTTCAGAAAATGCCAGCTCTTAGCTTTCACTCATTTTTTGACTATGGAAAAATAATATAGCAATTTTTCTGTTGCAAAGAACCTAGAAAGCCCACAGCAGGTCAGAATGGTTCTAACACTATGAATTCCTATTTCAGATCTCTGAGTTTATTTTGTGAATCATGTTTGTACACCTAACAGTGCAAACATCACATGGCACCCCTCACCATTCTTGAAAGGATCTTAAGATTCCCCAAGGTGCCACACTATCCTGGTTGAGAATTTCTGATCTAGTCTGTAAAGAGGACACTGGCCACTGATCTACTGTGTGACCTTGGGCAAGCCACTTCCCAGCTCTGTGTTTCTGTTTTCCCTCCCTACTTTTCTCTACCTGATCTATTTAGACCATAAGCTGTTTAGAGTTGAAACTATCTCTTACCATGTGTGTATAGATTCTGTCAGGCACATGGTGAGAAGTGGGGAGCCCTGATCTTGGCTGCAGCCTGTTACTTAGATTACAGGTAAATGTGTAGGTTGGCTCCTGATAAAAGAGGCAAGAGACAGCTCTACAGCCTGACCTTATATTGCTTATACCCCCGAAACACAAAAAACAAACAGTTTTCACAAAGTCTATATGACTACCTATGACAGCACAACACAGATTCTTACCTATACTGGCTAAGAAGACCCAAGAAGGGGGAGGAGAGTAGTGCACAGACTGGAAGCAAGTCTTCTTGAATTTGCTGAGTTTTTTAAATTTCCTTTCAGCCTATACCCTATATTTATAGATTCTAATTCTAATATAATAAAAGCCTTAGTCTATCTGTCTGTCTGCTTTATTCGTACTCTGATTGGTTGTCTCGGCAGCCAAACAGAATGCTGACTGAAACAACCAATCAGAGTGCTCCAGCAGTGTTCCGGATAAGAGGTGACTACAGCAGCAGCAGGGTGGAGCGCCTCCACAACAGTGGGGACAGGTAGGTAGGTAGCAGCACTCTGTCCCCTTCCAGCTGCCCACCCCTCCTATCATTCCTGATGGGCAATTGCCTAGTATTTTAATAAATGTTCTCTGATTGGTTTTATTTCAATTTCTTTGTTTCACTGAAACTTTTGGAATTGGACTGAGCCCATTCTCTTGTGGACATAGAAGATGTCAGTTAGTTGAGATTTATGTTCCTGTGAAATTTAGACATTTAGAAGTAAAGATTGCTTATCTCCTTCCTTCACCATTGGTTGTCACCATCATGTTTTTCTCTTCCTCACAATTTGTGGTCTTCCATAAATAAGTCTGCTTTGGTTTTACAACCTATCTAGGAAATTAACAAAAATATATCTATTATAACAAAACAGCAAATAATACTTTTGGTTACATCAATCACTACTCATATTTTAAGATAAAGCTATGATATAGTATATTTGGATTAGGTAATGTATTGTCTTCCTTTATAATGTCTGATTTTTGGCCTGGTGCTCTACTTAATTGAATCTCATTGCTGGTTTAGCTGGACATGTTGATCATATTCTTTACTTTGCTGACCAAGCTGGTCATTGTGTCTGAAAAGATTCATTTTACAGACACTAAGAAATAGGCTTTTGGGGCCTTCCACTTAGCCTGTGTGTGCACTATATGTGTGTGTGTGCACTATGTCTACTGCAGAATTGCCTGTGGTGGTCGCTCTGAACAGGAAAGTGTTTCACTGAGACCAAATGTTGCTCAGAGGATTACTAAGATGCTGCCAGCTCTTTCTGGCCCATCCTCTCCTCTCATTGTACCTGTAGCTCCAAGTTTAACCAGGTTTATTAACATTTGTTCTGTCCTAGTGAAGGGTGAGATGTTGCCTGACAAAGGAAAACAGCAAAGGATGTACAAGAGGGGGAAGGAGGTAAGCGGGGGGAGAGTTAAGATCTGGCTAACTCAGCAAAAGGGTGTAAGGGCAGAGCACTGACTGAATTCAGAGCAGGTCAGCACTGACCAAAGGTCATTTTCATCTGCCATCCCCTGGCACCTTAGGTGCAGTGGGTTCAGTGTGTCTGTCACAAGCACCTTCCCTACCACCAGCACTTGCTGACTTCTGTGTTGTCAGTCTGTAGCAAGACCACAGACTGAGTGGGCTGTAGGGACTGAGCTCCCTGCTCCCAGCTGCCCAAGGGGAGTCTCTCCAGGTTGGCATGAGTTATGTTAGGGTAGTAGCAGGGGATATCATGTCCTGCAGCTGCATTCTGCTGTAGATACAAAGAGCAGCAGCCACGCCCTGCTGGATGCCTCTCTGCAGACACCTGGCTCCCCCTGCAACTGCTTCTAGAACTGGGCTTCAGAGAACACAGGGGGCAGAGCTGGGAACCAGCTTCCTGCCCAGAGCAGTTGCTGCACATGCAGTCCTGGCCCATTAGCTGGGACAGCACTTCCCTATGCTGGGTTCCAGCATGCAACCTCTCCCAACTGAAGCAGGGATGCTGGCAGGCATGGCTTTTGCCAGCACAGGCACCAAAGAAGGGATGGTGCAAATGCGCAGGTGGATTCTTCCTGTGGTGATTGCTACACACAACAGGATAAAGGCTCCCTGAGAGGACTGGGGAATGCTCTGCCCACCAACCTGCTGTCCAAATACTGACACTCTCAGTATGGAGTAGGGGTGGTACTACCTAGTAGGAAGGTGTCCAGTGCTAACTGGAGCCATAATTTCATACAGTAATTTAATTTTTAGGAGCACCTCTGACTTCGACACCTGGAGATACCTGGGGTCCTTACCCCCTGAGGGAATGGCTCTGGAATGCACCCAAACTCCAAGGTCATGTTTGTGCCTGCTGCTTCATTAGTTCCAGTCACTTTCTTCTTTATTTGGGTCACAGAGGCAGGTAGCCTCCACAGTACAATTGGCTTTGGGCTCCCCTTATGCTTACAGATCCATGAGCCAGGTTTCCCAAAGAGCTCAGGTCCAAGGGTCCACTGAAAAGCCCTGGAACATATGGCCACTTAGTGATACCTAAAGTGGAACCGAGCTCTTCCTAAAATTTGTCCTCTCCCTCCCCCTTGCTATCTACCACGCCAAGCAACCCTAGGCAGGTGTTGCTTTAGAACTGACATTTGTTCCTTGATAAGATGTTTGTGTTAGGGAAGGGAAGGGAGGCAGGAAGAGAGGGATGGAAGGCAAGGCCAGGCATCTGCCTCTGCTGAAGGAAATGTACTTGTTGAATTTGGCCCAGTGAGAAGGAGCAACGCAGATGGAAGAAGATAGGCAAGGCAATGGAGTGGAATGGCAGGGCCTTAGGAAGGCATGAGCACTCACCAATCCAACAAGGCAGTGGAGACAGCAAGGCAATGAAAGCAGTGCCCTTCACTGACCTATCATAAAGAATACTACCCATCCCTATCCGTCTGCACTGCTAACACTGCCACTCCCTGACTGCCTGTCAGCAGGATAAACACATGCCCCTACCACTTGCTGCTCCTCTATCACCCAGTCAGTTGTTACCTGATTCACTTCAGACAGCAAGAGCTCTTAAGACTTCATAGCACCCCAGCCTGTCAGTTACAGGAGGGTGGTTAGCAGTGGGGAATGAGAGAGTATGGCTGTTCTAGCTTTCTCCCAGCAGAAAGCACCATTGGAGGCAAGTGGTTATGCGAGACTTGCACCCAGGATTGGTACCCCAACAGATCCAGGATCTGATTTTCAGCATGTCCATGAAAAGGTTAAAGCAAATGTCTGCTTTGAGGGGCAGAGGGTCCCTGACTTTGCCTGCTCCCTGGCAGCGCTGGCTGCCTGCATTCCTTTATGCAATGATTTGTCTGTTACTGTGATTGAGGGCAGCCTTCTGTGACCCAGGAAAGAACTATGCCATTCAAAAGATGGAGGGGTGGTTTGGGCTGGGTCAGGACAGGGGTCTGGAGGGAAAGAAGGGCCGGGGCAGTGAAAAGGCAGGGGTGGGGAAGAAAAGTATTGATGTGAGTTGTTGCTCAAGCTCACATGTCATGGGGATCTCTGTTCCCTCTGTACTACAGCTCAGCTTAAGTGGGCTGGTTCAGTTCTACCCAGAGGTGGTTTATGGAGGGGCACAGACCTGCACCCCAGAAGCAAGTGGCAAGTTCCTCCAGTTCAGCTAATTTTATGACCTCCCCTGACTCCCTGGACTGGCTTACCATAGGCTGTCTCGTGGGTAATCCTTTGCACTGCTTCAGCATCTCTAATCCAAAGCCTTTAGCGATATGAAAAGATCAGTGCAGCCTTGCAGCTTCCCTGCGTGACATAATCCTTGCTGTGCTGGAGGCAGAGGTGCCAAGGTCAGTGGCAGAGCTGGGAGTTAATCCTGTGTTTTAACCACATGCCCTTTCGCAGCTGATGGAAGCAAAGGCTCAGAGAGGTTAAATAACTTCCCCAAGGGCACCCAGAGAGTCATTACAGAGCTGGGAACTCATCTGCCACCTAGGCTCTTGGTCTGAGCATCAGGCAGGCTCTGTTCCTGCCAAGTTGCCATCATCCTCCCTACCTGTACCCAAGGTGACAGAGCCCCATACTAGTGGGAGCAGAGGTGGCTTGTGAGGCAGGGCTCAGCAGTAAGGCTAGGGACAAACATTCAAAAAGCCTGAGCCTGAACTAATTCAATCTTTGCAGGTTAGTCTAATCTACCTAGGTTGAACTGATTTGCAAGCTCACAGACATTCCGTCTAGACTGAGGAAATGCAGACACATGCCTGCAGTGGCTCGAGTTAAAAGCCGGGGGACACTAAAGCAGCCTTCTCTTCCCTTCCATAGTGCTGAGCTGGGGGGCATGGCCAAGCCATGGCAGGGAACTCTGTTTAGAGAGCGGTGTAAACCCCCACCCTGCCTGCTCAAGGGCTGAGAGTGTTGCCACCCCCCAGCCCCGGGCTAGCACTCTGAGGCAAAGGGGAGAGGAGGAGGGAGGACTGCTTGTGTGCAGTACATGCATCTGCTGATGATACTAATCTTTTCAATCTTCCTCTCTCTGCTTCATACTGTCTGCAGCAAACCTGACAGACAGGTGAGCCAGCAGGGAGTTGATAACACAGTGTTTAGCAGCCCATCAAGATAACAAAAGCATCTCTCATTAGTTCAACCTCTTTTTAAACAGCTTTTTCCAAGGAAGGAACAGAGGAACATTACCAGCTGATCTGTTCATTAGCTCCAAAAAGCCCTAAGTGGACACTGTCCTGTCTGCCTTTCTCCTGTCCCAGTGAAATCGGACACACACAGACACACACAGCATTAGCTAGAATACCACACATAGCGTTCGCTAGCATTCCATATGTTGGTTAGGTAGGGGTCCATGCTGTGGGAAATGGGAGGGTGGGGTGGATCCCTGCTTGAGCAGTGAGTGGCAAGGTAGGGGAGGGAGGCAGGGGGAAGCCAGGCAGATCCTGCTGTGCCTGCAGTCTCCACTGGAGCTCTGGCTAGGGAGCAGAGCGACCAGGCCAGCCCTGCTCTCAGGAGCAGATAGCCCAGCCTAGCCCAGCCTATGGCTGCAAAGCATCTGGGATGCTGGGAGACTCTGGTTTAACTTAAACCAGAAAGGGGTCTGAGACAGACATTGCATAAACCGGTTTAACCCAAATCAGTTAAGTCTAGTACTATATTCAACCAGGTTTATCTTAAACCAGTTTAAGTATTTTGAAACTGGTTTATGTACATTGAACTTATGTTCTGTTACTGGTTTAAATCAGTTCCTGATCACTTAAACCAGTTTATGTGTAATGTCTGTCCCTAGCCCCAGTGATCTCCTCCACTCTGAGCTGCAGCAGTTCTTGGAACTCTTGTGAGCCAAATCCTTCCTCTTGAGAGTGGAAAGTAAAATAGTGGGGGAGCATGGGTGGGGGAGCACTGGAGGAGAGGTGAAACCTTGCACAGTCTCCATCATACCAAGGCTCCTTCTTCAATTTCCTCTCTTAGTCTTTGCATCCCAGCACATACAAGAAGAGACAGTTCCAGTATGAAGGAGCTCACAGTCTGACCAGAGAGAGGGCAGTGGAGACAGGATTCAGGTAAAAAACAGCTAGAGCAGGCCAGAAACAGCTAGTGTTGGAAATAGTTCCTGTGGCTCCCCTGCCAGAGGCCAGCCCTGGGCCACCCTGTCTTCCACAGGGCCAGAGTAATGGTGGATTTCAGCAGTGCTGTCTTTCCCACGGGATCAGATTTCCTTTTGCTGCCATCCTGCTCAGCATCTGTTACCTCGCCCTGCTCTCAGCTCTGTGCACCTGCTTCCAGCAGGATCCAGCCCACAATGATCGTTGTCATAGCAGGTGTTAAATGCCTAGCAGATGGCTAAACACAGTGAGTACAGGAGACAGTACAGTACAGAGGCATTATCTCCAGGAACTCAGCATGATTGGGGGGTCAGGGAACCCACCACAACACTTTCATGGCTCCTTCCCCTTTGGAGACGCCTCATAGCCCAGAGCTGCACGCTGAGCAAACCTCACTCCCTGCCTAATAGTATTAGCTGAACTCCCAACAGCACTTTAAAAACCGCAGGCTGAGCAGCAAGGATTGAATTAATTGTCACAAAACAGGCTGCTTCTTCCACCTCATTATTTACAGCTGCATTTGGCTGCTTGGCTCACTTCTTCCATAACTCAGCGTTCAGGCCATGCCCACGGAGTACACCTTGCCTTCTGCTAGCTCCTAATCTCAAGGCGTGGCACATCTCAGCCTTCTAACAGTAGCCATCTGGTCCCTGCCCAGGCCTAGTATCATGCCAGCCACACACCTGGCACTGGGAGGTCGTTTGGTAATTGTTGGCCAGCTTAGCCCTTTCTGTGCTAAGCAACGGACATGCTCCAACATCAGTCGTATGGTGCCAGCCGAGGCTGAAGGCCAGCAAGGCAAGTGGCTACATGGGTGAAACTTTAGACACAGGTTTAAGTGCCACCTTCCCAGCATGCCCCATGCTGCTGGAACTGCTGGCACCCTGGTCGCCACCACAGGAATGCAAGTGTGGTTCGCCTAGTAGCTACAGCAGAAATAAGGGCAAAGGTCACCAAAGCCCTTGGGGGACCAGAGTGACTGGGGAGAAAACTGAAAGCCACAAAACTTGGAGCCCCTTTGGAAGTCAGGGCCTGGATCTGCTACCTGAATCTCCAGCACTGCTGAGCCAGATAATGGGGCAGCCCTAATTTGGAGTATCCTTCCCAAAGGAACTTTCCCTCCATGCTGGTTGAGGGCTGCATTGGTGAGCAAGGATGGAAAGGCAAACAGGAGTGCCAGTTCAGGGCAGAGAAACACTGAATCTGCTCCTAGGTAGAGCATGCTGCAAAGCCTAAGGATAAGAGCTAATTAATTGTCTCCGTCCACCCAATAAGCAGGGTGTTGGGGACAGCCAAGCATCTTGAAAAGCCATATTGATTTTATATTTATCTTTAACAATTGCTAATAAATCCAAGTTTGACCGTAGGGAATACCAGTCCTGCAGGGAGCTCCACTGGCTGGCCCCAGCTGTCTTCCCTCACAGCCATTTTTATGGCACACATATTCCAGGTCTCTGGGCCTCCCCTTCCAAGCAGAAGCACCTTGCTCATTGCAGCCCTTGACTAGGGCTTCCTACTACTAAGGAAGTCATTTACAGTCCCACCAGCTCCCGGCACACAATCTTTAGCAGAACAGTGTTCTCACATATAGATCTGAGTGCCTTCCCCAATGGCTTCACTGGGGGAGCAGTCTGACTTGGAGGAGCAAAGAGCACTGGGGAGCCATGATTCCCATGTTCCAGTCCTGGCTCTGTGATGCACACTCCCAACCTGTGCCATGGGGATGTGGCTCCTATCTCCCAATTCCATGCAGTGCTCCACTCCTTGGCACCTGTTCACAACTTCCAGGCTGAGAACTCAGGCTCTAGCAACCTTCTCATGTACCAGCTGTTACTGCTGCTGCTGCATCCCCTGCATGTCTTCGCTCTGTGCAGACTGGGGAGAGGATCATCCTGAAGGCTCCCAGGGCTATACATGTGCATCAAGGCTGTTCCAATGCACTGTAATTATAGTGCATCAGAGCAGACTCGATTAATTGAATCTGCTGGAGTATGGTAATTACCACATTCCAGCAGACTCCAACATCACGTGCATCTGTGTCCCAACACTGAAAAATGCTGGTGGCAGCATTTAACTAAAGCTCATTCAGTGAGTTTTAGTTAAAGTTCCCCCACTGCCATTTTCCAGCATGGGGATGCTGCTACACATAACACTCCAGGCACTTTAATTAGTGTGGCTCTCAGAGTATGTGTATAAACACCCCTAGACCACAGACCAGGCTGTAAGCTAGTTACGCGGTATGTAGCCCTCATGGCCTATATTAGCCTCTTTCTTGCTCTTCCTGGGTTCCTTGGGAGGAAAAGTGAATACTGCCCTAGTCTGCATGAGCAGAACCAGCCCCCTGGTAGTAATAGTCAGCTGACTTAGTATCCTGCTAGCTGTTGGTCTCTGTAAGTCCAGACAACAAAATCCCTGCAGGCTCCATTCCAAGTTGGTGCTGCCATATGTTCCCTAGAAAATGGTTCTTGGCCTGTGTCTCCAGTCTCTGCCACACATGCTGAGGATCCCACACACATTGCAAACAGCATGCCAAATGCAAGCCAGAAGATGGGGAAAGCCAGCAGAGCCCAGCAGGAGAGAAAGCCATGCAAAGGCTTGGGTTGTTCTGGGGTGTTTGCAGCAGGAGAGAAAGGAGGGAGGGATTCCGTTAGTAACTTTGGGCCCATGCCAAATACTCATGGACCTCAGTGGGAACTGTCTGCATGGGGTGGGCTCATTAGAAAAAAGACAAAACCTTTACATATCCATCCACAGCCTCCTTCTGTTTCTGCCAATTCCTCTCTCAGGCAAGGCGTCTTCCCCAAAGCCTCTTAGATTCTTATCTTCCAGGGAGATTTCAAAATTCCAGACAGGATGGAAATAGCTGATCTGATTACTGGCAGTGACTGGGAGCAGCCAGATGGAATGAAACTGAGCCCTGCTGCTCAGTCCCGTGCTCTCCCTCTCATGGTGGGTGGGGTAGAGAGAGGACAGGAGTCCAGACAGGGGCTGGGCCTGTGGGGAAAACGGTAAGAATGAGATGAGCTGGGACACAGAGTTTAGGGGTTAAGACAGCGGGAGGAGAAACTGCCCAGTCTCACATTAATAACAGGCCTGAGGAAAGACCTGCCTCACAACCTAAGCAATATTGGCCCAAGCAGACAGGCTCTCAGTACTTCATGACAAACATGATGTCAGCTAGCCCCTGGGTTGACATGTTTGCCCTGAGTAGCCAATGCCTGAGTTTTGGAACAGAGCTCTGTGTTGAGCAGTTCAGGGATGGATCACTGAACCTCCACCTGATCAGAGGTTCAAGTTCCTTTAATGGACTGGCATGACACCCATCCTCAGTTCCCTCTTGCCCTGCCACCTCTAAGTACAGAAGCAAAGGTCTCTGTGCTGTCCCTACATCGTCAGCACATGTACTTTGGGAGCTGGTGTCTTCCTCAAGAAGACCTGATCCTTGCCTGGTGTAAACCAGCACCACCCTGGCTGTGATAGAACTCCTCTGACTTACACTAGCCAAAGATTCAGCCACATACTTCCAACCCACAGGATTCAGGAGCTTGTTATACTGAAAGCAATGTCCAGGGTCTCTCTATGCCAGAAACACAAGCAGTTTTGAGCCTCCCAGTGGGAGAGAAAGTGATATGTCTAGAGAGAGCTAGAGGGGCAGAGGACACCTTAGTCTGGATAAGCCTTGCTTCAGTACTCTTTCTCTTAGCATCCCCTCTGGTAAGGAAAGAGTCAGGATACAAGGCTAGATAGATTTGCACTTTTTACCCAATGCAGCATTTTTTGTGTTCCCTGACCTGGGCAATGCTCTTGGTGAATCTCTCCCACAGTCTTGACCATGACCAGAGTGCTGGAAAAGGCTTGAGGAGTACAACATGAATGCCTGGGCAGTACAGATATAATCTATAGAGCCTATATCAGGTGTCTGCCCTCCTCTTAGTGGGCCTCCAGGTTTTAAGGAGCTACCCTGTCACAAAACAGCTTGGTCCTGTAAAGGGAAGGGGAAAGATCATTAAAAAAAGGTAGAGGCATCAGGCAGTGTTGGTATGGCAGAGTGATGAGTTAATGCCTTGCTCAGAGAAACCCCTGCCCCGCACCCCCTCCCCACCAGTCTAGGGAAGAAAGGCCAGTGCTCTCCCCTGGGTTGTGTTTGGGCCCACTTCCATCTGGGAAGGGAAGCCACATGTTCAAATGCCTGCATTCTCCCCCAAACCTTCCCCTGGCTTTCATCACTGCTCTCCCTCCCCAGCACTGCTGAACATTGGGGCATTCACATTACACCATCCTGCTGCAATATGATGCAGCTGGCCAGTCATAAAAACCCGAGCAATGTTTGTTTCTTGTAAGAGAGATTAAGTGAGGAGCTGAGGGGAATTTTAAAGCATCCCTGGTGCAAGTATCCCAAGATGAGGCTGAACAAGTGCAGCTCAGCACATAGCAAAGGGAGGCAGCTGTTATAAGCCCAGCTGAGAAGTCAGGAGCTGCCATAGCAACCGTGTAGCATCCCTATCCTCTTCCATCTATCCCCCAGCCTTTTTTCTTCCCTGTTCCTCTTCTGTGGAATCATAGCAAACCCATGGCAACAGTTGTAGTGAGGATGGGAACTGCTATGCAAGTGGGGCAGTAGAAAGCCCATGGCTTGCTTGTGGCATGCCAGTTCCAGTCCATGGAGGGTGGTGTTAGATATGCACTCATGGGATGTTCTTTCTGCAGTTTGTGATGATGGCTTCTCCAGAATACTGAGTGCAGGATGGATATCTGACCACTCCAAGAGGAGGGACTCTCAAAAGGATATGGCCAGTTCCCCTAAAAGGGATCATCAACCTTTTATGGACAGTGGGCCAAATCACCAGTACTACAGCTCAGCCCTAAAGTGGACTGCTGCATGTGACCCAGCCACTGCCACTTCCCTAGCTGTCCCCCTGCTGCTGACTGATGCCATAGGCCAGATCACCTCTGTAGGCTGGTTCAATTTTTTTGTGAGCCAGATCCAGTGTGTGGGCTGTAGATTACTAACCTCAGCTTTCATCAGCCAACCTCAGCGTTCATCCACCTGTAGATTGCCAACCTCAACTGTCATACACCTCCTGGACAGGAAAATATGAGTGGCTTCTGGGGTCTTCTGTTGGGCCTTGACTGGTGATATGCTCAAGGGTATACCTAGCTTTAAACCTGCACACAGCACCACTGATGCCACATGCACAGCATCAGATGTTTGAGTCCTTTACCACATCAGAGCAAACCCTGCGTGGACACTCTTATCCTTTTTGCAAGGGTTTTTGTGGGGAAGGATTGCTTAAGTTGATCTAGAACAGATTCAATCTAAACCAAAATAAGTGCCAGAGGCTAAAATAAGTATGTTCACACAGGAGTTTGTGCCAGTTTAACTAACTGGGTTTAAAAGCCAGTTGAATTGGTGCAACTTCCTTATATTGACAATGCCAAGGTCCTCAAATAGCCTTTAATAGTTTGTTCTTTTGTCCATTATTCCTGCCCAGAGAGAAATTGGCAAGGTATTTAATCACATCAAAACAACTAGAAAAAGTTAAACCTGACAGGGACTATAAGTTTATTGCAGTAGGGAAATACAGACTGCAAACCTTCTTTAGAAAGAACCATAGAAAAGTGGCATGGCAATATAACTGTATATGTAAAACAGATTGCACTGAACAGAATCCCTTTACTATAGCTGTGTTTGTGGTACTTAGGAGGTGGAGAGGTACATCCTTTGGTGAAGTAATGTGTGGGGAAAATGAAAACTAAGCTAATAATCTGAATCTGGGATTTATACTATGTTCATCATCATAACAACTGAGAGTCTAACATGGAAGTTACATGTTCCTATTACCTAAAGGAGGTGGGTACCATCTCAGAGCTGGGATCCATTGCCGGAGAAGTTTAAAGAAGCCCAGAGTCATGGTGTCTCATACTCTCCTCCTCCCATGGGAGGGTAAACAGAGGAACCCTATCTACATCCTGGTGCCTTGCCCTTGAACACTTATCTCTAGCAGTTGCATCCAGTCTAGGAGTGAAGCCCCAACAGATGGACAAATGGATGATCTCTTTTGCTCCAGCAGTTCCTGTAGCCAAGCTGGTTCCAGATGTACTGGCACCTGCCTTTCCTTTAAATTAAACCAGCAAGGCTGAAAGGAGAACACTGGTGTGTCCATATAAACTATTCAAGCTTTTGCCCCCTGGAGTGGTCACTCCAGCTTCACTTTATTTTCAAGCAAGGATTACATTCAGCGAACTGAGGTCTCAGCATAATTCTGTTGTCTCGTGCCTACTACTGCTGTCTTGAAAATCACAGCTGTGGACGTGCAAGCTCTACCATGGGTGCAGTGATGAGCACCAAAATGGCCCCACAATATGCTAACCTTTTTATGGACCACCTGGAAAAAAAATTCCTCAAGACCTGCACCATCAAACCCATGCTATACCTAAGATATAAAGATGACATCTTCATCATTTGGACTGAAAACCTGGAATCTCTGATTTCCATCACAAATGTATTAATCATCATCACCTCTTCATCAGACTATCTCTAGAATACTCCAGCACCAACATTTCCTTTTTTAGATACTCTGGTCAATATCCAGAATGGTGAAATACAAACCATCATATATAAGAAACTCACATATTTTCACAGAACCAGCAATTACTCTAAACACATCAAGAAAGTTTGAATATACTGCCAAGACCTCTGATACCACCAAATTTGTACTGAGGAGAATACCCATGATTGTCACCTCACAAATCTCAAAAGGGCTTTCACTCAAAAAGGACACTCCTCCAGAGAGATAGATCATATTTTGAAAGAGCCACCTGGATACCATGTGAAGAATTGCTGTAGTACAAAAAGAAAATCCTCATGAATCACACAGCATTAGTTATGACATACCATTCTTCCCTGTAACCTATATGGAAAATCCTCAAAGAGTTGCAACCCATACAAGAAGACCCAATTATCAAAGAGATCTTTCCAGAACCTCCCTTCTTAGCTTTTAAACAGGCACTGAACCTTGCCAAGTGCATCACCAGAAGCAAACTTCCTATGGCCCAAAGCAGTCCGAATGGATCCGGACCATGCTGGGATAAGAAATGTAAAACCTGCCAACACATCTCCACCACTCCCACAATAACTACACCCCACAACAGAACCATTACCATTCTTGGATCTTACACTTGAACCTGCAGGAATGTTATATATCTCATCCAGTTCACTGAAAGTCCTGATGAATGCTATGTAGGAGAAACCAAACAACAGCTGCGTACCAGAATGAACATGCACCGAAAATCTATCCAAGACAAAAATACCGAATTACCTGTGATTGTACATCTCTCACAAGACAACCACTCTCTCTCCAATCTCTCAGTTCTAATTCTCAAAGAGAATTTACAAAACACCTTTCCTAGATGAGCCTACAAACTTCACTTCATAAATCAGTTGGATACAAAAATCATGGACCTAAATATAGACATTGAACTTATGGCACATTATAACTTGCCTGCCATCTGATAACCCCAGGTAACCTCTCTACGTTTTACATCCTACATTTTATCATGGGTCAGCATTCCTCTCTTTTGTCCCCCCACACTGGCCACATACCTGTCTCACACCCATTAACTCCTATCGCCTCTGATCTTCTGGGCCACACATTTGCATTTTCACAGACCCACATCTTGCATATTGTGTTACGCTTCTATTCAACCCTAGAATGTAGACAAACACCAGCAGACTCTCCCTATGCCTGAAGAAGGGTGCTAGTGCCCAGAAGTTTGTAAAGAACAATTTTTCCAACTATTCAGTTAGTCTAATAAAAGATATCACATTTACCCAAATAACATTGTCGTCTACTACTACTGACACTTACCAATATCCCAAAGTTCCCTCATCAGCTGGGCTCCATTCCACTGAGCTGAAAGGACAGAATTTAGTTTTTAATGTTTCATGGTCAAGTCTGAGTTATGTTCTGAGACTCAAACAATATTTTTAAAATTTAGGTTGATAAAACTCTCTGGAGCTCACTTTCCCTTTGCAAAACTATCTTAATTTCAGAAGATCTAGTGCCTGGACACAAATGAATTATGTCCAGGAAGATAAGCCAGCTGGGGAAAGCAGATACTTCCAGAAGATAGTTGTCATAAGCAGCTATTCAGGGTCCACCTTCCCCAGCTGCTTACAGCATCAGGGGTAGCTTCCTCTATTTGCACAAAGTAAGGACAGCTCAGTTAGAGAAGAATCTTCAGCTAGATAGGAAATGTTCCCAGCCTGTCTGACTTCTCTGTATCGTAAGAGAATCTTTCTTTATGTGTGGTCACATGGCCAGTGACCCCATAACCGCTGGGGTCATCAGGGTAAATAGTGTGGCTAGGCAGAAGAGGAGCTGGACAATACCATAGCTATTTATGAGTTTCAAGGATCTGTGTGCTAAGCTAGGATGACAAAACAGACAACCATCACACTTCTGGGAGCAAGCTGATTGCCAGCAAGAGGGCGGAAGGATTTTTATATCTTGTATGCTGCCTTGTTTAACTGACTGGTCGCACTTGGAGTTTCTCCTTCCTCTGAAGGGTCAGAGTTGATTAGGGCTGGCACAGCTGTGACCTTCAGGACAGTAACAGCAGGAAGACATGGAAAGGTTTGGGTTGGACTGCTCCTATCAGTGAGCAGCAGCCATTCATCCTGCAGGAATCAATGTGCTTTGATTCCTGGGTATTTATAGATCATGGGCTACATTGTCCCATCTGCCTGTGCAGTGGCAGAGCAGCTAGAAGGATCATTGTGCCTCCTGTCTTGTCATATCTGCTGGGCATCTTTCCTGGTCCCTTAGAGTAAATTAAAGAGGCTTCAAGCCTCTTCTAAGTTACATTCAGCCACAAAGGCCACCAAGGGAGACATCCAGGGACACACCCTCCTTTGGCCATGCCCCCATCTGTGCCACACTACAGGGAGGCAAGAGGAGTCCTCAACCCAGATCTCCACAGCCTGGAACATTTCCTAAAGCTGATTCAGCGGGGCTGCAACAGAAGGAAGAACTTGGCCCTGGCCTCTCTTTACCCTGGCCCTATATCTGACATTGTGGTTCAATGATCACGACATCAAGACTCAGACAAAGCTCCTATTATATAAGGCTGTGGTAATCCCAACTCTCCTCTGTAGCTACAAAGTTTGGGTGACCTACAGGGACCACCTGAAAAGCTTGGAATACCTTCATCAATGCTACCTCCAGAAAATCCTTGGCATAAACTGGAAGGATCATTACACAAATGCTAGTATCCTTACTGATGCTAACACCCCTAGCATGGAAACATTGATTATTCAACATCAGCTGTAGTGGATAGAGCATCATGGGCACATGCCTGATGTGCATTTACCTAAGCAACTGCTATACTGCCAACTCAGGAAATACAAAGGACATGCAGGGGTCAGAGGAAACGTTTCTAGGACATCCTCAAGGCAAACATTAAGTGTGAGAATGACACCACAAATTGGGAAAAACTAGCCTGGGACAAAGCTACCTGGCAACACCTTGTGAGAGAAGGTATATCTTTCTTTGAGGAAAACTGTATCACCCTGGAGGCAGAAAAACAACAGAAATGGAAGGAAAGGAGACAAGACCAAGAAATCCACAGTTTGACCCTCCCTTTAACCACCACTTGTGGTGTCAGAGTCTGCGGCTTTAGGATCAGTCTTCATAGACATCAGCGGACTCATCCACAACCCTTTTCTTGACCTGTGGGAGTGATCATCCTCAACTGTGAGGGATCACCGATGAAGATGGTGACAGCTGACATCAGTGGAGATGCTTGGGCTGGCACTCCCAATATTTCTTTTAAGAGTGTTCTTGACAAAGGGGCCTTGACTCTGGAATTCATCCCTGCCATGCACTATTAGGCTGTTCATCCTCAGGGCACATTGCAAGGCCTCTCTGTTTACCCACACATTGTTCTTCTTGGGTTGGTGGAGAGTTGTTTGTGGCTTTGTTTGGCGATGGACTTTAGTGTGATTGCATCAGTTAACATTGGTCTGGCTGACATCTAACACTGTCTGGTTTGTGCTCCAAGGGGCTTTGATAAGTGTATCATACAAAGGGGGGATATATAAATACTTAGTACTTATATATAAATAGCATAGCACCATAGCATAGTCCATAGCACTGTTCCTGCTCAGACCGCTGAGCCAGCCTCTGCGGAAAAATCCAGATTTGACCTGAGCTCACCATATCATGTCATGTTTACCTGTGTCCTGTGTCCTTGTGTCCTGTAGCACATCTTTACATAGTTCACTCCTACTGCCTTGTAGGATCATGCCTACTACAGGGTGGTCTGCATTTTTAAGCCCTGAGCCCTGGGGCTAGTCAGCTCTGTTCAGTTATCAGACTCCGGGGGGAGGGGGAAGGAGGGAGAGAAGGGCTCTGGCAGTGTATGTGAAAGGCTGGGAGAGCAGTGAGGGAAGGTTGGTTCTTTGGTAGGTCTTGGAGGTGAAGGAGGGAAGGTATGTATTGGTGTATGGAATAGCCTTGTTTTGTGTTACTGTGTGGGTATCTGAGTTTGATGGAAGGCCCTGATGAAATAGCCTGAAAGAGGCATAGAGTGGAATCAGACTGGGGTTCGTGAGCTTTGCTGGGCTGAGGAGATAGATCTGCAGCCTACATAGTCTATGATGTGCAGCTTTTCCCTCTGGATGGAGCCAGGGGCCCACTTAAATTTGCTAATGGACTGGGCAGCATGTTAAATCTTAGCCCACCAGGATTCCCTTTACATGTGGAAAAGGTGAACGTGACCTAGTTTCACTAAACGCTGGCCTGGGTTCAGAAGGTACAGCCTCCATGTGGCCATTGCATAATGCAATATTCTCCACAAGGGGCACATCTACATGTGCGCATTTAGTGCGCAGTAACCGAAAATTACTTTGCATTATGGGTGCACATCTATATGTGCATGCCTGTACTGTGAGTAACTGTGGCGACTTACACCAACTTAGACGTGTATTTGATACCTGCATGATGCAGATATGAAATTTACACACAATTAGTTACTGTGCAGTAACACACATGTAGATGCTGGCCTATTTCCGCTTACTGCTCAGTAAATTTAATGCAACATAAATTCACGTGTAGATTTGCCCAAGGAAAATTATTATTATTAAGATGATTATTATTATTAAGTACAGAGGAGAGTTTCTGTCTATGAGAGGAAACATAAAGTGACTTTCCTGGAGAAGTTGTCGGCCCTTTTGGGAAGGACTTATCTGTTTGCTGGGCTCTGAGGTCAGAATCATGTTTGGCAGATGAAAATTACAAGAGAAAGTCCTGCTTGTTGTACAATACCTGGATTTGTAAAAGGGCTGCCTCACCCTGGGAATGCTAAGCACTGGGGAATGTGTAGGCCATGATAACAAGCAGGAGGCACGGTGAGTGGGGCATGGCTTCCCCTCCTCTCCCTGGGGTACACAAAACATCCACAGTTAGTAAGGCCATGTGACCCCATTGTGGCATAGAAAACCTGGTATCAAGATGTCAGTATAAAGTATGAAATTGTTTGTGCCACGGGCTGTGACAACATAAGGGAACAGGTCTTGAAGGACCTGGGTTGGGATATCATAGAAGGGCTCTCACATCACATTTCTGGTTTCTGTATGGAAGTATAGGTGGGAGAGACAGTCTAACCATCATAGAGTACTGCAGACAGGGGCTTGGGGCATGTAAATTCAGCTCTTAGCTCTGCCAGTGTTCAGCTGGGTGACTTAGGCCAGTCACTGCATCTCTTTATGTTTTAGTTTCTCCATGTGTGATGTAGATAATGTTGCTGATCTCCTCTGCATCTCACTTGGAGCTCTACTGCTGAGAAGGGCTCTGCTGGAGCTGGGTATTGTTCTATCAGTGAAGCATTATCCTGCCGTGGATTTGTATCATTTGTGCTGGCATTCTGAGGTTTTCTTGTTTTACATGTCTGAAAGGGAAATGCCTGCCAGAGACCCAACGTCAGGCAGCCTTTCAGAATATCTGTTGACTATATTCCTCATACCTTCCACTGGCAAGTCAGTGCTGTGTGTAAGATAGCTCCATTTTTTTCCATTCGGCATGAAAGCCGTCTCCTGGAATGTCTTATTTTCTCAGAAGATGCAGAAGCTTTTTCCAGGTTTTGCTGAAGAACTCCTCCTTTGGACCTATCATGCTTAGTTGCTGCTTTGCCAGTCAGTACCTTGTGTAAATGATGGCACAAGGAGAAGGCCAGTGGAAAACCAGGCTTCCAGGTTTCTCAAACTGTAAAGTGGAGAGTAGAGATACTGGGGAATGTCTGCACTTCACTTTACACGCTGATGCTTGTGTTTGGCTGTCTGTTGTACCTGTGAAATGTGGGCTCCCTCCAGACACAGACCTGTCCTGAGCTATACAGCACAATGTAAGGAAACCCAGCTTGACTCCCAACCAGTAAGGAGGATAGCTAACTTAATGTTTTATTGTTAGCCAGTAACTTGCAACAGTCATTTCCTTCCCTCATCATGGCACCATTAGCTGGGTATGTTGTAGTAACATGCTCTAAGACACTCAGATACCAGAGGGATTGGTGCACAGTAAGAACCAGAACAGAAGAGAACCGTCCTCTGACATATCAGGTATTGGCTGTACTTGGGGGTTAGATAGTACAGACAGGCCTTTTAAGGTACTGGGGACTGGCTTGTATATATAAGCAATCCCTGCAGAATTGGAGGAGCTAGACATTTCTGCTAATTAATAAACAGTGAAATAGTTAGCAAAGCTTATAGTGACACTGAAGCCTACTAACTGCAGTGTAAACATCCTGTCTTACTGAATGGAGCAAGTCAACCTGCTTGCAGGCTCAAACAGCATACCAGAGGTTCTCTCTTCAACCCTAAAGAAAGGTTTTTTTATTACTTTAAATATCAGCTGAAATTTGGTGAGTGTTGGTATGCAGAGAAGTACAGATGTAGCTGTCCCACAGTTTATCCACTAAGAGGGCTTGATGGCCCAGTGATCTGCTTCTCTGTTCCTGTATAAAGCAACTGGTAGAGCTCTGCTCCTTTGTGCACTCAAGATACAGGCCTGAAAGGCTTCACTAAAGGTAGCCAAGGAAAGGATAAAAGTGTGCTGAGGTCAAAGCCGGTTGGGTTTGTTTCCACTAAGCTACCTAAGTGATCTCATCCTAAAGACAAAACCTAAAATACTGTCATATTGGCACTGTTTCCTGCAGAAAAATAAAAGGGGGTGTCAATAAAGTTGTATCTAATAATGGCAGAAGGAAGGGAGATTGGGAACTTCCTGTCAGATTTCTGTCTCTGACCAATCCTGACAGATTTAATGGGATTAATGCTTCTTGACCTCACAGGGTAAATTCTGTCATGTGTCTGAAGCTCTGTGGTATCTTGGGTATTTTAAATAGCCACCTGTCACTGTGACATCTGAGTGCAATTTCTGGATTTCTCTGATGAAAGAAGTGTAGGTTTTGATTCACCTGGAGAAAGACAGGAGAGCAGGGGTGGAGCAAAGTGAGAAGGGGCTTGCTAGAGAAGTGTAGGAACTTGTTGGCTGTGCTGATAGCTGCAGGCATCCTTCCCCCAGCCTTCCCCAGGCAGCAGGGTTTCTGGTAAGGCTTTCTAGGCTGGAGATGCTTAGAGGCTTTCAGTCAGCTTTTCACGCTCAGACATTTGCTTGATTTGTGTTGAAGTCCTTGATTCTGTTTTAAATGCTCATGACAGCAGCCATGCTATGGTAAAGCCATACGCAAGAGCAAGCTAGGCATGGTGCATGCTTTTCTCACACAGCTTTCCTGTACAGTTCCTTCTGCTGCACAGCTCTGCCAATGCCCCTCAGCACTGATCTTTAGTCCCACTACCATCTTAGTTCCAGATTCTCCCACAGCTCTGCCAGTGTGCTTCCAGCTACCCCTGCAACTCCCTGCTCCTCCAGTCATGAAGCCCTGGCACCGCTAAAGCTAGACACTGGCCTACCATATAATGCCCCCATGCTTTGAAAAGTGACCCTGCCCCACTAAACCTTGCCTTCTGCAAACAGAATAGTGTAGGAGCAGAAAAGAAGGGTGCACCCAGCTTCCTGAGTAGCACTAATCTATTCCATCAGCTGCATGCAGTCAGTGAGTATCTTTCTTCTTAGACTTTTGCCAGAGTGTACTTCTTCAAACAGGTGTTAGATGGAGAAAATATCTTATCTGGGGACCCTGTTCAAACTCAGTGCATTCCGTGCGGTTCCAACCATGATGAATGTAACTCAGCACTGTGCTATGAAGGGATTTTGAAAGGTGACCTTCTTTTTCATTTTTCCTTCTCTTCTTTCTCTGTAGCATCCAAATGTCCCTAGGTATAGCAAAGGCATAATCCACACCCACCCAATTTTAGTCTCCATTCCAGATTGTCTGCCTAAGAATGTTCAAATGTACAACAATTTCAGGGAAAGCCCACCTGTGAGCTGGGACCGCTCTCTCACAATCAAGCGAAGTCTCCACCCACAGGAAAGGCTGCAACCATTTCTCTGTTCAGCAGTTTCTTCAGATGTTCTTATTTTTATCATGTGCATTGATATCCTTCCACAATGCACTAGACATGTGGCTGATAATGGTCATGATAAAACCACGGGAGCAACAGGGATGTGCAAACAGGTATCAGTGCAATAGGTACTACCCTGTCCTTCCTGTATTGCAAATAGGAGGATTGCCCTAGCTAGATGAAAAGAAGGAGTAGGGAAGGAAATTGGAACTCAGGAAGCAGTGGAGTCTGATGTGGAAAAGGTTGAGAATCAATAAAGTGGACAGGAGACGAGAGCATTGTTGGTGTAGTGTTAACAGCAGTTGCACAGTATCTGCAGTCATAACACAGATCACTTAATTCATATCTACTTGCATATGCTATATAGTCATTTCTGCCAGAATCTAGGGTTATAGCTGTTAGCAATCAAAAAGTCCTACCAGCATCATCCAGCAGTGGGGAGGGAGGAGAGAAACACCTCATCAAAGGGCTCACAGGTCAGGTCTGTGCCTCTGGAGATCAGAAAAAGCCAGTCCTATCAAGCTGAAAGTCCTGTCTTTTTCAGCAAATCTTTGTTTAACCAGCTCCTGGAAGAGAGCTGGTTCTCCAGCTCATCAGCATAGCCCCTGGAAGAGAAGCATTGAGCTGAATTGCAGCTGAGAAGCCAGTTTAAAACAGAGGTAAGGCTCTCTCTCTCAGCCACACAGAGCTGTTGCCCTTAATTTTATATCTGAAATATCAGTGCTTGAAGGGCTAGAAATGCAGACAGATTGGATTAGATAGAGAATGTATGAAATCCTAAACTGATAAGAGACAGAGCAATTGACTCTTTGCCAAAAGGCCAGGAAGAATCTTAAAAAGCAGACTAAGTTGTCTAGACAGGAACATGCAGTCCGCAGCACAGATGCAACATTTGCTTTCAATTTATCCATCATTTTGTTGTTACGGTTGTAACTATGTACAGCTCCATCTGTCCCTGATACAACTGGGCAGTGCCACCACCTTAGCAAGACATAGCAAGACAAAGCAGCAACCAAGACAACACTCAGATTGTTGCCCTATTAATGGTCCACCTCCTCCCTTTTCCTCCACTGACATAAACAAGCCATCTAACCACTCTGGATCTCAGATTAACCTTCTGGAAAATGAAGGCAATAGAGCAGGTACCACCACCCTGCTGGCAATTTCTGTGTTATAATGTCGCTTGCTTCCCCCTCTCCCTCTTTGTATGCCTGCTGAGTTAAATTCTTCCCTGATGGAATGCCATTGGTTTTGGTAGAGTTACCCCAGAGATGAATTCTTTCTGTATGTCCAAGGTGACTCTCTAGTCTAATGAACAACCTTCATTCTGTAACTGGCCGAGTCAGTCACACTATTTAAACATGGAAAGGATATTGTTATTGTTGTAGATTTCACTTGTATCACAGCATTAATCAATATATTGTTGCTTAGGAAAATTAGGGAGAAAAAGCAGCTACTGACAAATTAGATGTACTGAGAGGAGGAAATTCTTCCAATCAGATTCACATGGAGAATATGTTGAGTAGGCCAGTGAGGTCCATCTGGAGTGAAAAGAATCTGCTAAAAGGAATAGGATGGACAAGTCTGGCAGATGAAGGGGTAAGGCATAGGCAGTGAAGCAAGGTCATGAGATGAGAACAGAGAGTATGATGGTGTAATGCAGAGATCAGCTCCCTAAAGTGCATGGAAGTCTTGCCCATGTGGGGCTGAAGCCAGAGGGTGGTGATGTGAGCATTACACGTTCCACCATTTACTTGCTCCTTGTTGTGCCTCTGGTCAGACTGTATTGACCAAAACATGTTTGGTTCCACTAGCCCTGCAGCACCAGTGCTGCTCAGAACAAGGAGACTGGCTGCCTCAAGCACCATCAGCAACATTGTCAGTTACATTCCAGCTGCAGAATCTGAATTTCTGGCCATGACAGAGGAGGCAGAGAGAACAGAGCTAGGCATCTGGCTCCCAGGGAAAGCTTGCAGCATCTGCAGTTTAGGGAGGGGGAGTACATGAGGTTTGTTGGAGAGTAATAGGGGAAGAGACCTAGAAAGTGCTTCACCTACCTATCACCAAGTACATCTCCCATTCAGTTCCCTCCCTCCCATTCCCTTAGAGAGTATCTCAAAACTGAAGCAAGCTACTTTGGGAGAGAAGGCCTGACCATGTATGTCTGCTGGTGGCACCCTGCTCAGCAAGGCTCCTTAGTGTGAAAATGCTGATGGTGCATGAGCATGGTGTGGAGAGGTCATTATATTACATAACTGCCCTGCGTCCTTTTAACATGGCTCATGGCTCAGTTTGGTTATGCATACAGATCTATAACACTCCTTCTTCCTCTCCCTTGTGTGTGTGGCTACCAGTCATGTGATGCAGGAGGAAAGCGGTGATGATATGGAATGTGGTCAGCTGCCTTCAGACACTCTCCGACAGGTGAAGATTCAACGTGACCCCAACTACGGCTTTGGTTTCGTGGCCGGCAGTGAGAAGCCAGTGGTGGTGCGATCTGTGACAACAGGTAGGAAGCAAGGCATAAGTACAGATCCCTACGCCTGTCACAACTTTCAATTAGGACGTGACTATCTGGACTCGGCAGCTCAGAGGGTGGGGAGCTAGGTATGAACTAAGGAGCAGGAGCAGTTTAGTTAGTATTTGGATGCCATACTACATGGGGACTGGGTGTTTACCAAGAGGGTATAGCTGGAAAAGGGATATGGGAATTTCAAACAGACAATGCAGAACTGGGTGGGATGGGTGTGAAGTCTCTGTAGCTGACAATGGACTAAAGGTTGGGGAAGTGGGTGGTTATGTGGATGGGATTCTCATATATAGACTCTAGAGGGGGATGGAAGGGAGGGTGTCTGTAACATCATGGAAGTTCAGCAACTGTCTCCCTGACCCAGCCTGTCCCATGCCCACAGTGGCAGGGGGCCCAAGAGTCCCTCATGATGCCCTTTAGCAGCCATGATGTCTACCTCAGAGGTGGCTCCAAAGGAGCCATTCCCAGCCTGTGCCAGGAGGCCTTGAGCTGAGTGGAAGAAATGAAGAAGTGCAGGCAGTGATGGAGAAAAAGAAAAATGCTGAATGTAAACACAGGAGGAAGGAACAGCATGGCTGGACTGACAGCAGAGAAGCCAGGGACATGGTTGGCATGGAGCCTGCTACTTCTAAAGGGGCTCTGGGTCTGCCAGGGAGATTTGCCACTTGGGCTGTTCCAAGAAAGAGGAACATAGATTGGGGTTGCCAAACTGAGTGGACAGCCTGGTAGAAGATAGGAGAAAGGCAGCCTGAGGAACGGGTGACTGCAAAGACTTTCTTCACATAGGGCATCAACATATACTGAGCTGGTTGCTCCCAGTGGGTTTCAGCCCACCTCTAATTAGGCTCCTTTCAGCCCAACAGCTATCCTTACCAGGCAGATTCTTTGGTGAGCATGAGCTGGCTCTGCCACACAGCACTGGTTTCTTTTTAAAGGTCTGTGTGAATTCTCTGAGCCTGCTTGTGGCCAGCCATAGCTATTCACCCCCATATGACCTCCCTGCCATGGGGAATAGGGACATGAGCATTGGACTCTGAGAATGACAGGGCCTGAGGCCTGCTTCACAGAGCATGGCCAGAACAGCCCTATTCTCCTGCTCTGTCTCGCCCACATGAAGCAGAACACATTTGGCAGAAGGAGAATCTGAGGCAGGGGCTAACACCCACTCTCTTCCTGGCAGGAGGCCCCTCTGAGGATAAGCTCTTGGCAGGAGACCAGATTCTGGCCATAAACAATGAGGATGTGAGTGAAGCCCCCAGAGGGAGATTCATTGAGCTTGTCAGGTAACAGCCTTCTCTAATACCTCATCCTGGGGGTGAGGGAGCCAATGTGGGAGGAGAGAACAAGGCAGGAAGGTAGTCCTCAGAGAGTTTTAGATTATGATAAACCCAGGGAGCAGCCTGGTAACTGGAAGTGCCTGGGCACTGAGGCACAGGAGCTAACACTGAGGCAGTGGTCACTCTTGGGCTCTATTGTGACCACATTCACGCAGTAGGAGTCATCAGGGCACTGCTTTGAAGCAGTTCACCCTCCTGGAATCCAGTTAGCACAGGCAGCACTGCTGTGAGGCAGCTTGACTTGCTGAAGACTCATAGACTGATACTGAGAGTAGCCTTCATCCAAATTACGTGCTTACCCATCTAGGTACAGCCCTTGTTCCTGATGCTGATTCTGTGGATGTTGTCTGGGAAGAGACCAAGGTTTTAAGAGATGGGGCTGTTTTTCAGGATTCACTCTCTGATTTAGGGGTTTCTTCTGCTGCTGTAGGTTCCCTCTTTTGATTTCTTCCTTGGGGCTGGGTGAAGCTGTAAGCCCCTACCCACCCAGGGAATGTGCACAGGAATAAAGGATCATACCTGAGTCAACTTCAGAGTTAGCTGGAAACCTTGAGACTTGGGCCCCCCACAAAACTCTGGCCAAATTCTGCCCTTGCCTAAGTCCAGGACAATGCATCACAAAGCCAGTGCTGCTGAAGTTTGTGCTAATGGGGAGGATGAGCTCGCCATTCATACATGTGTAAAACATGTAAGGCAAGAGGCCTTCTAGCAGTGAATCTCTGGGCATGGCATGTTGTCCTGCTTTAGCTCCCCCACAGCCAGTATGACTGTCTCTTGACCCCTAGCCTGAAGAAGTTTCCTGCCACTACATCCACTTGAATTCAGCTTTAAACCCTGGTAGGTTTGTGCCCCTTATGAGAGGTGTGTGCAGGGGCCACATCTGTTCACATTTACTTGCAATCCACAATGTTCACCCCTTAAAATCTCTGCAGGTTAAGTATATGGGCCATCAAATGAAGGTAACAAAGACCCCTCTTTCTTTCCATGGCAGCTCAACCTACCCCTTCTCCAAAAAAAGAGAAACATGGCCTGTCCTGCATGAAACCCAGGCCCTGATCCTTGGCTGTCCTTATCAGTGAAGCCAGAGTGATACCATTTTACATCAGCTAAGGATTTGGCCCATGAAGCTTTGTCTCTGAAACCACCTGCTAAGATTGTTCTTTGCACAGGTTGTGAGCAAATTCTACTGACACAGAGCAGTTAATGCTGGCCCTAGAGTAACCATGATTCCATAATTAGTGTGGCACATTCAAGGGTATTTCTGCAGCAGAGTTGGGAGGGACAGAAATGCAGACACCCTAGGATGCAAGAGAAAAGTTTGCAGCTGTCATGTGAGACACAGCCAGCATCTCTATTACCTGGCATGGAAAGTTCCTGTAGGAGACTGAGAAAATCTGAGCTACCATCTGGCTAGGTGGGGAAAGATTTTGCCATCTGAACTCTCTTTCATGTGTTATTTTCATTCCCTTTCCTACATGTGTGTGTTTTGGGGGCTGGGGCTCAGAGTTAACTCATCTGTCTTCATCTTTTTCCTCCTGTCCCTTCTTGTGTAGGAGTGCCAAGGACTTCATTATCCTCACTGTGCTGCAGACCCATCAGGTGAGAACCAGGAACAATGCAACTGCCTCCAGCTCTTCCACTGGAAGCCCAGTATGGTGCAGGGGCAGGGGGTTGCGAAGTCCAGGCCTGTGCAGTGCCTGGGGAGCTAGGATATGATCTAAAGCAACAGTTCCCAAACTGTGGGTCATGATCCTAAATGGGGTTGCAACATCAGGAGATGGGTTCACAGGGGTGGGGGGCTATGGGTCGGAGTGAAGGGCCATGCTGAGGAAACGGGCCATAAACGGGGTCATGCTGAGGAAAAGTTTGGGAAACACTAATCTAGAGAATGCATATATGTCACAGCTGGTTCACACTGAGATTCCTCCTAGAGGAAAACATGGTTCAAAGGACCTTATTAGTGTAGCAAATAAAAGCTCAAGAGGTTCCCCCTTGGAGACCAGAAGCCCCAGATGAAATGAGATTGGTGACACAATCTTCTTGCTCCTCTAGTAAGGAACCACTGACACCCTAGTGCATTCCACACCATGCACAGGGGAGATACAACATGGCCAGCGTGTACATGTGGCTTGGAAACAAATAGAGATTTCTATTTCATCAGAGGTTGAAGATTAAAACATCTTGCCTCCAGCTCTACTAGTGCCTTCAGAAAGCACAGCAGATGCCCCAAGGAGAGCGTTCAAGTCTTTGAATTCTTGTCTTATTTCCTGTTAGGGGGAGATAGTTTCTTGGCCTGTTAGCAAAGGGACATGGTGGGACTGGGGGAAAAAGAGAAGAAGGAAGAGAAAGAACAAGAGTACATGTGTGTAAGAGATCCTTTTCTCTTCAGAGCTCGCTCTTTATATGGCTTGCATCTGCCTATCTGCTTGGAGCAGCTTGCAAGGGCACAGAAGGCATTTCAATATTCCAGTGTTGTGTATAAAGCCAAAAATCATTTCAGTTAGAAAGAAAGAACCTGTTGTGCAATCAGGCTTATAACGTCCCTTGCCCAGTGCACAGGATGGAGGGATAATTAGCATACAGGAACACTACTGAGGAGCTCATGGCCACTGCAGACCATCTTTCACCAATAGGAGTCACTGTAAGGAAAGGGTATAGAGTATGTTGGGAGGTGGGGAGCTCACAGCTACAGCTGGACCAACTAGAAGCTGTCAGGGAATGGCATAAGAACCCTGACTAGGGTTGGTCAGAGCCTCTGTCAGTGGAAACCTATAGGGAAAGTGGGTGTAGTAGCACTGGCTGCCCGATAGTCAGTCATAAGTGCAGATGTGGCCTGTCTGTGGTTAGGTTCAGGACACCCTGGTGAGCTAGGTGGACAGCCCTAGTGGGACTCCCCTGGAGAAACCAAGCCATTGAACTACCCAGTTCCTCTTGCATCATTTGCATGCCATGCAGCTGGAGACTGCCCAGCAATGACAGATACTGGCACTGACTATGAAGGCACCTTGGAGCTCAAAGAGCCTGTAGCAGTGGAACAGATTGAACTGTCATGCCACCAGCGATGAAGGCAGGATGTCATTTCTTCTTGATTGAACCTTTTGATCTTGGTGAAAGAGATAAGTGTGAGAGTCCCCTCTGCACACTTATCCCTGTTTCTTGGAAGGTCTCCCTGCCGAATGCTGGTCTGTAAAGAATGGGGTGGATGCCAACCTCTGAAGCAGACTGCTTTTCTCCTTCCTCTGGAAAGCAGCCAGACGAGGCAGCATGTTAGTCCAGCACCAGCTTCCCTCAGACAGAAACCTCGGACACTTTCACAGGAACAGCTCGCTCCCAGCTCCTGCTGTGAGAAGGGAGCCCTGCTGGGGACATGTGCCAGGCAGAGAGCCCTGGAGACCAAGGCTCTTCCTTTGTGGAGCACAGGCCATGCCAACACCAATCTTTCCACCTTGCTCCTTGACAGAATGACTCAGCCCTGACTGGAGAGGACCAGCAGCAATGGCTATGGGGAATTGAACCTGATGAGATCTCCCAGAGGGATTCATTGCCAAGGCAAAGAGTGTGATGAGACACCTTGTTTGTTAGGCCTGGGCCTAGTGAAACAACAGCCATCTCTAGAGACCTGAACTGTCTTTGGTAACTACTGACATAGAGATAAGGACCAGGTCCTCATCTGGTGTGAATCAGACTGACTTCACTGGAGCTTCTTGATTGACAACAGCTGAGGATCATACCAGACAGCTCCAGAGCTTCTCACGAGTTCCCTGAGTCATCCAAGTTTTTTCTTGCTCCTCAGCCCTCTCCTACTGCTGCAACCTCATGCTTTCCTTTTGCAGCTGCCGTTCTCCCTTCTCCACAGAAAATCCTGAGAAGCTTCAGGGATCCTGCTTGTCATGCAGGTGGAAATTGGGCAGATTGCAACAGTGGCTTGGAGAGGCAAGGCTGATGACCACCATGCTGTTAGCACTTCACTTGGTAGCAGGAGTGTGCCTCAGGCATGGCTCTGTCTCGGCTATCCATATGCCTCCCCATTACTGAACTACATACTTCACTTCAATACCCATCTCACCTAAGTACTGTCACTGCCACAAACACATTACAGACAGCTGGAACTCATATGATGGAGACCAGCATCTCAGAGCACAAGCCAAGCTTTGATTCAGACAGACATGTGCAGATCCTTCCCTTCCCCCACCCACTGCTACCTAAGATGAACTCTGTGACTCTGTGATTTCTTATCCTGATGAATGTGTGAACCTCTGCTGCCAGCACCATGCATATTCTTCCATGTGGTGGAAATTTAGGGCAACCCGCTGGGCCCTTCATTCTATCCGGGCATGTGAAGTCATGAATGTCTGAGTTGGTTTGCCTAATTATCCATACTTCTCTTGTGTCTCCCATTCTTTCCTCTTGTCTCCAAGAAAAGTCATCCTCTCCCTCTTCTTTCCCCAAGTTCCAGCTATTGTAACTTTCCATTTGTTTTCTTTTCAGTCCCCCAAATCTGCTTTCATCAGTGCAGCCAAGAAGGCAAAACTGAGGTCCAACCCCGTGAAGGTCCGATTTTCCGAACAGGTGACAGTTGGTGAGACAGACCCAGTAAGTTCTCTTGCTCTCTTCCTTCCATTGTGCCTCCCTGGATGAGCACACAAGAGTCCTCTTGGTGTTCTGCCACTTCTGCTGTCACCCTGTTCCCCTTCTGGGCAGCTCTCGCTAGCCTGATGCAGAAAGTGTGTGGAGGTGGGGGGGTTCTGCCATCCTTGTGGAAGTTTCTTGGGTAATGCATAAGTGATCTCTGCCAATTTTATCTCAGGGTCCCTGGAGGAAGGAAGTGCTCACATCCAGGGAATTCTGTTAGACCACCTAAAAAGGCTGCAGTGTGGTCCAAGGGGATTTCAGTATAAGGAAAGTAGCATGGCAGACGGATTTCTGTGTGGGGGTCATAAGGCTGTCACATGATACACAACATCCCTCAGTAATTCAAACATAAGATACCTCTATGTTTCAGACCTCCTTCTGTAAAGGAGAAACTAGAGCTGCTGTGTCGATCTCCGTAGCACTGAAGGACAGACTGAGATTGACTTGCAGATATGTGAGAAGGGACTGTTGGGTGAATCAGGAATGTGAGTAAAACTGGGGTGTCTATGATGTGATAGAATACCTCTAGGAATGTTGGGTACACAAAATGCCACCCATAGTCACTACCAGCTCCAGGTGAGACTCCTGGAGTGTACATTGCTTGGTATCACAGCACGGGCCCCCTGAAGGCTTGAGGTGATAGAAACAGCTGCCTGTCTGCTGAAAGGAGCAGGCCTGTGGGAGCCTACTGTACCCCTACTCAGACTTCTGTGCTACTGTCCAGTGTATTTCATAGGGTGATGGTAATTCCCAGAGCCCTGGCTGGGCTGTGCTACACTCTCTGTTTGCCTCAAACCAGTTCTCACCAGGATAGATGTACTTGCCCACATGGTAGATTTCAACAGCCTGGTGGAGACTTCCTCACCTGTGGCATAGCCTGCTGGAGTCTGGATCAAGCAGCCTTCCAGCAGGATGCTCTGACTTGGCTTTTGGTTAGATGTTTTCCCTTGACAGCAGAGCTGCTAATAGTACTGGCAGCAGCAGCCATGTCCTTGTATAATGTTATCCGCTGTGAGTGGTTTTATGTTATGTCTGTTCATTTTGACTCCTTGAATAACCATGCAGCTGCTGTTGCCTAAGAAACTCTGCTAACGACAAAAGCTGTGGGATCCTGCCTGCATGTGAGAGGGACTAGGCATCTCTGCCATAGGTGATGCATAGGGGAGGCACAAGGGACATGTGCCCCCCCTGAGATTGGCCCTGCCATCCAGGGAGTGGGGGCGCCAAGATAAACTCCGGCTGGTACCCCCCTCAGATTGGCGCTGGCTGGGGTGGGGGCACCAAGAGAAGCAGCACTGGTGCTTCCAGGATCGGTGATGGGCTGCTGAGGGACCTCCTGCCAGTCAGCCACTTGTGCCTCCCCCCCTCCCCGACTCAGGAAGCACCAGTCGCCCATGATCTCTGCGATTCTTAGATAAGTGGGATAGTTGAGTGAGACGAAGGGATTTGGGACTTGCAGAGGAGGCTTACCCAGGCCTCTCCTAGATAAGGGAAAATCTGTGTGGAGCATCTGTACCAAGACCTTGGCAGGCCCAGGGCCTAACCAAGCCAAGACATGTATGATTTCCATGAGAGCTGAGCTCATGAGTGATTCAGGCTACAGGTAATGGTATAGGCACCCTATCTATTTAGGAACTTGGGCAGATCCAAGTGTGGCATTGGAGGCCGGGTGCTATAGGGCAGAAATGGCCACTGGGCAGTTGAGGTGCTTTATCCGGAAAGCAGCACATAGCACAGATGCCAGGCCCTGCACATGTCCACATGTGACACATTTCAGTTGTAGATACACCACTCCATGCTGCACATATCTACTGCTGAACATCAGAGTGTATCCCTGCCCTTAAATATGAAGTGCAGCTTAGTGGGATATGCAAAAATAGCACCATCCAGTGAGATCCCAGGGCACCTGCTTATTACTTCTTGAGAAACACCAAGCACATGAACTAAAAGTATTGTGCACTAGCACCCCGCTCAGCCATGGACTGCAAAGCCCAAGTGAAGAGATGAAGAGTGAATACCAACACCCAGGAGAGGAGCAATCTTAGAGCACTCCTTCCTTCCTCAGCTGTCAGGTGGAAACCAGAGGCATCACAAGCAGTCTCTTGCCCTTGGTGACTGTAGCAGCTGGAGTGACAGCGGCAGTCACTGTCCAGGCTAGCAACCATTGACATTCCTGCACCCTGTCAAATTTGGACTCCAGGGCTAGTGTCTCAGTCACTCATCCCTCGTTACACTACTGGTAGAGGCTGTGCTATGTTTATATGGACCACTATCTGTATAAACTTAGTGTTTATTTTGTGGTTAGAAGACTTGAATGGATCATATTAGTGGGTACAAGAGCTGTCCAGGGTTTGTTGTTCATATTCTGGATCAGGGTTGCCCAATTGGTGGCCCATGGGGTTAAATTGTAGCCCTGGGCTCCCACCTGCCCACTGCTCCCAGGCTTCTTCCTGCCCCTGCCCCAGGGTGCCTGAGCAGCACAGTGCAGTGGAGAAGTTTTCAGCCAGGGAACTAAGGGTAAGTGGAGGTGGCCAAAGCAGCAGGGAGGTGTGGGGCCACAGAGTACAATGCAGGGTGTGGGGAGCAGCAGTAGGGAGTGTAATGGGGAGGCACCCTGCATGCAGTCCACAGGGTGGGAAGGGATGCAGTAGTGACAGCACCAGGTCAGACAGGACAGCAGGGGCATTATGTATCCCCCAGGGCTCCTGGACCCCAGTTGTGTTACCTCAGCTAATGTGGTTCAAAGGGCACATGGTTCCCCACCCTTTTAGACAGCTCCATCATGAATATATCAGTGCTACGACTGGTTTTGCTTGGTTCAAATGCAGAGCTCCTTTGAAGTCTCTGGTGTGAACTGGAACCTTGTCTGCCCTTTGTGGAAGAAGCAGCAGGTGCTGGGTTTTAAACTGAAGTCCTTTCTACTAGCAGTTTAGCAAGCAACTGAGTTAAACAGGTTCTAAAAATAGTTTTAAACCTGCCAAGTGCCCTCCCAGTCCTATTTCATTTCTTGGGTATCCCCAGTTGTCCCCAGTGATAACAAAGCAGAAAAGATCTGACTTCTAGTTTAGTCTAGTGTAGTCTAAACTAAAGGACTTGGAGCTTTCAACTTCTTCATAAAGAATCAAAAGCACATAAATCCAATCTCCTTCCCCTTTGTTGCTCACCTTAAAACTTCAGTTAGTTTATTCTGAAGAGGATACAAAACTTAAAAAGTCATGTTTGCCCATAATTATCTTATGAAATATATTTATCAAAAAGTCTCATTCCATCAAAGTCAGAATTCTTTACAAGGAAGGTCAGGGAATCTCCTAGTTTGAAAAGTACACACACACACACACACACACACACACACACACACAGGTTTAGAGCAATAAAAATATTTCAGCTCAATGTTTTTAATGAAAAATGTTTTCCTACTCAAGATTTTCATTATGAAATGTTACTTAAGTTAAACTAAAATACTAGTTTTTTAAAGAAAAAGTTTGAAATTTGAAGGAAACATTTCAAAACTGTTTAAGAAAAATGTTCTGAGTGACTGATTATTGGTTTACAGGCATTTTTGAAATTTTGACGTGCTTCCTGTTTCTGGATGGGGAAAAATATTGAAATCTCAAAAATTCTTATGGAAAGGGAAAGCCATTTCCTGGCAGCCCTGTTTAGAAGGGAGCTCTGCTTCTCCAGAGAAGCCTGTCTCTGGGTGACTGAAGCACACAGCAGGGCTGTCTCCTGAGCTAGTCAGACAGTGGCAAGACAGTGATGATACAGTGAACCTCCATCACTATCTTGCAGCAGCACGCATCAGAGAGAATCCTTTAATCTCGATCAGTCATTTGGTATCTTAGAAGAGAAGGTTTCCAGCAGATCAGCATCTCTTGCTCTGACTGGGGGCAGGTTGTTTTTAGAGCACTGCACAGGGTCTCAGCTGAGTGATGCTTGTTGACTTTAAGTGAGAGTTTTGTGGCTTAATGTCCAATACAAAGGGTTTTGAAACTGAAGCCATGAACAGGGCAGATTTTGCCTTGGCATTTCTGTGTAGCATCAGGAGACTTTTACCCTGCAATAACATTCCATCCCAGTGACATTATCTCTTAATTGCACCAGGATTTTATTAAGCAGAAGTAGTAAAAATAAATCTTAAAGTGCTTCTAGCAAATTCTATTTTTAAGCAAAATCAATTAAGTAATTATCTGATTCAAACGTTGCTTATCATGATGCAAGTGTTGTTTGCTGAGGTTCTTGTACAACATGTGCAGGTTAGCAGAGAGGTTCCTGTGGCCTTGAGACAGGCTGGGTGCTGTGCTGGATCTTCAAAGGGAAGCCTTGGGAAAGAGTTACTTTGGCTGTATCCCCAGCTCCTTCTCCCCACCCCACTCCAGTCTGGGATAATAAGCAAGAAAAGATCTAAGAATCTTGGGTGGGCTCTTCAAATATGCCTAATTGAATAGGATGCCCAGTTTATATTACAATTAATAGGAACTGGGAATGTGAATCCACCAGGCAGCTTTGAATTTATCAGCCTTTGTGCATTCAAATTGCTCAGTAGAGATGCTGGTTTTCAAGGGAAATGTGCCTTTTCTTGGTGCATAATTCTAGAGAAGCAGAGACTGTAAAAACGGGTACATCAATTATATTCATCCTCTCTCTCTCTCTGTCTATCTCTCTTCCCCTCCCTCCTCCTATCTATCCCTATTCCCCCCTCCATTCCCCCACCATCTCCCATGTCTCTCATTCTATGGGCTTCCTCCCTCATTCTCCCTTTTCCTTTGCCACCTCTCACCCATACACTTGCTTCCAACACCCCCTTTTCCTTCCTGTGGACCTCCCCCCCACACACACTTCTCTGGTCCATGCCCCCTTGGGATCCTCTCTTCTCATGGGACTTGTTTGGCAGAACATGTTGAAGAAAGAAGCTCTCCTCCTCATCCCCAATGTTTTGAAGGTTTTCCTGGAGAACGGGCAGATCAAGTCTTTCACATTTGATGGCCGGACGACCGTCAAGGTGGGAGCCCAGCTGGAATCACACAGGCCCTTCTTTGTTTTCTGTGCTTCCCTTCTCTCGTTGGCTCATTCTGTTTCCCATTCCCCTGCTGCCTGGTGGCAGCAATTGGCTGTATACACTGGTACCAGAGAACGGTGCCACTCCCTCCTTTGGGTGCTGTGTTTGCACCCGGAGGGGACAATAGTATGCTCTTTCTCAGTGGTCCCTGTCTTCCTTTCTTGTCTGCTGCAGGTAACAGGAGATATGATTTTGTGGGAATATGAACAGGGGGCCCTCAGTGTGCTCTAGTATGTCCTGGCACTGGGTATAGCTTTACTGGAGCAGTGGTGCAGGTTTCCTCCACACAGGTGGCCTGGGAGGGAAAATGGTAGGTTTACAGTGTGGTAGATGAATTATTATTAAACCCATAAATCCCATTAACAATAACAAGATGCTCTTCTAATTCCCAGTGCAGCCTGACTGGGAATCCATACCCCTTCCCTCTGCTGTAACAGTCAGTGACATGCTGCAAGATTCCTGTCCATACAATACTGTGTTTAACCCCTAGAATGCAGCATGAACTGAATGGTGCAAGAACCATCATCTGACATGATAAGGGATTGCTGCTCCATTGCTGCTCAAGGGAGGATCCCTTTTACCTGCCTTCATACTGAAGAGTCCTCTGCAGTAGATGCTTAGTACTGTGTTGGCATTACCTGGCCAGGGCCTGTGTAACTGCTAGCTCTTGGTTTAGATCTGAGGGTAGAGTCCCCACTGTAGACACTAACCCAGGTCCATGGTGAAACTGGGCTGCATAATAACTGAGTCCTGTTGTACTTGGAGTAGCAGCCTCACACAGTCACTCAGGCAAGATTTCCTGAGGTCTCTGTGACCCTCCCTCTGTCTCTGCATTGTATTCCCAGGATGTGATGGTGACACTACAGGACCGCCTCTCCTTGAGACACATTGAGCATTTTGCCCTCGTCCTGGAGTACTCCAGCCCAGAGCAGAGCCACAAGTTCCTTCTCCTTCAGGACAAGCAGCCCCTGGCTCATGTAAGCTTCTGAGCTCTCTCTCAGGGAGGCCTGAACCGCCAGGCTCTGTCTTTTATTTACAGCTGCTGGTATGATGGTATCTGCTAGGAGAGGTGGAGAGGGAGACTGGCCACCTCGGAGGAGGGAGCTCTGGGCTTGTCTGGACCCATCTGGTGGTATTTGGCTTAGCTCCATGTCTCTGTGAGAGGTTAGTGTTAATTAACATCCCTGGCATGCTCTGGGAGAGCTGGGATACAACCACTGTCCAAGGCCAGGGAATAAAACCAGCAGCTCTGGTTCCAGCTGCCAAGCATTAGGCTTCCAGTTGCCTGGCTCATCTCTTCATCACCATTGCTAGTGGCCCTTGCAGCATAGAGGAGTGGTGTATATTCAGCCTGCTCACAAGAGATGAGCTCCTCCTGCAGGAGATAAGCTCCTGCAAGCAGGCTTCAGCCCCATTTTAGGAGTCCTGTGCTCCCACCAACCCTAGGAGTCCTGTGCTCCCACCAAACCTAGAAGCAAAGGGAATTCAGTTTCCTCAGCAGCTTTGCTTTCTGAGGCAAAAAAGGTTTAACTTTTTCCACTGCTGTAACCAACAGCTGATATCTGGGATGGAGAAGGACTTCCAGTGGCATGTGACAGCCAATAGCAGCTCCAGGGTGCTGTAAAGTGGGGTGTAATGGGAGTAGTGAGCTCACTGTGCATGCAGGCTGAGAACTGAATGCTTGAAGAAGGGGGATGTGACTGCACCACCACACTTCCTCTGGATCCATCCCTCTCCATAGACACTGGATTCCCATTGGCATTTTATCAGGTACTAGAACCAGTAAAGAAGGGGAAAGGACACGACTGAGTGGCCTCAGGGTCTGCCTAGCTGTGTAGGAGGCTCAGCTTGCTTTTCCTGATATTCACTATGTGGACTGAGGGGCTGGAACACATGCAGATTCAGAGTGCTGACAGACGTGATGGTTTGTCATGTGATCAACCACTGAAAGCACTGTATAGCCATGCACTGACAGAAGTGCACAGCTGCAAAGCTCCCTAAAACCACCCAGTTGTGTGACAATCTGAACCGTCATTGCGTACAGACTCAGACAAAGGTGCTTGGGGTAGAAGGGAACGGAGTGAGTTTGGTCTGAGGGTTGCCCAGCCACCATTCAAGGGTGGTGTGGGGAGATTGGACCCCCCGACACACACACCTTAGGGGGGGACTCCAGTCTACCTGCTTCCCCCACTCCAGAACAGGCTGGGGAAATCCCAGAATGGACCTCACTCCCCTGTCTTCTTCCTGTCCCATCATGAGAGAGCACAGGAGCTTAGAGACAGGGCAGGGCTAAGGGACAGATGCTGCAGATGTGCACCCTTTTCACAGATCAGCTCCAAAATAGAACTCAGTCATCCAGCCTCCCAATCCAACAATGAACATGTGTTGGATCAGGAGGGTCAGTCTAATTCATGGCGCTTTCTGTAAAGCACCATGAGTTAGACCAGGGAGCTGCACATCTGTCAGTACCCTCAGTGTCCTTAGCCAAGTGACAGGGAGGACATACCTTGTATTCCTCTATTGTGCTTTCCCTAGCCACAGGAGATGTGGAACTGATAGCTTCTCTGTAGCAAAAATGGGTGGGCTGGAAGGAGGGGTATTAGTGAGAGCCAGAGTAATGTACCCCTTCCATCTGTATATAGCCCCTTCCATCTGTATGCACCTGTACAAGCACCAGCTGCATGTAACAGGGAGTCCTTGAGCTCCATCAGGACCATCACACAAGTGGAGAAAATTAGGGGTTAGTGTTTTGAATGAAGAAGCACATCCCCAGATGGCCTCCAGGTCTGCAGATACAAATCCTTGATGGCTGACTTCAAACTGCCTGATGTTTGGATATAGTCAGGTAGCAGGAGAGGCAAATATCAGTTCCCCACTTGTCCATGATGACTGCCTATCAGTCTATGGGTCTAACATATCCTGTCCCTGGTACCATGACTTCCTGCTCGGTTTTGTTATTATGCAAGTCCCTATGTGCCTACACAGCTGAATCCATCATTTTTCTACTTCTTCTGCGGCCCGAAGATCTTTTGCAGGAACAGCCCTGAGCTCCCCTCAGTTAGGCAGCACCTGCCTTCTGGGAGTGGCTGACCTGTGAATTTCAGTACTAGCCTTGGGTTTTAGTTCAGGCTGATTTCTATTTCCTGGGAAGGTCCATTGTGCAGAGATGGGAAGAGCATAACATGTAGAGCATAGTCTAAGCAGGATCAAGGACTGTTCATGTGTCTGCTGCTGTATAGAAGCTCCTCCTGCTTCCTGCCTCACCAGCTGTCACTCCTGCTCCCGGACAGGTGGTACAGAGGACCCACTATCAAGGCATGAGATGTCTCTTCCGTGTGAGCTTCTTCCCCAAGGACCCAGTGGAGCTGCTGCGTCGAGACCCAGCAGCATTTGAATATCTGTACATCCAGGTAGGGGCTTGGCTGCCTGCATCACAGTGAGGAATACTGGGCTAAATAAATGATGGGAAAGGAGAGCCCAAGAGAGGCCTGTGGCCAATACAGACACAGCCTCACTTTTGTTTTGAGGGATGTTTCAGTCTCGGCATTACCCAGCAGGCTTTGCAGCGCCCTCCAGGGCTGATCAGGGCTGTGGTACTGTGAGCTTCCTGCCTGCAGTAAACCTGTTCAGGGCTGTCATTAACACCGCAGTCCTGCTCATGTTTGATGGAGATGTAAGATATGGTGAAAGCTGGCAGATCTGTCAAGGTGGCAGATGGTGGAAGGAGATGCCAGCCAATCCATGGCTGTCAGGGAAGCAGCAGGCCGGTGCCTAGCAGCTTGGTACACTCTGCTAAGACAAGATAGTTCAGCAGCAGGATGTGGCTACTCTGGCATTACTTTTATGAAGCTCCTCCTCCCCAGGGCAAGCCCCAGTCTGGTTCTGAGCACTCTCCTCTCTTACCCAGAGCCGCAATGATGTGATCAGAGAGCGCTTTGGGATGGACCCCAAACCAGAGATGCTGCTGGGTTTGGCTGCCCTCCACATCTACATCACCGTTGCCGCCACCCGGCCCAGCCAGAAGGTGTCCCTCAAAAATGTGGAGTGAGTCCCACTCTCCTGCTACCCTCTGCCCTTCCCAGTCTTGTTTCCTGTAAGCCTGGTCAATGCTTGTCTCTCAGTGTGGGAACGTGGGGTGCTGCAAGTGAATGCTTCATAATGAGGAGAATTGGGGTGCGACTGGAACCCAGGCCCAAGACAGGCAGAAGCCAGACAGCTCCTTTTGACTGCAGTGGTGATATCTGCATGACAAAATCACTGTGCCAGGCAGCAGCACCCCAAGCACATGCACTGCTCTGTACTTCCAAACCAGAGTGGTGCAGCAGTATTTGTACAGAACTTCTAAGTGACAGCACCAGTCAGCCAGCCTGCTTGGAACACTGCACAAATGTGGCTGCACTGCTTCCAGCAGAAGAGGCTGCCTAGCTGGAAATGCGTGGCAGGCTTGAGGGCACCCCTGCCTGGCATAGCAGGACATATGCAAAATATCTATCCAAACTGCCAAAGCCCAGCAGGGGCCCAATTTCCTGGCCAATGCCAAGCTCAGCCCAGACTGATGGGGCTGTTGGCTGTGAGCCTGGGATCCTTTCCAAGGGAGCCAGGCTGGATTTTCAGCTTGGCATGAGAAATGAGGAGAATTGATGGGGCCGTATCATTCCAGGACATAATTGTAACAGTGTTTTGTGTTTCCCCTACCCCAGTTCCCTCAATCCCCCAGATGACTGAGTAATTAATAACAAATTAATCTTCACAGCCCTGCCCTGCCTGACATATGAGGTAGATCAGGTCAAGGTGCCACCCAGATCTAAGTGGGAAGGCACACACAGGAGAGATGTGATTTATATCACATCAGGCTGTCTCTGATTGAGCAGGTACTGAGGGCAGCCCTGGCGTAAGTCAAGAGTAGAGCTTGAACTTACACCTCTGGAGCCATGGCAAGATGTTTTAACCCCTCTGTCACTGCACCTTCTTATAAGGCAGCTGAATAGGTATCATGATCTTCTCTTCACCACTCTGCACCTCAGTCTCCTCATTTGTAAAGGAACTGTTTAAGGTCATACATAAATCAGTGTCAGAGCCAGCAGAACCAAGATCTCTTGATTGACAATTCCTGATGCTATTCACTAAAGCCTTTCTCCTGCCAGCTGTAGGGGGGTGGGGGTTGGAGCTCTGCTTTGGATTGCTCAGCTCGCTTGGTCCCCAGAGTGAGACGGCCCACCACTTCCTGACATGGAGCTGCAGTTTCAGTAAAGCTCAAGAGAATGTTCTCTTGGAGCTCCATCTTCTTTCACTGTACCTGTTGTGCCCAGGAGATGCTTAGCAATGGCTTTGGCTCCTCCTGTTGGCAAGAGTGTGCTTGCACATCCTGCTCTTCCACCCCTGTTCTATGCACCATGTCACAGCCTTGCAGGGGTCTTTTCAACCCAAGCATGACAGTGAAATGGCACAAGGAGCAGTGACTCGACACTGCCTTGGGGGAGTGAGAGGGGATCATGTGTCAAGTCTCCAAAGCACTTCAGAATCATCTGGGCTACAGACTGGGTCAGTGTTCTCCTGGATGTGTGCCGTCCTATATGAGCCTGGAGATGCAGTGAGCAGTCAGCCCCTGATAGACTGAGGCTTCAGCGGTGGGAATCCAGCCCCCTACAGTCACTGAGCTCCAGGCCACCTTGGTGCAACCTTCAGCATTCATAGAAAGCTTAATTGTGACCCCTCCCTTTTGACAGGCACCCTTTATAAAGCACCTAATTGCAGACTACAAATAATATACAGTGACATATAGTAGGGGCTCCCTTCTGTCTCCGCAGTCACATGGAATAAGAATGGATCTCTGCTTGCCTGGAGTGGACTCTGGGTACCTCTGGGTTTTGGCAGCAAAAATCACTTTGTGAAGATGGGATGTTCACTTGTTATTAACACAGGTGTATCTTCAAAAAGAAGCAGTAGCAAGAGAATCAAGGGTTCAGATTCAGGTCTAGGCTATAGGTCAGACTTTACTGACCTCCAAGGAGTTGCAACCACTTACACTGAAGCTGAATTTGGTCCTATCTTTGTATTTGGCAAACAGTCCTGGCCAGAGACCTGCAGATAGGCTCCCTTTCCCTCTGCACTTCACTGCTTCCCATTGTCTCAGAACTACACCACCAGTCTCCCACAGGGCGTGTTCATGCCTACACATGCTCGTCCCCTTAGCTCCTGGCCATAGTCATTGTTCAGCTTCCTACCCTCCCTTTTATATCACCTCCCTCTCCCCCCACTGAGTCCCTCCCTGTTCCTGTTGCTCTCCTTTCCTTGTCTATAGTTGAGCCTCTTCTTCTTGCAGGAAGGAGTGGGGCCTGGAACCATTCCTGCCTCCCTCACTTCTGCAGCTCATCAGGGAGAAGAGCCTTCGGAAATCTCTCTCACAGCAGCTGAAAGCCCATCAGAACCAGCCACCTGGTGGCACCAAGGTAAACAGAAACCAGCACAATCCCACCTTGGGTCCTGGGTGGGGAGCACAGCAGCTGTAATGAGCTAGCAGAGGCTTTTACGCTTTCACTTGCTGTTACTGTGCACAGCTAGGCAACAGATCATGTGATTGTACGAAACTGGTGTTTAAGACCATTACAATGCAATGCAAATCTCCAGGGAATACAGGCATGCAGCTTGTTCTCTGTTATGAATCCATTTGCAAGGGATGATCTGGATTTCACAGCCACAAGCACAGGGAGGCTCAAACCATTCAGATAAACAAAGAGCAAACCTGAATGAAACCTGGCCAGAACGTCACATAGGCTGTCAGTTTCACTTTGTGGTGATTTTCTGCTTGTATGCTTCTGGACATCCAGGGTCAGGTCCAGGCAGTGTCCTGAAAGAGACTGTTCCTAAGTGACCTCCTGCCCAGCCAGTCTCAGCACCTGCTAGAGTTCTCCTGAGACAAACCAGGTCTCATGGGGACTGCAGACCCCAGGGACTCAGGTCATCCCAAAAGAGGTGCACAGAAGCAGCTGCAGTTTTAAATGGTGTTCTGCTGGCTGAATTCCAAAACCCTTAGGAGTTACCCCAGCATCACTGCAAAATAAAGCAGCCATATCTCACAGAAGCTGCCTTCACTAAGCTGTGAAGGCAGTGAAGCATTTATCTCCATGTCACCTAGAGACATCTCTATGCCATTAGTCATTTGGAGCACTGTGGCCAGTTCTTAGCCCCAACAAGCTGGGCACCCATGACTCCTTACTCCTTGAAATTCCAGAGAGGACCCTTCTTGATCCCTCCTTCACTTTTCCCAGCCTCCTCAATGTTATGCTGCCTTGTCATCCTGCTGGTAGTGTTAAGTGGGACATGTTTTCTCAGGTGTCAACCACCCAGGCAAAGCTCCAGTACCTACGGATCTTGAATGAACTTCCAACCTTTGCAGGAGTCCTCTTCAACACAGTGGGACTGGTATGGTAATTCCAGTGCATGCTAACAAGTAGCCCATCCACAGTGCCTTGGGTGGGCCTGCATGGCTTCTAAGGGCACCTAACATTGGCTTTTGACATGCCCACACACACACACGCACACACACACACACACACACACACACACACACACACATGCACAGGTGTCCATGATTACCAAACATGTGACAAGGCTAAATGACTCCTTCCACAGTTCCTTGCACTACTCTGAACCCCCAGTGAGATCATCATCCCAAGACTTGCTCATAAATGTCTCTCTGCTGATTATAAGCAGATCCTCATTTGGTCTCTGAAAGTCAGTGGAGCTCTGCTCATATCAGCTAAGGATCTCACCCTTTGTGTCTCTGATCTTCTACTCAGTTAATATTAACAAGCTTCCACTGTGCTATTAAATCATATCTCCATTAGAGAATCTCCATTTCCCAAGAGATCTTCATTCCTAAAACACTGGCAGGTGTTCCTCTACTGGCCTCATGTCTCCCTCCCTCTCTACAAGTGACTGGCAGCCTCCTGCTGCCCTTTCTGCAGTAAATAGGTTGTCAGGCCTCAAAATCACCTTACTTAGCAACTACATCCTGACCATTGCTGTGCAGCTTGTTGGAACCTGTTGCCTTGAGATAATGTCATAGAATGAGACATTCCTCCATCTTCCCACTCAGCATCCCCACCAAAGTCACACTGACCAACACGGCCTCATTTTGTCCATGGCAGGATGAAGGCCAACGACCCACACATGAGAACATAGGACTGCAAAGGCTTCCAGTTGCCTGGTTCATCTCTTCATCACCACCGCTAGTGGCACTTGCTCCACCTTCCACCCATGGGTCTCCATTCTGTTGTAAGTGTCACCCATTGGCCATTGTTCCTTTTAGCCACATGGCTGGATTGTCTGCAGTTTCATGGCTTCCCCCTGCTTCACTGCTTTACCCATTGGTGTGGTGTCCTCCAATATTTACTTTTACTTGTTTCTTCAGATGAACATACAGCCTTGGAAAGGTCCTGCCCCAGTAGCTCGGTGTGTCATTAAAACATCCCACAATATATTAAACAGTCCATATAATCTTGCACAAGCAATGAATGGGCACCGTAACTCCTAGGTACCATTCTGGGCTCTGATATTAATGTGGTGTGTATCTTTGGACAGATCATTCTCCCAATGCCTCAGTTTCCTGAATTTTAAAATGAGAGTAGTGATATTGACCCAGCTCCCAAGAGAGAGCCCAGCTGGGTTAACGCCCATTACACATTATGGCTTCCTCTGAGGACAGTTTCTAGGCAAATGCAAAACATGCAGTAGTGGTAGTAAAGGTATTGTTATCATTATTCCCCTCCTGGGCTTGTCTGTCCAGCTCTGAGTTTGCTCTTTCCCTTCCAGTTCATCTCCATGTGTCATGGCTGTAAAAGCCAAGGCCATAGTGATTTTTGTTTGTAATCAGAGATCAGCCTGGTATTTCCCTTAATTATTTAGTAAAATACTTCCCTCCTGCCTCTTACTCCTCACAGAAGTAACTTAAAATAACTTGGATTTATAACACTCTTACTTTTCTCCAGTGCACCAACAGGCCTGAATATTTCATGCTGGCAATTGATTCTGCTATTTATTTTTAAATAGCCTTGGCATCGTGCATGCCGTTCCATGGTGCTGTTCCCAGCACTGCGGAAAAGGGAGTTAAACCATTGGCAAGCACCACGCACAGCTCTGCGTACAGCTCTGTCGTTGTGACCCCTGAGTGCAGCTCACACCCCAGGAATACAGCCAGATGAGTTAATAATATCTCCATTGCAAGCTCAGCTCAGTGCAAGGAGTCAGATGAGCTGAGACTGGGCAGGCAGTTTTTCATATATAGCCACATGGTATTCTTTCACATCTGTCTGTCTTTGTCTTTCAATATGGTTGGGGTGGTCGTACTATTAGGATGAGAAGCAGCCAGCCACTACGCTCCTTGTGGGTCCTCGTCATGGAATCAGCCATGTCATTGACCTCAAGACCAACCTCACCACAGTGCTGTCGGAGTTCAGCAAGGTCAGCAAGATCCAGCTGTTCAGGGAGAACCAGGGCGTGGCGCGGGTCGAGACAAGCATCCTGGATGCCAAGGTAGGCACAGGCTTCTCTTGAGGCAGGTAGAGAGAGTTCTGTGGTCTTTAGATGGGAGAAGAATTAATGGTGAGGTTCTGGAGCTTTAAAAGAGAAAGCTCAGGACCCCTGGCTCAGTGCCTATTCATAAAGGTGCTAGGACACAAATGCAGACACATGTGTGCTGTTCTCCTCCTTAATATCTATTGGACACTTGTCTGCTTGGGAAAAACATCCCAGTGTTGAAAGGTATCAGATCAGGACGCAAGGTCAGAGAGGTAGTGAGGGGAGGAATCGGAGGACTGGGCTCTGTTCCTGGCTTTGAAGCTGAACTGTTGGTTGACCTCAGGCAAGTCATTTCACACACTTCCCTTTTGTCTGTCTTGTCTACACAGGTTGTAAGCTCTGTAGCTTAGGCACTGGGTGCATGTGTACATGCTCAGTGCAGTTCTGATGGGTGGGTCTGCAAAGTGCTACTGTAATAGCCATAAATGACAGCATTATTTATAACAAGATGTTTGGGCCTGGCAAGGGATAACAAGAAGTGCTGCAAGTTGACTGAAGTGGATTTAGTGAGCTGAATAGAGGCTCAAGACTTGAGAGGCAAGGAATTCTGTCTGGCCGCTATAAAAAGAGTAATGAAAAAATGGCACATCTGGGTAGGTGATATAACTCCTCTGACAGACACCCAAGAGGCCTGACTTCTTACCTGTAACAGCACTTGAATAGCTTGTATTGCCAATAAATGAACCTTGAACAAGAAACATGTCAGTCAAAGCAGAAGAGCGTTGGCAGAGTCATGGGAGGGTTCAACTAGAGCAACAGAGCTGCTGTAATCCAAATGGAGGCACATTGGCAAAGCAAATGCCAGCACTACTACCCTTGCTGTACCATGCTCTAACTTCTGACACCAGTCCCTTACTCTCACAAGTACAAGTGCCTGCTAAGGAAGTCTTTCAGAGGACAGGGTTTTGAGAGATAATGTTCTCTCCCAAGCCTACCAACATCTCTTGGTCTTACCAGGTTCTCCAGTTGTGCCTGGCACCACAAATAGAGATTATTTCCAGGGCTCCAAGAAGGTAAACATGGAAGAGACCCACTCTGCCAAGGGATACTGTTTCATTTACTGGTTTTATGTCTCATCTGGGTCTTGGAGTCATCAGGAGACATGCTATCAGAGCCAAATACTAAAAACTCATTGGCAAAATGTACTGCTGACAGTCAGCCTGCATGTTCCCTTCCTTCATCTCCTTCTATAATACCTAGTTATTCCCCCAGTACTGTATAGAGTAAACTTGATACAAACCCCTTCTGATACCTGTAACCTGTTACCCCACCTTTCTAACTAAGCTCTTCTAGTTTCTCCCCATCAGTCAGTCCCTCAGGCACCTGATCATTCCTATAGTCATTCTCTGAACTCCTTTCTTAACCTCCCTCATTACGTAGAACCCTCAGCATTAAAGTGACATTCCAGTGTGCAATCATCACATAGAGGAGATATTATAAACTCTCTGCTGTGTGGGATGAAGTGTATGTGTTAGCACCCAGATCTGCATTACCCTGGCTTGCTATTGCATTGCTGGATCCTCCAGCTTAGGTGATATATAGCTATATTGCATTACAAGTTGAGGTCTAATGTGCCATCTGTTGACACTCTTAAGTTCCTCCAATGTGCTTGTTCTCTAGAATTCTTCCCCTGGCCAAGTACCTCTGATTCAAAGTATTCCATTCCCACTAGATGCAGTAGCCCAAGGATTTTCAACTGATTTTCCCATATCTTTTTTCTATCTATGTTTCTAAATCATCCAGGCCTAGTTGCATTAATGGTCTATGTATTGTGGTGTTCATAAAGCATCCCAACTGGGAATTTCTGGAGGTTATTAGTGTGCTGTTTATTCCCTTTTCTAGGACATTAACAAAATAGAAAGTATAGAAAAGCAATCTGAATTCATTGAGCAGTGAGAATTCTTAAGACACTGTATCAAACATTCACCTAAAACCCATAGTCTCCCTTTCTCCACCAATTTTTTAAACCTAGCACAAAGGCAATTCAGTGGACCTAGCAAAATAGTTCTCTATATAGATATGCACTGCTTATTGTGCCTGCCCCCAATAGCTGTTGTTTGTTTTCCATTTCCATATTTGCGCCATTATTTTAGGAGAGGTCTCTTAGGAAATGTAACCTCTAGAATCTGTCTCTGCTTCTTCTGATGTTTTATATTTGCTTTCTTCCAATCTTCTGGGATTACAAAGGTTTTCAGCAAATTTTTCCCATACAGCCTGATCCAACAGACATTGAAGTCTAAGGAGATACTCCCCATGGCTTTGGATGAGGCTGAATCTTCCAGCCTAGGTGATATATAGCTGTGTTCATTTTCTGGATATTCCATCACTTGATTTTATCAATGACTGTGACTGCCTGCTGACTAATTTCAGTAGTGGGCTACAGGAACTGCATATGGCCACTACACATGGCTTGGCAATTATGCAGACACTGACTGACTGACTATCAATGACTCAAGGACTCTCAGGACTCCCTTTATCTATCCCTTTATCTATCACTAAGGGCTGGTGTGGCACCCAGCACAACAGGGGGTTCTGATCTGGGTTGCCTCTGCAATGCACATAAGAATTTTCTTTCACTGGGCTATATTTATGAAAGCCCTTTCAGTTTTCTGGCACTGAGTCATTCTGCTTTCTTGTTATGTTAATCCTTTCCCAGCCTATAGCTACGCAGATCATCTTTTCTCCCCTTCTTGAAAATAGGGACCACACTGGTCCTTTTCCACTCCTCTAGGGCCTATCCTGAGTGCCATGAGTGCTCAAACAACCACATCAGTAGTTCTGCTATAACACTGGCCAATTCTTTCAGCATCCTTGTATGAAGATCATCAGAGCCTGCTGTCTTAAACACGTCCAGACCCTCCAAATGCCCCTTCACTAGATCAGTGCTAACTGTTGGTGGGCTGGAGTCCCTCTTGTGCCTAACTATAGACCCTTTAGGAGATATGTCTTTATCCATGTTCAGGAATACAGAGGCAAAGAACTCATTTAGGAGCTCAGCTTTGTCCCTATCTACTACCAGTTGCCCTAATCTGTCCTGTAGGGGTCCTATGTTATCATGCACCTTCTTTTTGCTCCCTATGTACCTAAAGAAGGACTTTTTGTTGTCTTTATTTTTGTTGCCAGCCTGAGTTCCATTTCTGCTTTGGCTTCCTAACTGATTCCCTGCAAGTATGAGCCAAGCAGGTATACTCCTCCTTGGTGGCTACCCACTGCTTCCACAGTCTGTATGCCTCTCTTTTTCCCCCCATGAGCTCTCTTGGATTTCTCTGTTCACCCAAAAGGGTTTCTTGACTCTTCTGCCTCCCTTTATGTGCACTGGGATGTGCACTCCCTTTTGTGCCTGAAGGACCATTCCCTTGAGGAACATCCACCCTTTCTGGACCCCCAGCTCACCAATGCTCTTGCCCTTCAGTGCCTCACTTACTAATCTCCTGAGCTCACTGAAGTCTTTCTGAAGTCTAGCACTTCTGCCCTGCTAGTTCTCTTTCCCACCTTTTGCTGGTTAGTGAATTCTAACAATTGGTGGTCGCTATCCCCTAGGTTACCCTGTATCTGCAGATCACCCACCAGGTCATCCCCTGTAGCAAGCACTAAGTTCAGTAAGGCATTTACACTAGTGGGACCATATACCTCCTGTATTAAGTGAAGGTCCTGTATGCTGGTTAGGAACCTATGTGAACAGGCAGATCTAACTGATTGCTCCTCCCAGCAGTTGTCAGGGTAGTTTAGGTCACCCATGACAACCATGTCCCTTGAGTGTACCACATCTGAGCTGCCTTGACAATTCCAGGTCTAACTCATCCTCCTGGTGTGGGTATATGTAATAGACCCCCACTACCAAATCCCTTTCACCCCAACCCCCTTGTATTCTGACCCACAATACCTCCATTTCCCCTTATTCCAATTCCATCTTGATTATTGAAGCTGTGTATTACTCCTTAACATAGAGAGCAATGCCCTCACCATGCTTTATCTTGTCTGTACAGCCTATAGCCCTCAATGCCTACTGGCCAATTGTGGGTAGGGTCCCACCAAGTGTCTGTTAACCCAACCAAGTCAAAGTCTTTGTTTGCAAGCAGGAGTGTGAGTTCCTCCTGCTTGTTCCCCATACTCCTAGCATTAGTATAGAGACACCTAAGCCCGTCGATGGGTACCCTTGGTACCCCCAGTCCTAATGCCTAACAGGCCCTATCTTTCATGCTGAAGGAATATCACTACCACACTCTTTGTTGTCTAGTTACAGCTTGCCGGTACTGTCTGTATGTACCACCACCTCTTCACATCTTCAGACATTTTCCACATGGATGGAATTCACATCATGCTATTGATAAGCATCATCTCACCAGCTTTCAGTTATACATGCTATGTGATGACAAAACACCTGATGAATTAAGCGGCTGCTTACAAAAGCTTATGCATCTCTCATTTAGTTACTCTAATAGGTGCAAATTTATCCTTCCTTCTGTGTAAAAAAGAATACCTAATTTCCATCATAAATAATATAATGGATACATTTCTATTAGCTCTTTTGGTTTTTTTCTTTCATCCATGCCCCATGTATTTATGTGCAGATTAGAGTCTTAATCCGTTAATAACAGGATGATCAGCATTCTGTGACTGACTGTTTCTCTTTGACTGGCTATTAACATTTGAAAGGCTGTAATATGCTGGAGTGCAGCATGAACCCAGCTGTCAGATGAATTCAAGGCAGCCTCATTCTGTGTTTGTGTGTGCACACCGTCATTAAAGGTGCCAAGTTAACAGAATCCCTTACTAGAAACATAACACAAGAACACTTCAGTGAGAGAATGTGACCTCTGAGAGTATGCTTTACCTTAGGCCTGCCACAGATGAGAGAATAATTCTTTCCCTGTAGTGCAGTTAGTCTTTAGCTGAGACTGGTCACAAGGGTGGTCAATGTAATACTGGCACTCAACTAATAGAAACTGATTTGAGACAATTTGAAACTAATTGCCAAACAGCATCTCATTAGACTTAGGTCTGGATCTGAACCAGGCACATGGACATGAGAGGACCTGTTTGGTGCAGGCAGCCCCCTGAGGCTGATAGTCTACTCAGATTTAAATAGTTTTTATGAATAAAATCACATGTCATTTTCTACTATAGAAGACCCTATTGCTGACCTGTGCCATCCAGCCTATCTCAGTGCTGTGAGAAAACAGCAGTTTTCATGTACAAACCCTGTAGTTTTATATCTGAATTTATACTTCTTGTGAATTTCAAGATGGTTATCTGAAGCCACTGAAAAGGCCCCCCAGTCTCCTTTCCCAGAGGAATGGGCAAAGATATCCTGTTGTTATGGCTGACCAGGATCTATTGGTATCCTAAGGCTGAGGTGCCTTAGGAGAGATAGCTTTATCCATCTTACTGTTACCAACCTAAGGACACTAGGCTTCAAAGCCAGTGTCTGGCCCAGAAAAATACATGCTAATCCTACACAGGAAACAAGCTAAGAAAAGAGGGAGAAAAGGTTATTACCTTAAAATGCTAATCTTCTTTCTGTAATTGTTCTATTATACTGTAGCTCCCCCTACTTTAACTAAAACAGTAGGATGCAAATAAATTAATTTCCCCAGTGACTTTAGAGCATTGCAGGGTTGTGTTCTAAGCCTGTCCTTTCCCCTCCACAGACTTGGAATCAAATGCATATCACTGTTCAGGACTACAGGAGCTTTGCAGATTAGTAGTAGCTGGATGAGGTCTTAAAAATATATCAGATCTAGGTGGGTTATAATGCCCTTCCCCCTAGGAATTCCTCTAACTAGCTACAATCACATTCCACCAACATGGGGTGACAATCTCTGGATAATCACTAGGGCTGTGCAAAGCTTTGGGTGGTGATTCAATTCAGAAGAGATTCGGCCTGATTTGATGGCCGAATCTCCCAGTCCAAATTGAATCAGGGGACCAATTTAAAGGCCCGAATTGCTTCAAAGCTCTCCAAATCTTTGGCAAAGATTTGGAGAGCTTCAGTGATTCAGGCAGTCCCCAGTGGCTGCAGCGGGAAGCTGCAGCCACTCCAAGCTGGTAAGTACTATGGGACAAAGGAGTGGGGCTGGGAGAGGGGACCATGGGGGGACCCCTGCCAGCCCTCCCTGACCCTCCTCCCCCAGGTCCCCCATGGCTGTCCCTGCCCGCCTCAGCTCAGTACTTTAAAAAAGTGCTCACCAGGTACTACCAGGTGGGGGACAGTCCCCACTGCCCCACATTGCATGGGGGGCTCTGCATGAGCCCTCTCAACC
>NW_017728916.1:5260694-5274076 GCF_001723895.1 Crocodylus porosus
CCCCCCGCCCCGGGCTGCCTCACCTGCCGGGGCTCTGGCCCTTTAAGGAAAAAAAAGCCAAGAAAAGCCCAAGGACTCTTCGCTCCTGGTGCAGCCTTGGGGCTTTAGGGGCTCGTACAGAGCCCCCCACATGGTGTGGGGCAGTGGGGATAACCTCCCCCCCCGGCAGGAGCGGTGAGTCCCGGGGTTTCTTCAGATTTTTTTTTTCTTAAAGGGCTGAACCTGGTCCATGTGGGGCACCCGTGAGGGGGCTGGAGTAGCGGAGGGGGGGTTGGGGGCTCATGCAGAGCCCCCCATGCAGCGTGGGGCAGTGGGGGCCAGCGGGGATCGCCCCCTGCCCAGCAGCACCTGCTAATCCAGGGCTTTTTTTCCCCCCAAGTGCTGGGAGCTGGGGTGGGTGAGGCAGCCATTGCTGGGCTCTGAGAGGGGTGGGGGGATGGGCCCGGCTGGCTGATTCAGAGATTCAGCTGCTGCCAAATCTCTGAATCAGATTCGGCCAAATCAAATCAGGACAGTGATTCAAATCACCACATCGAATCAATGTCCAATCAGCCAAATCCGAAGCGAATACTAGCCGCTTCACACAGGCCTAATAATCACTTGCATCGAACATTGAATCTGCTTTGCCTATGTTCAGGGACCTTTTGAAGTCTTTTTGCAGATATTTGAGCATCTAAGCTTACTGTGGAAATAGCAAATATTAAGTGACTGTACAGGAGTTTGAGTAAAAAGATCCTTTTGAAATCTTAAGCAGTGGTCTTGTTTGCACCATAAACTGGATCCCGAAGATTAAATTTCATACAATCTGGGGACACGGACATGTTATGTGACCTATATGACAAATCAAACCTAACCAACCTTTCTCAGGCTTTGACTGTCAACTGCAAAGGATTATTAGGAGAAATGAGTCAGTGAAAAAATTCAGGTAACGATTACAGCTGAAGATCATAAAACCCTAACTAACAAATACTTCATGAGCAGATGAAGTGTCTATGCTTTCCTAATAAATTATTCACAGTGAAATAATTGCTTTGTTCTGGAAGCTTTTCACCCCAGCCCTGTTTTCCATATGAGAATAGCATGTTATAGTTAAATCTGTAATGTTTTACAAAACAGAAATAGAATAGAAATGTATCCTTTTTTAAAATATTGGTTAACGTAGGGATTTTTCTGGGCTTTTGTAAACTGTCCTCTGTGTTGCATTTAATCTGACCATTGCAGGGTTGTGCTGGTATATGATAACCTGAGGTGGGGAACAGATTAACAGAGAGAAATGCAAAAAGTAAATCAACCTCTGATAGGAAGCACTGCTGAGGGCATGACTGAAGAAATGCCCTGCAGGAAACCTCCCAGTACAGTTTTCAAGATTTTGGAAATTTTTTTAACTTAAATCAGGGAGAAATATTGAAATCTCAAGCAAGTTTTCAAACCAAAAATTAAAAAAAAAATCAGATTGGATCTAGCTAAATGTTTTATTTTGATACTTTAAACTGTTTTGTGTCATTTGACCTTTACTAATTTTTTTAAACTTGTTCTTCTGTAAATTAACTTACACCAAAGGGCCTTTCCAAGCCAAACATGGAATTTTTCTGGTTTAGAAACTGGTGGCCTGCAGGTTCCTGTCTAGCTACTACTCCTCCCTCCTCACCATTTGTTGTAGGAAGACAGCCATGGCTGGAGTCTCTCTTGTCCTCCTCCAGCTTCTACTTCCTGCCCCACTCTTTGGGGGCAGGGTGGTATAGTGGAGTGGGGCAGCTACGCATGTGGCAGTACAGGGAGTGCTGGCCACTCTGTGTGTGCAGCCAGGAGGGGGACCAGGCTATCTAACTGTGCAGAGGTTGGCCAGCCCTGGCTTGAAAGAAGGCAGATGCAAGATATTTTGACAAGTTTTTGAAACTTTTTCAATTATTTTCTCAAAACTGGAAATTTGTCAGAACTGACCCTTTCCCAGCAGCAGCTTCAGTTTGATGAGCCAACATGTTCTGACAAAACATAGTTCACAGGAAAATTCCCAAACAGCTACATGCTGACAGGTATGGCAGGCAGCTGTGGGTGTTCCCATCACTTCTCATGCTGAATACAGGACAAACAGCACATAGTACAGGGAAGAGGAAAAGTGAGGTGAGTTGAGGTAAGGGTTGGGATTTTGTTGGCGCCCTAGTAAAGAAGGGTCCAGATTCTCAAGTATAGGCCAATGCCCACTGGCATCAAGAGAGGTGAAATCCTGGCCTTTTTTAAGCTAATAGCAAAACTTCTGCTGACTCCAACGTGGTCAGCTGTGGCTTCATGTTAGCTGTCTGTACATTGATTTCACTAAGCATTCAGTCAACTCTACAAGTGCAAAACCTGGATTGTGTGGCCACAGGTAGTTGTGCTGCCTTGGAACAGCCTCAGGTGACAGGGTCCTCCATAATGGCTCCTCTCTGCCTACCAGCCCTCTGTATACAAAGCACTGAACTGGAAATGGAGGAGCGTCCCAGAAACCCTTGGATGCTGGGATGGCCTCCATAGGCATTGCAAGCCAGAATGCCAGGGCTCAGGCAGCCCCAGAGGCAGGGACAAAGCAGAAGACCCACTCCATGCATCCATGCTTTTCAGTAGCATTTTTCCTTGCCTCCAAATCAGGGACTGAGCCATGATTTTTGGAGTGATGCTATCCCTTTGCAGGCAGCTCCAGGGCTAGCCAGCAGAATGTCCAGCCATGCAGTTCTTTCTTTTTGAGGACAGTGAAACAGGGTACTGGGGTGTGCCTGTTCCATTATGGGAGCAAGCAGCCAGAGAGGCAGCTTACAGGTGACCAAGGGGGTTAATAAGAGACTCACTTGACCAGTAGTAGGCCAGGCTAGAGATATGTAAGCCCTGATCCTGAGCTGGCCAGGCAGTCCATGCCTGGGAGCTGTGAAGTGAGGATCTCCTGGAAGTAGAGCAGCAGAGCTCTTGAACTGAATGAGAGGGAGCAACTCTGCAGGCCTGGGAACAAGGGAACATATCTGGGGCAGAGAGGGGCTTGTTTATACAGAAGGTGGGCTTGGTTGTATGTTAAATCAAGATGGGGTTTGGGTGCTTGCCAGGGGGCACAGGCACTTTTAATTAAATTACACCAGTGTTTAGCCTTGAGCCCTGCTGAAAGCAGGCTCAGGGCCCACTTAGAGAAACAGTAGCCCAAGAAGGGCTGAGAGTGGGGCCCAGCAGTGAGTGTAGGCTCCTAGAGGGTATGGATAAGAAGATCCATGAGCCCAAGACCCTGAGAGGGGCTGTTAGTGTGATTGGAGGATCCAGGTGCACAAAGCAGGGCTGAGAGAGAGTGAAACCAAAGAAGGTCTAAAAACAGGGTAAGTGTCTGAGTGTGAGAACAGGAGGTTGAGGAGCCAGAGGTTGGCTGAAAGTTGGACCAGAGGGTCCATGGGCCCAGCAAAGCGGAAGAGCTGGGGTAGAGGGTCCATGAGTCTGAGAGGAGCTGTGGTCTAGATCAGAGAGTCCAGAGAAGGGGTCAGAGTTGGACTATAAGGTCCGTGAGCCCAGAGAGAGGAAGATGAGTGTGGGACCAGGGTCCAAGAACCCAGAGAGGGGCTGCATGTGGGTCCAGGGGTTCTGATGGCCTGAGAAGGAACTGAATGTGTGACCAGAGAGTCCGAGAACTCGGGAAACAACTGCATGTGGGACCTGAGGAGCTTAGAGGTGGGCTGTGCAGGCGACTACAGGGTTTGAAAGCCCAGAGAGAGGGGCTGTGAGAATTAAGGAGCCCAGAGAGGGGCATGTTAAACAAATACCAGGTGATACCATTGAACAATAACACCTTTGAGGCATGGAACATAATGTAGGGGAGGAGAGAGACACACAACAAGCCCTTTAGACTACAGGTACCCCACAGAGGTACAAACAAGCTGAGAGGGCCTATTTAGCTTGAGGGCAGAGCTATGACTAAAGGGGTCCAGAAGGGGCCCAGTAGTGGTTTGTACAGACTCAGGCTCACCCTAAAGCCCATGGGCAGCCTCCTGTCACAGAGCTCTCAGGTGCCCTGCGACTGAGAGCAGAAACGGCTCGGGGGAGACCCTAGTGGCGGGAAGGGGGAAGCGCAGCTGCCAGTCACCAGGTGCTGGTTGCCCTAGCAACTGGGGAAACCTAGAGCCAGGAAGGGGCAGAGCTTAGCTCTTCTTAAGCCCAGGCAGAAGGCCAGGAGGGCAGTTCCCCCCAGGTGGCCAAGGGAGGAGGAACTCAGCCAGAACAAAGGGGAGAACTCTGATGGTCGGAACATCCCCTGGTTCCTGCTGGGGGTTGATGCGCTCTCTCTCTCTTTCCCCCCTCTCTGGTAGGGAGAGATTCGTATTTTGACCAGAACGGTCTAGCTTTTATGTTGTAGCGCGGGGGCTTTGTGTTTTGTGTTTTCTGTTTTACCGGAGGACTGGGTGAGGCTATAAGGGGTTGGAGGAGGCCTCAGAGGAGCTCCATGATAGCGTGGGGTCTCCTGGTGCTGGAGGGGGTGCAGCTTTGTTTGGGGGGCGCATTGGCCCAGCCCGGAGCTAAAGGGGGCAGCAAGAAGCCCCAGAGCTAAAGGGGGCAGTGAGAAGCCCCCGAGTTAGGGGGCAGCGAGAAGCCTGAGAGTGAGGAGGGGCAGTGAGGAGCCCTGAGTTAGGGGGAAATGAGGAGCCCCAAGAGTGAGGAGGGGTGGCAAGGAGCCCCGAGAGCAAACAAGGGGCTGAGACATAATAACATGGCCCAAGTTAGATCATACCAGCACCATCTGTGAGGATTGGGCTGCGGTGTAGGGGAGGAAAAGGAGCCACGGACAGCGCCCCCTGTCATCGGGGCACATAAAAATGGGCAGCCTTCCGCTGATTCCAATCATCTATTAATCACAAGTAAGATCAAGGCATGGCAGGCGAGTAAGCAGGCGGTTGGCCCATTGCAGGAGGGAAGAACCACACATCCAGAGGGGCTCCGAAAGTAGGACTCCTGCTACACCTCCCTTACATTATCTCTCTAATAAGAGCAAGGCATGATGAGCAAGTGATCAGGCGGGGGCTACATTAGAACCTGAGCCAGGCAGGGGTCCCACGGCTGCTCCCGGGGGCCTGAACGTGCCACAGACAACCTCTATGATGCAAAGACAGGGGCATCCAAATCCAGATAGAGTCAAAACTATGGCCATACCATTTCATCATTTAACAATACACCTAGCTGTCACAACCCCATTCATTTCCAGCCCAGTTTCCATTGCAAAGGAAATGGAAAGGCTGGTTAGTTTAATCGCAAGGAACTCTATAGCATTAGACACTACAGCAGGAGCTTCCCTAAAAAACAACACCTATTCAGTCAGTAAGAACACTGGAAGCCTGCTGTCAGTATTCAAAATTAATATACCTTTCCTCTTGTGTCATACTTATGGTTTTATTGATTCTTCACTTCCCACAGAAGCAAACATTACATCCCAGCTTTTTTTTACTAAAATTGTATTTAAAATAATCTTGCTCTTTTAACACAGTCACTTTGTAATTCATTGTTTATTAATATTATTGATATTGGCCAAGACACTCTGCTGTACCCTTTTAAAGAATGCATTGGATTCATGCCCCAACCTAGGACCCTGTCTTAGGACCTAAAGCTAGAGTTCCATCCCCTTGTTAGGCACAGAATGGTGCCCATGGCTTCAAAGGCTCCCAGCTCTTTTCCATGGAGTCAATGCCACCTGGGGCTGTCTCTAACCCAGCTCACATTAGACATCTGAGCAAAAAGCAAATATGAGGAGCAGAAGTAACATGGTGCCTGGCACCTTGCCAAGTACAATTCAGTCAAAAGTATTGGGGTAATTGGCTTCATGTCTCCCAGCAGGACCTGCAGCCAGCAAGCACTTAACTGAGATCAAGACTTTACAAAGGAAAACAAAGAAAAAATAATTCAGAAAGACCCCTGGCTGCAACTGTGCCTAGAATCTAGCTATTGATTTCAGTATCTTGCAGAGGCCTGGGGTCTGCTTCCAGCATGTAATGGAAATAAAAGGCCTTTATGCAAGTACTGTCTGGATCCTTCCAGTTGTTCCACTGATAGGGGTAACTCTTGCCCTCCTTCCACCAAAGGCTCCTTTTCCTCCAACAGAAGACAAGGCAAGTGAACATCTACCTTCAACTCTCACTGCGAACCCTCCCTCTTCTAAATAATAATATTGGGCCACATCCTTGGATGAGGCAACTGAAGCTTGGCCCATCCATGTTCTCTATACCTGCAGGGGAGCTGGCCTGGTTGTCAGTACAGTGCTTCCCATGGCCATTCAGAATTTTGTGGCTGCAGTAGGCACAGAACTCAGAACCTGCTCCACCCAAAGCAGAGACTCAAAAGTAGCTGAGAGGAAGCAGAATTTCAGTTAGCACTTAACACTGTTGAACCCCTGATAAATGATGGAGCACAGTGGCCTGAGGAATCAGAAAGAATCATAGAATAATAGGGCTGGACGGGACCTCAGGAGTTCATCTAGTCCAACTCACTGCTGAAGCAGAATCACCCCCAGCCAAACCATTCTCGATTAATATTTTTATAATCTGTTCTTAAAAGCTTCCAAGGAGAGAGATTCCACATTGTCTCTGGGTCGCCTATTCCAGTGCTTAACCAAACTCATGAGAGTTTTTCCTAATATGTAACCTAAATTTCCTCTGCTGCAGTTTAAGGCCATTACTTCGTGTTCTGCTGCCTGCAACCATAGAGAATAGTTTATCACCACTATCTTCAGTGTTTCTCAACCCATGAGTTGCAGCCCAAAAGTGGGTTGCAAGGATATATGAAACGGTCACAAACAAACATTAAAATGGATAAAAATGTGGGAAATCTTTTCTTTCCCTTGCAGGCTGTCCAAGTTCCTGCCTGCAAGGGGCTGTTTGGGGTCCCTCCTGCCCCACACATACCCACTCCTGTCCCATACACGCACCCCCTGCCCCACACTAAAGGGCTGAAGCCTGGGGGCAGGGGCCAGTGGGTTGGGATTGAGGGGCCACTGGGCCAGGACTGGCTATCAATGTTTACAAATGAGTCCTGATTTAAAAAGGGTTGAGAACCACTGCTCTATATAAACACACTTCAGGTATTTCAAGACTAGTGTCAAATATTTTCTGTCTTCTTTTCTCCAAATTAAATTATCTCAATGCTTCTAGTCATAGATGAAGGGAGAAAATATTTTTGGGGGGTGGGTGAGTGTATGCATCAGCACGAGAACTACAGCTCCTGTCATGATCTGCACAGTGTGATACAGGTGCACTTAGCCTCTTCTTCCTCAGCCGCACATTGAGCGGCACCATGGTGTTGCTCCTGTCGCTAGCTGCCATGAAATTAGTTTTGGTGGAGCAAAGCCCCGCCCAGGCCCCAGCCTTCCACCAACTATGCTTTTAGCCTTTTTTCATCAATTATGTTTCCTGGACCAGTAATCATTTTTCTTGCTGTCTTTTGGACTTTTTCCAATTTGCCCATGTCTTTCTTATAGTGTGGTCTCCAAAACTGGACATGTACTCCAGCTGAGGCCTCACCAATGCTAAATAAAGTGAAAGAATCACTTCCCTGACTTGCAGGTGATGGTATTATTAATATGGGCCAGCATGCTACTGGTTTTTCTTTGCAGTAGGAAGACACTGTTGGTTCTCATTCAGTTTACATTCCACTGCGACCCCCAGGTCCTTCTCTAAACTTCTGCACCCTCGCCAATCATTACTCAGTCTATATTTGTGCATACAATTGTTCTAGACTAAATACAGAACTTTACTCTTGTCCTTAGTGAATTTCATTAGTTTGAATTTCAGACCATTTTTCCAATTTATCAAAGTCATTCAGAATCCCAGTCCTTTCCTCCAAAGTGTCTGTAACTCTGCCCAACATGGTGTCATCTGCAAATTTAGAAAGTGTACACTCAGTAGAGGAGGTGCAGTGAAGGGAACTTGAAATCTGAAAACTTCTCTCTCATCTCTCCCACCTACACAACTTGATCTGATAAAAGTTTTATTATATCACTTCACACACACCTTGCTTTTCTCATTTCCTTGAATCATCACAGCTTTACTAGCACAGCTGGGCAGTGGGGATTCCATTGAGTAAAGTGCCATGGTGCATGTATACTTCATTCATTACAGTTTGATACAGTCACTTCCTGAAAATTTCAGCTGGGTTGAAGTAGAGATGGACTTTGTTTTTTCACAGTCGTTGGTACTAAAACCCATCTGACAGGAGCTGTTGGTATGAGATGCAGTTTAGGAGGCCAATCAAATATCTGGCAGGCTTCCTCATCCTGCAATCAGCAGGACTAGCAGGAAAAGATGTAACAGAGTTAATAGTGCTACACTGAACTAATCATATTAATTTTCTTTGCATCTTGAAAAAATATTTTTTTGGGGGGAGGGAGGGAGAGAGACAGACTTTGTTTTGTGCTTTTGTTTGGAAGGTACAGATGAAAATGCTAATTACTGAGTGTTTTTAATATGATTGAAATGAGACACGTAACAATACATGGAATCAGAAATAGACAGACTTGCTCACCATAACTGTGGATAAGCTTTTACTTCTGCCTCTGTTAAACTCTTCGTCAGCGCAGAAACAGTGAGTACACAGTAGCTCATGGCCATCTTTCCAGTTTGAGTGATCGCACTTGGGCTAACCGCACCTGGGCTAACTAGAGTGCTAAGGCACAGATACCAGTCACTGAAGTTATTTGCGTGGTGACCCATACCCATCTTCTCTAGAGCGGAGCAGTTCATGAAGTTTTAATGGAAAGCAAACTAATGAGCAATGCAAAGGAGAGCTCATCTCATTGCCCTCCAGAACATAAGAAAAAACTTGTGCCATAGCCTACTCCATAATAGCTGGATGAGGCCATATACTCCACTGGCCACAGTAAGACTCAAACATCCTCTGGGATCATAAGGCATCCAAATGATGATGATGATTATTATGCCTAGTACCATTTGCTTCCAGAGGCCCCAAAGGTAATAAAAGAGATAACAAGCTAAACACGCAAGGCCAGCAAAGGTGGGAAGAGAAATACAGGATTACAGTGACTTAACCAAGGTCAGACAGCCAGTCAGTGGCAGGGCTGGGATAGAATACAGGTCTCCTGATTCCTGGTCATGTGTCCTAGCTGCCCAACAGCACTGCTTCTTGGAAACCATGAACGTCCAAGCCAATACAGCAGGCTTTATTGCTTGGCTGTACCTGAAAGCACACAGCCTCACACACTTAGACGGCTGGGGAGCTGCCAGAGGAGATGTAAGCAGGGTTGGAAGTGATTTGATATAGTTGTGGTTCCTAAGTTATGAACAGAACGGGAACCACCCTGCCTCAGAAGAAGTCTGATGGTTACTTCTTTATCATCTCCTCATAGCCTTCAGCAGAGTAGGGATTGAAGCAGTGGGCACAAGGAATGGATGACATTATGCTTTCTAAAGCAAACAAAACTGGGTCTGAAGATATCCAACCCCATGTGGGGTGAGTGGCTTCAGGACCATCCTGTTTTCCTGCTTCATAGTATAACAGGTGGTTTCCAATGTCTATTGGCCTGTTTAGCACTAGTGCTCAGTACAGTTTACTGATTGTGAATGTTCTCCCTGCTCAGTTGGTGAGGAAATACCATCCCATCCTGGCAGATGTTGACCTGGCCTCAGTTATGCACATACTTGTCCCTTCTGCTCCCTTGAGCTAAGCCATGCATTCTACCATGGTGTCAAGCCACCAGCCCTTAAGAAGAGAAGAAATAATGCTGTTTAGCTCTGAGCTTCGCTTGAACTGGGCTGGGGTTCAGTGCTTCAGCTGTAAAGTCCATGGTGGAGTAAAAATGTTGACTCAGCCACCACTGGACAGCTCTCTTAACAGGAATGAAAGACATAGGCTCAAACAACAATCTTTACCATCAGCACATTCTTGTTTCCCTCACAACAGTGTTTCACCATGGTTACACATAATATGGTCACAAACAATAATGATTATAAGGTGCAAATTTACCCCGCCTTCTGCATGAATAATAAAGCCAAGTTTAGATGAAAAAACATTGAGAGAGAAACAAGAGAAAGAAAGAAAAAGAAGCAGATTCATCTTACAACACAAAGGATTTCAATTCTTAACAGGAGACGCATGGAAAAAATGCGGGCTGCTTCTTTAGCCCCGCTCCTAGCTGTGAAAGAGAGGCACATGCTGATTGCTTTGTGCTGTATGAAGTACTCTTGAGCCTAGGCCTTTTCACCAGGGCTTAGACTTCCAAAGGTTTTTACATCCTCTGCTGAGTGAAGGAGCAGCCTTTTTTTTATTGCAGTCTGTGACAGTAGTAATTGAAAACTACTGACAAAAATGAAGTGATTGAGATCTGAATGAAGCAGAATCAACTGTCAGCACCTGACAGTGCTAAGGGAGGGGACAGGATAGTATAGTTCTTTAACATAAAACTCAAATACCAGATTCTGGTGCCCTCAGAAAGCACAAAGGGAGACACATTATGGTTACAAATTATCAGTAGAGAATACTTCTTCTGAGGATGTACTCCCCTGGCAGGTAGATGGCAGAGCTGACCCTAGCACAGAGAGGTAGCTGCAGAGGGAGGGAGAAAGGCCCAGGTAGACATGAAGGCAAGGCAGGTCTTCTGGTCTTAAGAGATGCCAGGGCTGGCACACACAAAACCCAGGAGCTGTCATGAGCTCCCCAGTACCCCCTCATGCCTTTGTGTCACGTGGGCTAGGGACGGATATTACATATAAATCGGTGTAAGTGATTAGAAACTGGTTGAAACCTGTAACAGAAAGATGTCCAGTGCAAATAAACCAATTTGAAAATGGCTAAAACCAGTTTGAGATAAACCCAGTTGAATGTAATACCAGATTTAACTGATTTGGGTCAAACTAGTTTATGCAATAAACTGTTCCAGACCCCTTGCTGATTTAAGATAAACCAGACTCCCCCAGCATCCCGGCATGCTCTCTGGGCTGGACAATGCTCTCTGTTCCACAGCAGGGCTGGCCCCTCCCCTCTGCTCCCTGGCTGGAGCTCTGGCAGAGACTGAAGACACAGCAGGGTCTTCCTGGCCTCCCCCTATGCTACCCCCCACTCCACTCGCTGCTCACTGCTCAGGCAGGAATCCCCCTTTCCCTCCCTCCCATCTCACACAGCATGGACCCCAGCTCCACATACCCTAGGTATATGGTATGCTAGCTAATGCAAAGAGTTGTCTGCATGTGTCTCCAATTTCATGGGGACTTGCAGCCAGAACAGTGACTGCTTAAGGCATTTTGGACTAATCAACAGGTCAGCTGGTAAGCTGTTTAAGAAGAGTTTTAACTAATAGAGAGAGGCTGTTGTTTTGCTGACAAAGTGATAAACACTGTTAACAGCTCCCTGCTGTCTTGCTTGCCTGTCAGTTTGCTTCAGACAGTATAAAGAAGCAGGGAGGGAGGTTGAAAAGCTCTGTATCATCAACAGATGCATGCACTACATGCCCCTCCTTGCCTCAAGAATGCTAGCAGGGGTCTGACAATACTCTTGCCCCTTGAACAGCTCGTCAGGAAAAGCCTGAGATGGTGCAGGCAGACCTAATCAGAATATCCAGGGGGGCCTGGCCACACCCACCCCTCAGCTCAGTATTGTGCAAGGGAAGGGAGGGCTGCTCTAGCACTCCACAGCTTCTAGCCTGAGCAACTGCAGGCAAGTGCCTGAATTTCCTGGACACAATGTCTGTCCAGTTACAAACTATTTCAGCCTAGCAAGGTTAAACTAACCTGCAAAGATTGAATCAATTCAGGCTCAGGCTTTTTGAGTGCTTATCCCTAGCTATGGAATTCTCAAGCAGTGGAGAATCTTATCCTATGTTTCTGAATATTGTGGATTTTGAGCAGTTTACAACTGCATCGGCCATCCAGAATGCCCACAAGCTGCCCAGAGTAGCTCCCTGGTAGAGAAGCGCAGTCCATAGAATCTATCTAGAGTGAGGCAGGAGTGAAACAGAGTTTGTTACTGGCTAACATTCTGATCCTTTCTTGCATATTAATAAGCACTGAAGGCCAAGGAATACACAGATTACATATGTTAAGAGCCTCTTGCCAGGTCTCCACATGAGCACAGGTACTTAAGTTTTCTTCCAGTAGTTACTAAGCTAAACAATGTAGTTGATTACAGCATTATTCTTTTGAAAGTGAGATGTCCTCATACAAATTAGCATTACTGGGTTAGTGAAGAAGTTGCAGTTTTATCTTATTATTTGGGCAAATAACTGCTGTGACAGGTATACAACTGGTAAGGTGTTAATATTTTATTTTTGAGAATTAAATGATGTAATGCTGACTGACTGACATGCTCTCAGTGATCTGGTAGGAACAAAGAGGAAGTGTTATGAATGGGGGGACAACGAAGAGAGTAACCTGAGAGACTTTCAAACCTTAGCAGACTTGGTACATAGGTTTCTAGTGTGCAAGGAGAGTGGGTTGTTTTAAACGGAGAATTAGTCAATTCAGACATGGAATTTTCATTCTCACCAGTCAATTGTTCATTCTGTAATGAGTGACACTGGGGAATTTGCATAGTACCAGCTCTGAACTGCTTTGAATTGAGCTGCTCAGTAATCATTATAATACAGGAACTGAACTGTGTTTTACAATTCTGGATGTTTTCTTAACAATGCGAGTAAGGTTTTCTGTTTAGAATTCTATTCTTCAGCAAATTCCTGTAAGGAACAGCAAGGACTATCTTGTGAGATTGTTATTTTTGCAGGTGTCCCTATTATTTAAAAATGTACTTTTATGGATTATTGTGGGGCTTCTCATCTTTTAGCTATTTATATAGGAATCCCCACTGCTTATGCAGCCTGCATTGTTTCACAGTTGTCTGCTGTGACACTGTTAGCCAAGGTGCTACTGTTATCCTTCGCTGGATAGGGCTGGACTTCTTATCTGGGGCACACTCGATGTCTTGAATCAAACTGGATACATGCCCTGGCTCTTCATTTGTTATTCTCCATGCTAAACACACTCCAGCATGTAATCATAGTAGTACATCTTTAGATAACAATCCCTTCCCACTCTAAAATTAGTCTACCCCAAGACAGAGTTAATCTCATTGGTCCTAGTACAAGGATATTTCCTTCTAAGGCCTGACCATCCCATTTCAGCACTTCCATTACTGATTTTTCATGGTAGTCTGTTACACTCCTGCCATTTTCTGGTTGCTGACTGGCATGTTCTGAACTATGCTGTGTACCTGCACGTCCAAAGTGTCACTGGATTAGTACTGTATGACTATACAGTATATCATTATGCTGTTATTGTATTATTGTAGGTCCCAGAGGGGAGGGGAGCCAGATGTCCAAGGTGAGTGGTTGCTCCTTAAGGAGACGATCCTCCAAGCCCAAAGGAAGGTAATCCCAACGAGGATCAAAGGGA
>NW_017728916.1:5276430-5289900 GCF_001723895.1 Crocodylus porosus
CTGCGTCCAGTTCTGGGCGCCGCACTTCAAGAGGGATGTGGACAGCATGGACAGGGTCCAGAGAAGGGCCGCTCACATGATCAGGGGACAGCAGGGCAGGCCCTATGAGGAGAGGCTATGGGATCTGAACCTGTTCAGCCTCCAAAAGAGAGGGCTGAGGGGGGATCTAGTGGCCTGTTATAAACTAGTCAGGGGGGATCAGCAGGCACTGGGGAAATTCCTGTTCCCCCGAGCACTACCAGGAGTGACCAGGAGTAACGGTCACAAGCTGGCAGAGGGTAGGTTTAGGCTAGATATCAGGAGCCGCTACTTCACGGTCAGGGTGGCTAGGATCTGGAACCATCTTCCAAGAGAAGTGGTGCAGGCTCCTACCCTGGGGGGTTTTAAGAGGAGGTTAGATGAACACCTTTCTGTGGTCGTTTGACTCCAGTACTCTTTCCTGCCATGGCAGGGGGTCAGACTAGATGATATACTCAGGTCCTTTCCGACCCTAGAAACTATGAAACTGTTACTGTTATCTGTTACTGGTATAGACTTCTGGCCATATGTCACTGATGGGATCTGTACTTTCCTTAACAATGCTCTTTTTGGATGCTATAACTGAATTCCTTATCCAATCTTTAATAGTACAGTGGCACTGTTGGGATGAATGTTTGCCTAAAGATGAAAAGAACACTTCATGATTTCATCTTGATGTTTCTAAAATTTCAAACCTCATAGTGTCAATGGATTTACAGGTAGAGTCAGAGCTATTCATGCTTTACAGAACTTAGTCCATTTGAAAATTCAACGACTGCCAAGACCCATAATTTACCTTTATAAGATGAAGATTTTTGATACCAGAGAGCTCTTCAAATGTGAAGATAAGGAATGTAACAAGATTCAGAGGCTGTATATAAAGCTGACCAAAATCACCAACATTTCAATTTTTAATAACTGTTTGTCAAAAGTTCACATTCAAATGAAAAAAAAATTGTTTATACTAATATTCCTATTTTTCAGCCAACTCCAGCTATACGACACATTCTCTTTGGAAATAAGATGTAGATTTTTAGATCAGGTTACCTACCTGCTTTCTCAACCACTTACTGTCCTTCAGTCAAGCCTGGATGCCCTTTTAAAGTGTATTCACTAGCTCAAGTTATTGGTTTGATGCAAGATTCATTGGATGAATTCCTATTGAAGCTGCTTAAAATGAATCTTTCTGGTCTATGACCTGACATATCCCCAGTATAAACTTAAAGTTATTTTGTCTCTGGTTTCTCACATGCCTCATAGTTTACACTTATACCATTTACCTTTATAGGTAGAGAGACCCTTGTTAATGTACTGGATTGAAACTTCATGTCTGCATTTACATATTTTATGCTTCCTGGTTTACTTGGGGTTCAGTGTCAACTTTATATTGAATAATCTCAGCATCTGGGCCAACAAGACATCAGCCAATTTTTCTCTTGTGCAAGTTATTTCTATAAGCATGAATAGCTCTGACTCTATCAATACTAAGCTCATTGTGATCAGGAATATTATTCGCTGTCATTGGTGGATAAATACAGTTCCTGGCTTTGTTTGTTTCAGGTCTGCAGACCTTTGCAGAGTCATTCTGTTTATTATACTCTAAACAGCAGCCACTTTTACAGAGCATGTTTCAGCATGTATATGTTTTCCAGCCCAGTTTCTGTCCAGTTCCAAGGTCTTTGTATGCCTCTGTATATACACATTTGAGTATATTTCTCCACCTTGAACCCAGTGGCTACTGTTTTTATCCAGGCATTGTTAGCTTATATTTAGCAATATCCATAGTGTGGTCTAAGAAAAGCAAGACTCCTACACAGGGAAGCTGGGATCACTTCAGTCTTTCATTTTCTTCCCGAATATTTTAGATATTTCCTTATGGAGTTTTTATCTAGCAAAAACTAGGTTACCAAAGCAGGGTTTCAGTGCTCTCAGATCTTGCACACCAATGGACCAGGTATTGAAGCTACCCTTACTTTGGCTCCAATGCATAGTCTTGGATAGCTACCTTTTAATATGACAACCGGGTTCTGTACGGTTCAGAAAACATTAGCTCCACAATTTGTACAAATCTTTGTCATGTTTCTGGGTGGTTGTTCAATTTCTGGGCCATTCTGAGTATCCATAAACAAGCAATATCCACAGTTATGGTCCCCTCCCTTAGCACTGTCAGGTGCTGACAGTTGATTCTGCTTCATTCAGATCTCAATCACTTCATTTTTGTCAGTAGTTTTCAATTACTACTGTCACAGACTGCAATAAAAAAAAGGCTGCTCCTTCACTCAGCAGAGGATGTAAAAACCTTTGGAAGTCTAAGCCCTGGTGAAAAGGCCTAGGCTCAAGAGTACTTCATACAGCACAAAGCAATCAGCATGTGCCTCTCTTTCACAGCTAGGAGCGGGGCTAAAGAAGCAGCCCGCATTTTTTCCATGCGTCTCCTGTTAAGAATTGAAATCCTTTGTGTTGTAAGATGAATCTGCTTCTTTTTCTTTCTTTCTCTTGTTTCTCTCTCAATGTTTTTTCATCTAAACTTGGCTTTATTATTCATGCAGAAGGCGGGGTAAATTTGCACCTTATAATCATTATTGTTTGTGACCATATTATGTGTAACCATGGTGAAACACTGTTGTGAGGGAAACAAGAATGTGCTGATGGTAAAGATTGTTGTTTGAGCCTATGTCTTTCATTCCTGTTAAGAGAGCTGTCCAGTGGTGGCTGAGTCAACATTTTTACTCCACCATGGACTTTACAGCTGAAGCACTGAACCCCAGCCCAGTTCAAGCGAAGCTCAGAGCTAAACAGCATTATTTCTTCTCTTCTTAAGGGCTGGTGGCTTGACACCATGGTAGAATGCATGGCTTAGCTCAAGGGAGCAGAAGGGACAAGTATGTGCATAACTGAGGCCAGGTCAACATCTGCCAGGATGGGATGGTATTTCCTCACCAACTGAGCAGGGAGAACATTCACAATCAGTAAACTGTACTGAGCACTAGTGCTAAACAGGCCAATAGACATTGGAAACCACCTGTTATACTATGAAGCAGGAAAACAGGATGGTCCTGAAGCCACTCACCCCACATGGGGTTGGATATCTTCAGACCCAGTTTTGTTTGCTTTAGAAAGCATAATGTCATCCATTCCTTGTGCCCACTGCTTCAATCCCTACTCTGCTGAAGGCTATGAGGAGATGATAAAGAAGTAACCATCAGACTTCTTCTGAGGCAGGGTGGTTCCCGTTCTGTTCATAACTTAGGAACCACAACTATATCAAATCACTTCCAACCCTGCTTACATCTCCTCTGGCAGCTCCCCAGCCGTCTAAGTGTGTGAGGCTGTGTGCTTTCAGGTACAGCCAAGCAATAAAGCCTGCTGTATTGGCTTGGACGTTCATGGTTTCCAAGAAGCAGTGCTGTTGGGCAGCTAGGACACATGACCAGGAATCAGGAGACCTGTATTCTATCCCAGCCCTGCCACTGACTGGCTGTCTGACCTTGGTTAAGTCACTGTAATCCTGTATTTCTCTTCCCACCTTTGCTGGCCTTGCGTGTTTAGCTTGTTATCTCTTTTATTACCTTTGGGGCCTCTGGAAGCAAATGGTACTAGGCATAATAATCATCATCATCATTTGGATGCCTTATGATCCCAGAGGATGTTTGAGTCTTACTGTGGCCAGTGGAGTATATGGCCTCATCCAGCTATTATGGAGTAGGCTATGGCACAAGTTTTTTCTTATGTTCTGGAGGGCAATGAGATGAGCTCTCCTTTGCATTGCTCATTAGTTTGCTTTCCATTAAAACTTCATGAACTGCTCCGCTCTAGAGAAGATGGGTATGGGTCACCACGCAAATAACTTCAGTGACTGGTATCTGTGCCTTAGCACTCTAGTTAGCCCAGGTGCGGTTAGCCCAAGTGCGATCACTCAAACTGGAAAGATGGCCATGAGCTACTGTGTACTCACTGTTTCTGCGCTGAAGAAGAGTTTAATAGAGGCAGAAGTAAAAGCTTGACGTGTCCTCTCTCATACCTGGGCTCACCTAGAGGCCACCTCATTGAGAGGGCCATGCCCCGCAAGGGGCTACCTTGCTGTGAGATTCATGTCCTGGAGTGGATATGAAGGATGGGTGTGCCTAATAAAATTAAGTCTTTGAGCAGTTAGTGGCCCCTGAGTAAATGGCAGCCCAGGAAAAATGCCCACCCTGCTCCCCTGCATCCCTGCGCCTGTCTTCATTTCCTGTGTGTGTTACTAGGAGCATTGGAGAAATATCCCATTGTTCTTTGTGCTGCAGTGACCATTTCCAACTGATTTGTGGGAGAACTTGTCTGCCCTTCTGGGCACACAGGGGACTTAAGGGAAGGCTGTGGAGATTTGTCAGCACTCAAGTGGATGAGCCTGTATTCCAACCAAGTTCCTAGTCTAAGTAAAAGCAGTGCTCAAAGGTTGTTGGGTTTTTTTCTTGTAGCCTCATAAATCAACTTGTCTCAGTTTAAAGCACCAGCAAACTAGGTCAGAGGGTTTTGCATATGGATGTCAGAGACCCAAGAAAGCACCGGAGTGAACTCTGCAGGGAATGTCTACCAGTGACTTTGTACGGACTAGTCAGTCTTAGGCATTGTCTGTACTAGGGGTCTCTCCAGCCACCAGTAGCCAACCACAGCATAGCTGCAACTGTGCAAGTTCTGGTGCATACAACCAAAGACACTGTTTGCCCCAGCTGAGCTGCTCAGAACTAGGGTAAGCTGTGTGATTGTAACTAAGTGCTCTGCCTGTCAACACTAGACAGCCATCTCTGCCAGGGTGACAAAGCCTTACATTTGCAGATAGAAATAAAAGCCTGCTCCTAACAACGGCCTCATCCTAGCATCATAGGGAGGAGAGAAAATTGAGGAACCTTGGCAGTTTTATCACGTTAAGTTTGAAGGGGCTAAATTTAATACACAAAAAATGAGATTGTATCTAATTTTCCCTTAAAGTAGGGATTAAACTTTTCTTAATATAAAAACAAATGTTCCTCTCAAAGGAAATGGCAACCCATGCTTCCTGAGGCATAGCTATAATTGTCTAGGAGGTTAGAAGTACGTCTGTCCTGTGGGTTAGGAAGGCCCAAACATTAGTCCTAGTCCTTCCTGAAGTTTGTTGCTAGGATCTACTTTATTAGGAAGGTCACGCAGTTGTCATGGGACTGGATTCCATGAAGCAGGAGGTTCCTTCCAGTCCAACATTCTTATATTTCTTTGGGTCCATCTAGCCTGGGACTTGTAGGTGGGTATGAATACAATGAGAACACTCACCTACTTCTATTGTATGGGCATAAAGGGAAGGAGCTATCAGTCATACTGGTTATAAAGCTGTTATGTGCCTAGGGTCATTGGGTTGTGTGGTGGTACCAAGGGTTGAGGGAATAAACAGGGGTAATAAGTACTGAGGTAGCATTCCTCTCCCATGTAGAAAGACTGAAATATGGGCTCTCAAATGCCACACCCTTCAGAGTTCTCTGCTTGCTTTGTTCACCTATTAAGCCCTCTTATACACTTTCCTTACCTTCTTTTCTAGCCCCTAGTGCTGCTGATGGAATGGCCTGAAGCCACCAACTTCGCCTGCCTGATAGCAGGTTACTGCCGGCTCCTGGTGGACTCCAAGAAGATGATATTCTCTCGGCCTCCCAGTCAGCCGCCACCTCCTCAGATTATCAAGGCAGGTATGTTTCAGCTTCTGCTATTTGTGGGCCCATTCCCCATAGTGTAGGCCAGGCCTTGACACAAATGGAGAGTCCCTAGTTTCCCTATTGCCTAAAGAAAAGAGAGGGAGACCACAGCCACACCCTCTGGGACCTCAGCTGGGGAGACAATCCCTCCCGGCTAGGCCTTGCCTCAAGCAGAGTGTGTCTAATAGGCCTCTGCAAGTCGGCAGTGATCCAATCCAGCTTCAGATCCAGCCGCTTTGGATGGCTGTGATCTGATCTGGAGCTCCGGACCAGGTTTCCATCTCAATCCGGCTGAAGCAGGTCCAAAGCTTTGGAGCCACCTTGGAGATCCGGCCATGGGGTATAATGGGGAATCAAAGAAATATCTATAACTTTATTGTTTCTTTTCTGATTTGGATGAAACATACAGGGATGGTAGCCTCTGCTGAGAGCATGAAACCTGCCAAGTTTCAAGAAGATAGGTGCAGGGGTTTGGGGGGAAATGTACCCCAAAATCTTGAAAGCCAAACTCATGTCACAGCTGTGTGTCACACCACAGGGAGGTAAAAACTGCATGGGTGGTAGCTCTTACTGAGGCCATAAAGCCTACCAAATTTCAAGGAGATAGGTGCAGGGGTTTGGGGGCACCCTGCACCGATCTCCACACCTGGCAGGCATTGTGGCCGCAGCAGGGGCCACCATCCCTGCAGCCTTCACCCTGCTGCGCCTTACCACACACAGTGTCACCCATGTCACGTGTTTTGCTTGTCCGCAGCTTGAGGAGCAGTTTCCCGCAAATCCCTGTACCGATCTTCTTGAAACTTGTCAGACTTTGCAGCCTCAGTAAGAGCTACCATTTCTGCAGTTTTGACCCTCCTGTGTTGTAACACATAGACGTGACAGGAGTTTTGCTGTCAAGATTTTGGGGTACAGTTGCACCAAAACCCCTACACCAATCTTTTTGAAACTTGGCAGACTTTGTGGCCTCAGTAAGAGCTACCACTCCTGCAGTTGTCACACCGCTTTGTTGTAACGCCTAGATGTAACATGAGTTTTGCTTTCAAGAATTTGGGGTGCTGTTCCCCACAACCCCCTGTACCAATCTTCTTGAAACTTGGCAGGCTTCATCCTCTCTGCAGAGTCTACCACCTCTGAAAATTTCATCCAAATCGGACAAAAAACAACAAAGTTATTGATATTTTTTTGTTTCCCTATTATACCCTATGGCTGGATCTCCAAGGCGGCTCGGAAGCACTTCAGAAACTCCAAACCCCTTCGGGAAGCCTAACAAGGCCAGCACTTTGACCTGGATGTGCTGCTTTGGACCCTGAAGCATCCAAAGCTTCTCTGGATCCGAAGCTCTGTCCGAAGCCTCACACAGCCCTAGTGTCTAATGGCCCTGTCACATAAAGAAGGGAGAGTGAGTCCATAGCCTTGCAAACCCAGCCCTCCTTCCCCAGAATGCCACTAGCCAGCCAATATGTAGAGGGACAGAGCAGCCCAACATCCCTGGCAGGTGGCCCAGTTGTTGTGTGTTTTGCATGCCAGTGCCAAAGCCACCAGTTCAGTACCTTCCTCCTTTTTGTGTGTCATGGGCATGGTTGTTCCTCCTCCTTCCTGCCTCTTAATTTTTTTACAGCCCCCTTCCCTTCCCTTCCCCCTTGGAATGACGCTGAGGGAGCCCCAGTCCCAACCCCCAAACTGTAAATGTCCCGTAGAGAGGCCATGTCACTGTGTCTGTCTGGGGAAGGATGGCAGATGGCCCTGTGAAGCTGCTGGTTCAAGACCTCGCTTTTTTTGCATGTCCTCCTGGATGCTCTTATTTTTAATTAATTTATTTATCTCCTCCTCCACTCATGGAGCCAAGTCCTCAAAGCCTAGGCCTTGCTTCAGAGTCTCCAGTGTCCCTTCTGGCTAAAGAAAGGAGAACAAGGCTGCAGCCTCGCAGATTAAGGCCCCAGCCCAAGCCCCAGAACAGCACTAGCCACTAAGGTGTAGAGGGGTAGAGTAGCCAAAAGCCCGTAGCAGAGCTCCAAGCCCCAAAGTGTCTGCTCACCATAGGTTAGGGTAGAGATGTAAAATATCTGGAAATTTTGAAGCAATGGAAAAAAAACAGTTTTTTCCATTTTTTTCCAGAAAAAATGGACATTTTGGGAAAAATTGAAATATATGTAATACTTATTTTCTTAGCACTCTTTACAGATCTAATTCACCTTGCACCTTTAAGAACATAAAATGTATAACGTATAACTTGGTTTGCTCATAAAATTATCAAGTTTGGTATATTTATTAAATTTAAAGGTATAGTTTATTCAGACAATAATTACAAATTTACTAATTGAATTTACTTTAAAATGTTTTTAATTTTTCTTACAAATGGAGCTACAAGCTGCTGGACTCTAAGGAACCTAGCATCTCATAGTTTTTGCCAATTTATAAGAAGCAGGCAAAAATTAAATTTAAAAATAGAAGAAACTATTGACATAGTAAAACAAAGAAAATTATTATGTATTCTGGACTTAGTCTCCTCCACAGTGTCAAGCAGATACAGAAAGCACTCGTCTTTAGAAAAAGAACTGAGAAAAAAAGGGAAAAAAACCAAGACTCATTGAATACAAATTTTGCTACATGAAACTTTGTCTAATCAGTCTCATTTTGTACTTCATTTTCATCATCTTCATGGACTTTAGAAAACTGAAGGTTTGCCCGGATTGAGACAAGCTTCTCTACTCTTTCACGTTAGTTTATTTCTTGATTTGATGTGAGTGTTTCCAAACATAGACCAGTTTCTTTCACATGCTGCAGAAGATGAAGGAATCTGAAGTAGGCAAGAAGCAAGAGGAGTCAAAGGCTGTGTTGTGCAAAGGCCTTGCCACTATGTTGTAGGAGGGATATGCTTGGCAGAGTCCCAGACTTCATTCCTGGACCAAATACCTGAAGATGTTCTGTATTCTGCAACATATGAAAGTACCTTTCCAACATTAAGTCCTAAGTGTGTTGCCTGTTTTGTAACCCAGCCAAATGCAGTGGCAGTAATATTTCTGCCTTTGAATCTTGGATCCAAGAGATTTGCAGCAGCATGAAATGACTGGCAACAAAATTCTTCCCATCTGTTAATAAAGTCTTTCACTTTTCTTTCTTCTGTACTTGTAAGTGGAGATACATTTAGATTCTCAAAAACAGTTGATTTTAGCTGGGCCATTTGGTAAGGAATGTCTGACAAAAGTGTACTATCTGATTCAGATGCAGTGATTGCTGAAGAAATTGGCTTTAGAATCTTCAGGGCATTGTGCAGCTGAACCCAGAAGACATCCTCATCAAGTACAGTGTTCCTTATGTTTCTGGGTACTTTAAGATCCTCAATTATTACTGTTTCTTGAAGAGCTTCTTTGTTTTTAGTAATCTTTCAAATGAGATCACTACATTACTACAGAGTTTGAGTGTCACTATTTTATTCTTTGCATTCTTTTCTTTCTGCTTCTTCTTAAAGACTGCAGCTACAACATGAGTAGCTTTTACATGTTTTATAACTTGTTTTGCTCTTCTATAGAACTTCTGCAGTGTCCAACTTCATGATGTCATTAAGAAGCAAGTTTAGCCCATGGGATGCACATCCTATTGCAGTAATATGTGGATAATTATTCATTATGATCTCCCATGCTGCTTTCATATTACTTGCATTGTCAGTGAACAGAACAAATACTTTACCACCCCCAATCTTCTGTAGGACTTCATATATTTTACTACTGATATACTCTGCAGTATGCCTGTTCTCTCCTGTTTTAATGCATCTATAAAAAACTAGTTGAGGTGTTGTTATCACGAAATTTATGATTCCTTCTCCTCACACATTTGTCCATCCATCTGTAAGTACTACAAGACAGTGCTTCATTGATTTTCCTTGCACAGATTGCATTACACGTTCATATTCTGACTCTAAAAGAGGCTTGCTCAAAGAATGCCTGCTGGGCAAACGGTATGATGGTCTTAGTAATTTAAAAGCTTCCTGCTAATATGCATTTTCAGTTATTGAATATATTGCTCTTGCAAGAGGTTGGTCATTTCCCCCCTGATCTTCAGGGGTCATCTTGTCTAGAAATGAAGCTATTGAGAGTCTTTTGTATACAGTTGGTTGCAATATTTGGTTACTTGAGGATGTTGATTGGGCAACCCTTTGTGATGCTGATATTATAGAAAAAGAAGCAGCAGCAGCAGTAGGAGGACTTCTGGATCAAGAATGTTGGAAAGAGCTACTTGCACTTTCATCATCATGATCTGCCTCCCCCTTACTTACACCCAGGAAGGATTATTTATTGTCTGTAGGACACTTCTTACATACAAGGATGTGTTTGGTCATCCTAGTAGCATTTGGAAATGCATATTTCATTTGACAGTATTTGCAAATCACATTTTTTTCTCAGAATAACTTGTAGTGTGGAAATGTTTCCATATGCTAGAAGTTGGTTACACCATTTTGCTGAGGGAGAAAAAAGAAAAATGTAATTTAGTGGCTAGCTTGCATATATAAGCACTAAGCTACAGCATGTACAAATTTAGTAATGGATGGAGGAGAGGCCTCCTCAGAGTTAACTGTGAACAACTTCCCTGCCCCACATGCCTCAATTCACTTCTAAGGTTGGGTGATTTATCACAAAACATCAGATTAGTTGGAATTCAAGTATTAGTTTTGAAAATATACTAATGCAGCTAAAATATAGTTTAATATACTGAATTCAGAGAAATTTAAACTCTTACCTTTCAATAAAGAAGTAAAGTTTCTTTCAGCTCCTTTGTGCTGCTTCTGTACTTCTGTGGATGTCAAAGTCATAGGGCCAGGAGGAGGCAGGCTTCTTCCAACTCCAGAACCTTTAGACTTGCTCTGTCTCCTTTCCTGAGGCTTTTGAGCAAGAAGGGCAATAAGCTCCTTGTTTCTAATCTCTACAGGAATGAATGGATGCTGCTGCCAGTGTCCACTCCCAGTCCTTTGAGCCTAGTCAGGAGGACAGGAGCAGATCCACCAACCTCTAAATCAAAAGTCAACAATAGAGGAAGTCCACAAGCAAAGAAGCCACTGAATCTTTCTTCCTTCTTTTGTGAAAACGGCAGTGCCCCCTGGGAGCAGAAATGCATCTTGCTCTTGAATTTGAGAGTTGTACTGTACTGCTTGTCCTCAGTGTACAGGAATTGTAATGATCTGATACTGTAGATAGTCTTACATAAAAGTCTTCCTATTACATAGTTATTAGAAAACATTTTGGGGGAGTAAAGGGTGGCAATATATGAACACTTTGTCTTAAACATCTTATTCATCATTCTAAAAAAAACTATTTCATAAGAAGTTTTTTAAATTTTTCCAAAATGTTTCCATTTTTCCAATTTTTCAGAAAAAAAAAAAAAAGTCCTTGGAAAAAATGGGGGGAAATTTTTTTTTTTCCAAATTTTTCTGTTTTTCTTCTGGGCCGTCACATCTCTAGGTTAGGGCCAGTCCCTGAGTCTGGCTGGGAAAGACCTTCTTCCTATGCCTCAGGAAAAGTGGTGGGCCAAGCACAACTTTCAGGTAGGGGCTTTTCCAGCTAGCCCTAGAGGATCCTTCTTTTCCCGTTCCCTGTGAGTACCTCAGCCTGGCCCTGTTGCTGCCCAGCTAAAGGCACAGGTGCGGGCCACAAAGGAGCAGGAATTGGCTACCTGTCTCAAACCCCCTGGGAGATGGGCCAGGGACAGTTTGCCTGGTGTGCCAATTATAGATCTGCTTGTTCAAAACCAGCCTCTTCCATGTGTGTCACAGGCAGGGTTGCCCCTCTCCTGACTACCTCTTGTCTCTCTAATAATTTTCCCTGCCTCCTTCACATCTTTTTTGGCATGAAACTTACAGAGCTCCACAGCTGGGCCTTCAGACTACTCACCATAGTTAGTGGAGAAGGGGAATTCACTCTATAATATCCTCTCTGCATTGGGGTGGAAGCAGAACAGATAGGGACCATTTTTACAGGGAAGGGTGGTATTAAGAGAAGGAAGTAGGTATCACAAGACAGGCATTTGGCCTGTGCTGCTGCCTTGTTGTGTGACCTTGGCCAAAGGACTCAAGTTTTCAGTGTCTCAGTTTCTCTGTCTCTGGAAAGCAGCAATAATTACACCCACCTCATAGCAAATTCCAACCCGTATTAGAATTGCTTAATATCTGTTCTGCAAGGCAAATCTAAGCTGACACAGCATGTATTAGCCATTTAAAAAGGCCTGTCATTCTGCCAGTTAAAAGAAACACTGGATTCTCATAGCACAGCTTGTCTGCTCCTGTGGAGACACATCACAAGAGCTGTGGGCATGTACCTGCAGTCTGTATGTATTTTTCAGGCCCCCAAAGAGATGATGTTGAACAGAGGTATCGCATAAAGGGTACATACCTGGGAGCAATATTCCTGCTGCCTTTGTACAAGTGCTGATGTGGAAACACTCACCTCCTCCACTGGATGCTTGATGAACTGTGCTGGGGGGTTCTGCCATTGTTATCATTGTGCTTTATAATGGAAGGTGCATGGCCAACATTTTCCAAAAGGGATAAAGAATTGTGGTTACCTTGGTTCTTAGGTGTCCTGTTCAAAACATCTTGAAGCGGGCCCATGAAGGGACTGGGTTTTCAGAGGGCTGAGGCCCAGTTTGTCCACAGAGCAGGCCCCTTTTAGGGGACTTGTGTTGGGCATTCAAAATCACTAGCCAGCTTCTAGCAATTTTGGCATTTATGGAGGCTACCAGTGCAGAGGATGGAAGCCATAACAGAAGCCACACTGAGGGGATCCTTCCTCACTGAGACAGACTTGGGGATTTACCGCTTAGTCTGAGATGGGGATCTCAGTTTTGTGACTGGAAGATAAATCTCAGGGCTGAACCTGCCCCTTCCTCTGGAGCCAACAAGTACCTACTGCCCTCTTCAGAGGGAGCTCCCTCATACACCTGCCCTTGAACACCTGGTTGGGACAAGTGTTTTGAAACACTTTCCCAGAAGCCAGAGAAGCACAAACAACCAGAGCACAGGAGGACTAGACTATGCAGCAGACCCCTTGGCAGTTCCCACATTTCCCTTTTCAAAAACAGGCAAGAGATCAGCTTCAGGGGTAGGTGGCTGGTGCCCAATACTGGCTCATAACCTGATTTCCCAGTCCTGAATCCAACCTCCTTCTCCCTTCTTGATGAGAGGTCTTCGGGGCAGCCACAGCCGAGGTCTTCGGGGCAGCCGCAGCTTCAACCCTGGAATCAGGAGGTAAAGGAGAGCAGAAAAGAGGGAGGCTGTGTTTCCCAGCAGTCCTTCCCATGTTTGTGATGATGAGGGTGGGTTCTTTGGTTGAAATGACATTGGTGGGTTGTAAGGGCATGAGGAAGGGGTAGAAACTGGAGGGTACCTCACTTCCAAGCATTAGGTTGCACAGTCACTAAAACCCCATTTTTCTGTGTTTAAACAGTCCACCCCATCCACTCTGTATAACCCAGACCTGAAGGATTCCCATCTCCTGGAAGGGGAAGTTCAGTGGTGGTAGTCCAGTCAGTCCTGCATAATTCTGTTGAATTATAGTTTCATAGTTTCTAGGGTTGGAAGGGACCTGAGCAGATCATCTAGTCCAACCCCCTGCCATGGCAGGAAAGAGTACTGGGTTCAAACAACCACAGCAAGGTGTTCATCTAGCCTCCTCTTAAAGACTGCCAGGGTAGGAGCCTGCACCACTTCTCTTGGAAGTTGGTTCCAGATCCTAGCCACCCGGACTGTGCAGTAGCGCCTCCTGAT
>NW_017728916.1:5290462-5309637 GCF_001723895.1 Crocodylus porosus
GTACCTCCTAGAGATGCATCTGTGGATGCGTGACAAGGTGCGGTTGGCCTTCCTGACTGCATCCCCACACTGCCAGCCCATGTTCATCTTGGCATCAATGATGACTCCAAGATCCTTTTCTGCCTCTGTACTGACAAGAAGGGAGTTCTCCAACCTGTAGGTATGGTACTGGTTGTTCCTCCCCAGGTGCATCACTTTGCACTTGTCAGTGTTGAATTCCATCTTATTCTCATCCGCCCACCCCTGTACCCTGTCTAGGCCTATTCCTCCCTTCTGGCGTGCCCACATCCCCCCACATCTTAGTGTCATCAGCAAATTTGAACAGGGTGCTATTTACCCCCTTGTCCAAGTCTCTGATGAAGATGTTGAACAGTGCGGGCTCGAGGACCAAGCCCTGGGGGACCCCACTGCCCACATCCCTCCAGGTTGAAAATGACCCATCCACCACCACTCTCTAGGTGCAGCCCTCCAGCCAGTTGACGACCCATTTGACTGTGTGGGTGTTGACACCACAGTCCCCCAGTTTCTTAATGAGAACAGGGTGAGAGACAGTGTCGAAGGCCTTCTGAAAGTCCACGAAGACTATGTCCACTGCTACCCCTGTGTCTAAGGATTTGGTGATCTGGTCATAGAAGGCCACCAGGTTGCTCTGACAGGATCTGCCACTAATGAACCTGTGTTGGTTACCCCTAAGCATAATCTCCCCTGCTGGCCCCTCATGGACATGCGCCAGGATAATTTTCTCAAAAAGCTTGCCCAGGATAGAGGTAAAACTAACTGGTCTATAGTTTCCCGGGTCCTCCTTCCTCCCCTTTTTGAAGATGGGAACCACACTGGCCCTCTTCCTGTCCTCCAGCACCACACCAGAGCACCAGGAGTGCTTGTAAAGCCGTGCCAGGGGTCCTGCAATGACCTCAGCCAATTCCCTCTGTACTCTAGGGTGGAGATCATCCAGACCAGCTGATTTGAATACATCCAGTCCCTCCAGAAGTTTCCTGACTAGATCCTCACTGACCCTTGGCCAAGTGTGCTTTCTGGGGTGTAAGGGGGGCCCAGAGGGGGGGTGACTGTTCCAGTCCCTGCTCAGGAAAATGGAGGCAAAGAAATCGTTAAATATGTTGGCTTTGTCGTCTGGTGTGATGACCACATTTCCTAGCATGTCCTGCAGGGGCCCCACATTACCCAAAACCTTCTTTTTGCCCCCTATGTATTTAGAAAAGGACTTCTTGTTGTCCTTGATCCAGGTCGCTAGTCCCAGTTCCATCTCCGCCTTGGCCTTCCTGACTGCCCCCCTGCAGCCCCGAGCAACCGAGGTATAGTCCTCCCTGGTGATGGCCCCTCCCTTCCATTGGGTGTACACCTCCCTTTTAGCTAGGAGACATTCCCGGATGCTTTTGGTGAGCCATGGGGACTTTTGCGCCCTCTTGCCCCCTTTGATCTGTGTTGGGATTACATCCCTTTGGGCTTGGAGGATCGTCTCCTTAAGAAGCGACCACTCTTCTTGGACACCTGGCTCCCCTAGTTTTGGATTAGCTTTGAATTGGCTTTGAATTAGTACCCTGCAAACTCAGCTACAGATCATGCAGTCCCTAAGAGAACAGGTTTTCCTTATGTAAGAGCTCTCACAGCTGCATAGCTAGCTACATGGACATTGCTCCTGGGTACTAAGGTATTCATGAAAGATGTATATAGTTTTCACTGGTGCTTTAACATTTCAGGTAATGAACAGTTTAATACACATCTACACTTGGGGAAACAAATCGCCCAGTGTGCTGAGCTACTGAATTTAATTAGGATTTATTTAATTTAATTTATATTTTGTAAGTAGGAGATTGTGTTTCCCCCCAGTGCTGGTTCTCAGTGCAACTGCACAGTTCAGCCAATGATGCAATCAGAAAGACCCATGATGCCAAGATTCTTATATAGGCAGTTCAAGTAGTATTTCAACTTCTTGTCTTGCACAAAGAAAAGTCTCTCTCAAGAGAGGGACACTCCATACATAATGTTTACTACTGAGAGCATAAAGTTCTTAACATCAAGAAGACCCAGTGGCCAGAAGTTGAAACTATACAAATTGAAAGTGGAAATAAGGCGCAGGTCCTTAACAGCAAGAGTAATTAACCATTGGAACAAATTACCACCATTTGAAAGCTTTAAATCTCTTTCTCAAAGGTAACTAGTTCAGCCATAACCTGAACAACTGGATGAAATTCTGTTGGGCCTGTGCTATGCAGGAAGTCAAATTAGACAATCTCAACTGTCACTTCTGGTCTTAAAATGGATAAGTCATTGGATGTGACTGAAGAGTCAAGTTAATGCATCCTATAAGGTGTTGCTGAACAGAGGGTTTGTTCAAGCAGAAGATCTCTCCTATGCTGCTTCATGCACCTGGCATTCAACCTTTCCCTTGAGTAGATCTAGGCAATATTTTCCACAAGCACTGTGCACAACACTGGTTAGTTTGCTGTAGGTTGCCTTTCTGCTGAGACTGCTGCCACCTGTTTCTCTTCACATGACAGGGCCCAAAAATTATATTTTGGTGCATGTCAAAGAGAATCCAGAGGACAGCAACAAGAATGACAGGAAGTTCAGCAGACAAGGCCAGAGGAAAGGATGAAGGAACTGGGTTTGTTTGGTTCAGAGAAGAAAAAATTGAGGGGAAAAAATACCAACTTTCCAGGATAGAAAAGGTTGAGTTTAAAGGTTGTTATGAAAAGAATGATGATCTCTTGTTCTCCACATCCACTGGGGAAAGGACAAGAAATTAGCTAAATTACCAGCAGAAGAGATTTAAGAAATGACTTTCTGGCACTAAGGATGGTTAAGCAGTGGACTGGCATGCTCAGGGAGGATATGGAATCTCATTCATTGTAGAGAACAGGTGAAACAAACACCTGTGAAAAACAGTCTCTGTATATTTAGCCTGAAACAAAGTCGGGTAGTGGGGAGAGGGGGTGTCGGTCAACTAGGTGACTTCTCTTGGTCCGTTCCTGACCTATATTCCCATGCTTTCTGTGCGGTGATTCTGTGTATAAAGTCTCCCAATGTACAGAATGCAGGTGGGTACGCCAAGTGGGTTCCATCAGAGTGAGGCCTGCACCAACCAAGCTGGAAGACGCTGTGGGTGTGTTGCAGGAGAGCAAGCAGCTATGTCCAGGCAAAATGTGCCTTTGGTGTTGCTGCCTGTTCCAAGTCCACTCTAACACCCCAACGGGTTTAAAGCTCAGGCAGGGTGCATGATGGATTTCCTGCCTGCCCTGCCTCATCATGGGTGCTGTTCTAATATTATAAATGTGGTTTTGATTCAGATTACATCAATGCGCACAACATCCACCGGCCCACTGGAACGGGGCATGTGGGAAAGAAAGAGAGCGGGTTCTTGGGTGGTGCTGCCTCCAGCCCTGGAGAGCCCAACCCTCGAGTTTCCAAGGCATCGGACTCGGAGCTCGTCAGCTTTTGTTACCTGCACATGCGGGAACAGAGGAAGGAACGAGAGAACAGGACGGACATCAATGAAAACCTGATCTTCTTTGAGGAAACCAGGCCCAGGACCAAATCCGACCCTACTTCCAAAAGCTCTGGTCAAGGCTACGACAGTGCTGCCAATGAGTACAACCCAGATGGCCTCGATCGGGACCATCATGCAATGAGGGCAAGGGCCAATACTATGGACAGCCACACAAGGAATGACACCATGCACTTCTACTGTGACTCCTGCAAAACCAAAATCAAGAGTAGGCTGGCTTCCCGGAAAGGCAGCAAGCCTGGCAGCTCCCGTGACAACATGGTTGATTTGATGTCCCTTCCTCCTCCAGGGAGCGATGAGGAAGAGGATGAGACCACCGCCTTGCTTCCTGCAATAGCTGCTCCACCTCCTGGCTTTCGAGATAACAGCTCTGATGAGGATGACCCTAAGCGGCGGGCTGCTGCACAGAGCCAGGAGCAGAGCCGGCACCTCTGTGGAATCCTGTACGATGAGATCCCAGTGACCCTCATAGACAGTGTGCAGACACGTACTGTCAGAGACCATGCTCAGGAGCTGGACGATGCCCTGGTGTCAACCCTGCAGGCTCTGGAAGCCCTGGCTGCTTCAGAGGATTGTCCACACCCCCAGCCACAGCAGACAGCAGGTAATGGAGAGGGCAGTGCCTTTCTTCTTCCCTATCCCTTTTCTTCCCTTTCATGTGTACAAATTTGTGTACATTGGGTACACTTGTGTGCACGCATGTGTGTGTGTTCATGTGATATGAACACATGTGTGTGTGTATGTGATATGCACACCTGTGCTCTGCCCTCCCCTCTTCTTTCATCCCTGTCCTCTCTTCTCTCTCTGTCTCTATCTCAAGTATGATTTGCTGTATAGGGAAGCTTAGTAAAGAGCCAATTCCCAGAAAGAGTGGTGGGACTAAGAGGCAGGCTGGGGCTGGCAAGATCTGGGGACCAGCATATGGAATTATAGCAGACTGGAGATAGCTCAGCTCAGGCAATCTTTGTTCACAGCCTTTGTTTCCCCAGGGGAAGCTCCTTCCTGGAAGGAATCAATGTAAACAATCTACAAAAACAAACACACAAATAGCACAGGGTCTTTTCCCAGACCTGGAGAAAGTGCTTGGGCTTGGTGCTGGAGCCACTAGCCTTCACTCTCCCTTCTCTCTCTCCTGTTGCCTCCAGCAAACTCACAGTCTCTCATCTTCACTCATGGTCTTCTTCCAGACCTCCAGGAGAGCAGCAGCTCTGAAGCAGGGCTCAGGGTTCATCCAGCTATGTTCAGCTTCTGTTGCACTCTTTGGCCCAGGGAAAGTTCTCTGGATCAGACTTTCTGCAGCCTCACAGCCCTCCTGTCTTTCTCCTTTGGAAGCTTTTTAACTCCCACTGGGCCAACCAGTTATCATTATCAGCTGGCCCAGTCCATCAAGGCAGCTTGAATCACCCTCTGCCTGCTTCCAGCTGGACCACAGCCCCTGAGGCGTGCAGCCTGCTACAGGAATCCTCTTTTCCATGAAGCACAATGATATTGGAACCACCCAGCAGCCTCTAAGCAGAGCTGATGCACTGCTTCTCTGCATTTGGTAGGTCTACTAACTACCTGCACCCTAGGACTGTCCACAAGCCAGTGCAAAAGGACCCCTGGCAGAGCAGTGCACTATGGTATGCAGGGAGTTTTCTCAGCTATGTAGAGTCCAAAAATCCTCCCCACTCTCACTCCCCAAGACAGAACCTGGGGAATGTTTTGCCACAAAGTGCCATGGGTTCATTGACATGTTGTGATGAGAAGATTACAGGCAATCTGGGGAATTCTTTCCAGACAGGAAACAATGGTGGTAAATGACTCACTGGTTCGTGACCCTTCCTGCCAACATCAGAGTTGGTGCATGGCACCTAAATAATCCATACACCCAGAGGGAAGCCCACTCTGACAGCTCATCAGAGAACTCAGGGTGATGCTGTTTTGGAGGAAGCTGCTGGGTCTGCTGACCACACAATGCATTGACAAGAACAGCTCTGTCCCATCCTTTTCCAAAGGAGAGAAAGACCTCCCTAGGAGTAGCTTTAGTTGAAGTGTGAATGGTGCTAGGCTGACAGTTTTCCTCTGTTTGCCCACAGAGCAGGCACAATGTAGTCAGCAAGAGAAGCAGCTGCTTCCCTCCCCAAACTGCAGCCTCACAATGCATTTCTGCATAATTCTAGTAAGACCATCTCTCAGACTAAAGGGAGAGTTTAGCTTTTCTGGCACATTCACTTTCTCATTGGAACAGTTTGTGTCAGTTGTGAAGAAGACACCTGTCCTCTGTGAAATGGACTGAGACCCAGGCTGATTTCACACAGGCAGCTGTCAGAGGGTAATGGCTTTCAGTCACTAGGAATGTGAGATGCATTTGAACCAGTGACCTAGAAATGAAAGACTCCCTTACCAATTCCCAAGCCACAGTCTCTCCCACCCAAGGCTGACGGTCTGAGACTGTGTGTTCTGTACCGATGACACTGTCATTCCCAAGCACAGTACAGCATCTTCATCTTCATGAAGTCACCTGTTACAGTGGCCACCTGCACTGTAACATCCTGGTTCTCTTGCACCTGCTTCTGGCAAGCTCCATTGTAACCCATGCCTCTGCTGCTTGGCAGTGAAGGTGCTATCACTTTCCCTGAGCACCAGGCCTCTCCAAATGGAAAACATTCAGTCAACCTCTTCAAGGGCATTGCCTTTGAATGAAGCCCAGTTAAAGTTCACCACCTCTCTTGATGTGAGTAGGTTGGTAAAAGGGTGGCACCAGCTTGGCTAGGTCTTCCCTTTAGGTACAACTGTACTATCAAATGGATTCTTATAGGTTGCATAAATGATATAATTGCACCAGCCAAGTGGCCCAGTTCTCACATGCTGCCCTGCTCACTACTGTAGTGCTATTGTCACCAGATTTTCCTTATTGCTCCAGACAACTCCCTGTGATCAGGCTATTCCTAACTCTGGACTCCTTCCCACAGCCTTTTTCCAGGACAAGTGCTCTCACTGAGTTGAGGTAGTTACTCAGACAGATGCTGGCAATTGGTCTTAATTGAAATTGCCTGGAAAGGATTCCTGATCACCAGTACAAGCATAGCCCAGAGCAGGTGAGCTACTAGAAACTCTTCTGAGCCCCAGAGATGTTTTTCATGAAGGTTTTGGTGGGAGGAGGTAACTGAGGTTTCACCACTGAAAATCTCCTTCCTGCCTTTCTGTGGTCCTTCTGATCCTCTATGTTCCTGTCTCTTCCAAATAGTTTGTCATCTCCATATTCCTCTTATGTTTCTTCAGGTCTGATTGTTCTGGCTGCCATCACCCCTGAATCATCCTTGGACTCTGGCCATGAAACAAACTCTTCTGAGCTAACTGATGTCTCAGAGATGGTCTCAGCTATGAAGCAGCACCAAAATGCAGCCTACTTCCTGGCCCAGCACATCAACAAAGAAAACCTGCTTACCAGGAAGGACCTTCCTTTCCGTATCCAGAGCTGCACAGCCCAGGCTGTGCTTACCTCTCCTTACCCCCTTGCACGCCAGGAGGCAGGCCCATCATTGAAACCAGCTTTCTCTAACCAAAGCCCCAATATCGCTAATGGCAGGAGTAAACAGGAGCAGCAGCACATGGAGCGAAGCTACACCCTGGCTGTCCAGCCGGTGTTGTCCCCCCATCTTAATGAGCAGAACAGGAGTGTGTTGGTACCAGGCTCTGAGTGCAAAGGTGCCAGCTTCTCTAAAGCTGCCTTTGAGGTGTCACTGCATGCTGCGGCAGCTGCCTTGAGTGGAGAGCAGGTGAAGGACCTACGAGAGAAGATACCCAAAGAAGTCCGGCTGAGCCCCAAGCTAATTCTGGACCCTAAGAGTGGCATGACACCTGCCATCATTTCAGCTGCTTTGCAGCAAGCTGCTAACAATAAGGGTTTGCCTTCCCAGGGGGCAGCCGTGATGGCAACTCTGAAAGAAGACAAGCAAACCAATGGGACCAAAAGCTGTGCACCATCTAGCAGCAAACATTTACAACTAAAAGGGAGTGAGCTAGCTATAGAGACTTTATGCAACTGCCAACAACAGCAGCAGCCTCAGCAGCCACAAGATGAAGCCTGTCCAAGCCCTAAAGAACCTGCAGGCAGTAGGGTTGAAGAGTTCCATCTCCCCCTGGTGGGCAATGAAAAGTTGCCCACCAAGTCATTTCCCTCCAAGAGCTATCAGCAAAAAGGAAGCCAAGATCCTTCAGGGAAGCCAGCGAGCAGGGAGGCAAGTCAGAAGGCAGGAAGTGATGCTACAAACCATGCCTTTCAGAAACACATGGTTCCTTCAAACCAAGGGGAGAAGATGCAACATGAGAGTTCTGTCAAAAGCTTCAAAGCTGAAGGTGGTGGTCTGCTCTCTGCCTCTCCAAGCAGCACCTTCAGGACCACCAGTGAAGATCCCAAAGGGCAGATCCAGCTGGTGCCCAGGTCCGAGAGCCTACAGATTAGCACTGTGCCTTCCAAGAAATCAGAAAAGGTCCTGGAGGTGACTTCACCAGATGTTGATGTCCCAGCTAAGCCCAAAGTCCCCAAAGCCCCCTTCAGATTGAAGAACCTTTTTTCTGCTACCTTCCCAACGCGGCTGAAGAAAGAGACAGATGAGCGGCAGGCCCAGCTGCAGAAGGTGAAACAGTATGAGCTGGAATTCCTAGAAGAGCTGCTCAAGCCAAAGACAAAAGGTGATGTTCCTCCGCAGGAATACCTGCACCCTTCCATACCTGGGCGCTGCAGCTGTCAGCTGAGGAGCAGCCCTGTGCAGAAGGTCCCAGGGATGTCCAGAGAACAGAGGCGCAGCTGTGACTGCAAACGGATTTGCAGAGGGGTGAGGCCACTCCCAAACCAGTTGGTGGCACCAGAAGCAGAGAGACAAGGTGGGGAGAAGGCCACAGATGACCAGAAGCAGACAGAAGCAGTTAGGCTTTCAAGCATGAGCAGCCCATCCAATGGCAGGCGGATACGATCCATGAGCTTAGAGTCCAGGGACTGCCGATCGGATCCAGAGAACAGCGTATCTTGTTTGACAACATGCACTTCCCGTGGAGAGTGCATGGGGGCACCACACTACAAGAAGCTCATGCGCCACTACAGTGTCAGCGAGATAGACAAGACTGACCGAACATCTCTCTCCTCTGACATTTACCAGAATGTCTATCCAGCAAAGCAGAAAGGTCTGCAGAAGGAGGTAGACCTCGGCATCCATGGCTCTGCTCTGAAGAGCAAGGTACAGGAATCCCCACGAGGAGGTGACCCGTCTTACGTTCAGATTGCACAGGAAAAGAAGAACCAGAAGAGCTCAGCAGTCTTCTCTGTCCAGGAGGAGATGTACCCAAGTCATGCTGAGCTGCAGGATGAAGACATGGAGGATGAGAAGTGTTGTTCCATCCGGTATTGCTTCTACTACAGGAAGTGTGATGTGGCAGATGATGGGAGTGAGAAGGATGAGCTATCCTACTCTATCCCCATGCAGATCCTCCCTGGCATGAAGCTGGAAAATCAGATGGTCCCAGTTATGAGTAGGACCCTCCAGGTTCTGGATGCCACTGCCTGCAGCAGTCCTGATGACAGCCAGACCCAGGAAATAGACTTAAGGACCTCCACCTTTGAAGGGAGCCTGGCTAAAATCAGTGCCCTGCGAGGCCATGTCTACTCATTGCCAGACGGGTTTCTGCAAGTGCAGCTAGATACGAATGAGCTCCTGACCATTCTAAGGCAGTGTGTGGTGAGCCCTGAACTTTGGGACTGCAAAACCTACATCTCCCAGCTTGCTGAGTACAAGCAAGAGCTGGCCCTGAAGTTCAAGGAGTTTAGGGCCTCCTGCCGCAGGGTGGCAGCTGTTGATAAGAGCCCCACACACATGCTCTCAGCAATCACAAGCAGTTTCCAGGTGCTAGGCAGCCTCATAGAGACGTTTGTGAGGCTGGTGTATATTGTGCGCTCTGAGTCCCAGCGCCAGGAGTTGCTGGCCAAGGTAGAGGAGGTGGTGCGCAACTACACTTTCTTGCTGAGGGCTGCAGAGGAGTCAACAGCCAGAACGCTGAGTCACCATCAGACAGCGGAGCAGCTGGCCCACCAATCAACCACGGTCGCGACTGTTATGAGCACGTTCACACGCTCCTTAAAGACATTGATCAATAAGTAAACCTGCTACAAAAAGAAATGAGCCAGTATATGCCAAGTTGCGTGTCAGTGATTCTTGCATCACATCAGTATAGTGAGAGCGTGTGTCTGAAGGGAAGGCCTACATCCAGTAGGGGTTCCAGAGGCAAAGACATTTTTCAACTTCTCTATTAAATGAATAGTTACATTGATGGAGTTTGGAGGGAAAACTTGCATCCCATAATTAGCTGTCTAACAAGCCTGTCAATGGGCTCCAGACAGCCACTCTGCATGCTCTCCCATGCTGTCTTGGCAATGACCTTACCTGAGAGGTGTAATTCAGTCTCCATGCTGCTTTGGTTTCATTTGGTTCTGGGCCTCCCCTGTGCAGAGAGCTGACACTTTTTCCTTTGTCATTGTGCTCTGGGCTATTCTGTTAGCAGAAACTGAGCTGAGATCTACTAGTTTCACTTTAGCCAGGATCTATTCAGAGCCAAACCAGTGTTTTTGCCACGTAAACAGCTCTTATGCCTCCAGAGTCGCCCAGATTGCAAATGTACCATTCAGGCAGCAGCAGCTGGAACCTTCAGTCTAACAATCCTTGCTGCGAGGTTAGGGACTGGGACGGAAGTCTGCTGTAGGGAGGGTACAAGAAACCTGATGTTGAGTTGGACTACCCTAACAGATTCCACAATCCCAACCCAGATGCGCATGCACTAGTACTGATCATAGGAGAGGGGTAGTGCAATGTGACACCCCAGAGTTATAGCTTAATCTGTCCAAGCAGGGTGCCTTTGCCTTCTTCCTCTGCTGGATGGAGATATGTGAATCAAAGAACCCATAGAGAATCCAGTCTATTCTGTGGTTATTACAAGCCAGAAACTGGGCTAGCAACTGTGGGGAGACCTTCTTTACCTCCCCTCTCCAGGACTTGATTCAGCTCTCTGTCTACAGCCCTGTGTGACAACATGTTAGTGTCCATAACAGAGAGAGAAACAGAATAAACCCAACTCATTTGCATCTGTAACATCAGGCTGCAGTTCAAGACATGCTTTGGGGGTGAGATACCCAGGCTCAGTTTGAACCAGCCAGTTCCACCCGCCTCCTATCAGAAGCCCTGGCCCTTGGTGTGAGGGAATCCTCTTACTATCTGTGTTGGATAAATTGCCAAGAGAAATGTTATTTAGCATTCTGAGTTTTTTTACTTCCAGACACATAGTGAAATGGTGCCTACTTGATTTCTGTCATTCCCTTGACACTGCACCAAGTCTAGCTTCTAAACCTAATGAATCAGAGCGCCTTAACTGGTGCATCAGTGCACCTTCCTGTCCTCCACAGCAGCATTGAGAGGAAATCCAAGGTCAGGCACCCACCTGTAATACTCCACCAATGCCACCTCATGCACACCTAGAAAGACCAGGTCCTGGAAGGAACCTTGAGTCTTTCTTTAGAGCATACCTGGTATCTGAAAAAAAGAGAAATTAGATTCACTAGTGAGGGCAGGTGTCACATAGGAGACTAGTCTGTAAGTTCAGTGAATGTGCCCCATTGCTTACAGAGTGCATGGAGCTGATCAGTGACCTTGAAGGTATGATGGATCATCTCCCACCTCTATTTTTTATACAAGACGCACATTTGAAATCTCTTGTTCTTCCATAAGAGTTATGGAAATGCACAATGTGCTTTTAACACATGCATCCTCTATCTAGTGCAATAACATTCCCTATCCCACAGCTGTACCAGGCTTTGGCCATTGTCATCAGTGAGGAAGAGAGGATCTCACTATATGGACTGAGCAACCTCTCATCTCCTGCTTTCAAGAACCATGTAGCAAAACATACAGTGGAATAGCCAAAGCGGAACTTAGTCCATGGTGGGCAATGCCTGTTACAATGCTGAAGGCTAACAGGGAGCTATGTTTTTCTTTCCTGGTCAATTATCTATTAAAAAACCAAGAGTTCTCCTGAGCTCCCTATAATGCCTATATCATTCCTTCATTAAATCTCTCAGTCTAATACAGAGGATTTTTTTTTATTGTCTGTATATAGTATATATAAATTTAAAAAATATATAAATTATATATATATATATATATACACAAATTTATGTCTTGTTTTACAAGCAAGAAAGATTAAATATATTAATCTTAAAATCCCAAATCACACTTTGTGTCTTTTCTTAAGACTGTGAAGTGATTGTTATTATTTATATGTTGCACCATTTGTAAACATCAAAATATACTTCCCTGCCATTGAAATGCAGTCAGTTCTTGAATAAAAGGCAGTAGCTTCTTAAAACACACTAAGTGCTACACTATACAATTGTTTCAGGGAAAGGAATACATAGAGATCATGGAGAAGTAGAGCTGAAAGGGACCTCCAGAGGTTATCTAGTCCAACCTCCTGCCTGAGGCTAGATCATCCCTGGCCAATCGTGAGCCCTGGGTTATCAGTAGCACACACTGCAGCACAAGAAGTTGCTGGTGAAGGAAGAGGTCATTTCCATTTGTTACTGCTGCCATGCAGGACATGAAGCAGAAAGCAAAGGAGAAGATTGGGCAGGGAACACAGGACAGGCAGCAGAATTTAGAGCAGCAGATCCAACAAGGAGCACAAGGCTGGGAGCAGAAAGCAGAGCAGCAGATTGGTCAGAGGAAGAAGATTTGAGTGGCATTTGGGGAGGGTGCAGGGCTGATATGTGATGCCTACACCAGTTTTCAGCGACAAAAAAGGAGTGGACCTCTTGTACAACAGCAGTGAACTTCCAGCCACACACTGCTGCCACTTCTCTGCCCTTCCTGATACTGGAGCTGGAGATGGAGCTGCTGCAGGGAAGTTGCAGGGTGTGGGGGGACAGGAGGGTGGGGCAATCCCTAGCTCCATTCTAGCATCCACCTCCCCCACGTAAGCAGCACCCAAGGCTTGTGCCCAGCTTGTCCACCGATTGTTATGCTACTGAGCAAATGAAGAAAAGCATGAGCAAGTGCAAGTTTAGGGAGACATAAAGGTTGGAAATTCCAGGTTAAATTCCAGGTTGGAATTTAACCAGGACACCAGAAGTGACAGGCTTATGAAGGGAATCAGGAGATCTTTCATGACCTGGAACTCAGTTGACCTCTCATATGTCAGATACCACTTCCAGCAGCAAAGAACTCCTTAATATCCCAACAGGGCATTAATTCAATTCTGATTTGGAAGGACAACTGCCCTCTACTGATGCCCCAACCAGGACATCAATCAATCTGCAGACTCAATGCACTTTTACTCTTGGGTCCCTTCATCCTGTCTGCGTGGCTGAATACCACTCCCCCTGGAACCTGGCTTCACCAGTAGCATAACTAAGGTGGAGTGAGTGGGACACCTGCCTCAAGCACTAAATTAGAGGGGGTGCATGCCAGAATCACACCCCATCCCAGGAGCCTTTGCTATGGAAGGCACAGCCCTATACTGTCCAGCTATAAAAACCAGGCAGCCCAGCACTCAATAGTGTATGGCAGGGGTAGTCAACCTGCAGCACTGGGGCCACAAGTGGCACAGGCAGCTTCTGTATGTGGCATGCAGCAGTCAGGGAGGAGGCAGGGAGCACAGTAGTGGATAGGACAGGGAGCAGTCAGCAAAGCAGCAGATGGGGCAGGGAGCACCAAGCAGGCAGCAGATCAGTCAAAGGAAGGGAACCAGCATGGTACTTGGGGAGAGTGCAGGGCTAACTTGTAACTGCAGCAGTGTGAGATCCTGCTAATATAGCTGCAGGAGCTGCCACCAGAATAGAGAGAGAGCCAGGGGAAGGCAAGATTCTCTGACCCCACTCTCCTCCCCAGTGGTCAGCACTCTGCCTGGGGCGCTCCAGGAGCTTGCTACACCTCTGGGCTCACTGAACCACTCCAGAAGGAAAGTGCAAACCTAAGAAGTCCCTACTCACAGAGTCCTGACAGAGTCTGATGACCCCCATGTTTCTTGTATCTTGAACACTTCCCTTATCTTTACAGTCATAATGCTGGTGTTCCTGTTTTGCAGAAGCATGTGTGAGTGCCTTTCCCAGCACAGCTTGCCTGGGCAGTAAGGCAAGGGCTGGCAAGCATTGTCACTTATAATAGCAAAGAAAGAGATGCGGTTACCTCCACGCTCTCTGGCCCAGATTTTCTGGTGCAATGTGGACACTGTGGGCTGTACTGCTGGAAGAATCAGGACCTAAAGCCACTAAACAGTGATCATCCAGGGGTGCAAATCCACTGAATAGGCTTTTATGCTACTCTTTCTCTGTCACAAAAATAACGGGAGGAGTGCATAGCTTGGACAAAGGAGCATAACAGCAAATAGAGTGCCCTGCATTGGACCACTGTTTGATTGTGATTCCAACCATGGGCAGCTCGCCTGAATTGGAAAACAGGTTCTCAGCCTGTGGGCCATAACTACTCAGCCCTTCCTGTATTGTTAAATGGGAACACGGATTGTGGTTGAATCCCAGCAAGCTTGGAGGAAGGATTTGGAAAAAAGTGAAGAGCCACAGCATCCTTTAGGTAGCATTAGCCCAGCATAATGAAATGGCCTGCTCAGAAGCTGCCCCCGATGAGGCAAGTGCAAAGGTGAACTTTACACCATCTTTGCCCACAGATCCCTTTGTGAATACTCTGCAGGTCAGCCGCACTCCAGGACCAAGCCAGGTAATTTCCATGGGGATATTTGAGAGAGACTGTATGTCTTCAAGAGGCTACTGTTTTACATCTGCTTTACATTTGCTGCTATGCTTCTAAACAGCCCTTTTAAAAAACAATACAGTGGCCCACCTCACAGTCACATTCTGCTGGGATCACTGCCCTACTGAACTGTAGCTCTGTATTTTTTTATGAAGGTTGGCCACCAAAAGTGACAGATATTGAGAGGAACCCATGAGCTTCCCCAAGACCAAAATATTTGCTAATGATGATGATTCTCCTACAACTCTTTTGCTTTGGCTGGGAGCAGGGAGGGGGGAAGAGGGAGATACCTTGCCTCACACAGAGAATGCTGTCTTGCAGATCCTGGTTGGAGAGAGGAAAAGCATCAATCCCAGTCCTCTATGTGCTTCAAAACCCCTAAGAACTTTGAAGTCACAAGTGATAAAAGAGCTAACTAAAGCATATGAGGAACAAAGTACTACACAGGAGCTTCTTGATGTGTCTCAGATAAACTTTGAGTAAAGACAGGAACTCTGGCCTTGCATGTTCTGAACTTGCCTTTGTACCACTAACCTCTTTTGTATTTTTCTCCACCATAGTACCTCCCTGTTGAAATAACTGACAATATGGAATGGGAGAAAAAGGCAATTCACATAGCAGGGCAGGAAGCAAAACAGAGAAAGATGAAGGGACTTTCCAGTGCCTAAATCTGTCATTCATTGTTGAATGGGTAGTATGTCTGAGGTGCATTCCAAAGAACTTAATGCTGAGTTCTGTTAGTGACATTTAGCAGGCAGCTTGGGTCTTTATAAAGAAAAATTCCTTTGTAAAGACCCAAAAAGTATTATTACTTTTTATTTGAATAGCAGCAATGCTGGGGAGCCCCATTCACAGCTCAAAGCTCCATTGTGCTAGACCAGGAGTGGGCAAAATACAGTTCACTGGCTGCATCCGCCACGCTCCCCTCACCCCCAAATGATTGTATCTGGTCTGCAGGCTGCAAACTCATGGGATCCAGCCTGAAGACTGCCAGCAGCTCTGCCTCCAGCTGTTGCTTGGTGCCAGGCAGGCAGGGCTGTTTCTGCTGCGCTGGGCGTGTACTGGTATAAGCAAGTTTAAGCATCTTCATGCTAGGGATATTAAAATGTGGGCCGCAATGTATGTGCTGTACGTTATGGGACTGAGTGACAATGGAATAATGGAACCAAAAGTGGTTCACCTCCCCCGGTCCTCCAAATGCTAATAGAAAAATACCTGGGGTTTGTAAAGCAAAGAATTGGAGAATGTGGAAGTTGATTTAGCAAGGGCTCATTTCTCTGCTTCTGGCATTTTGGTGAATACCGGTTTTAATGCTACCAGTAGCATAACTGGAGGTAGACACCAAGTTAGCGGGGACATCAGAATTGCCTGTGGATTGTATTGCCATGCTGGTAACTCCAAAACATTTCCTGGCTGCTGCCACTTTACAAGCAATAGCTGATGCTGGGAGAGCAGTTCCCAGCATGGGTAAGACTAGTACCCCCTCCCTAGCACCTGCACACTTCCTCCCTAACCCCCAGAGTTTACCTAGGCACTGACTCTTTGTTACACCACTGATTGCTTCCCTGGGGTAGTGCTTAAAAGCAACTAGGGTCTTAATTATAATACATTTCAAACAAGCTACCACAGCGCTGTACGTACCATTCAGAGACACTATGTTTTGTGAAGCTTTGCACGTCATATCTCTTTCCAAGGCCCTGTCTATAGTGCACACACTTCCAAGAGACTCAGCTACAGCATAGTGGAAGTGTGCACAATCTCACTATGTTGTTATTCAGCCTGAGACAACTTTTGGTCAAATACAAAGGAGTATGTCCAAGCACTCACTTATTTTTAGATCATAGTTAGGTTTTCAATGATTCTTTAGCCTGCCCTGATTCCTGTGTATAAAAATCAAGCACACTTCTAGCACAGGTAGGCATTGCCAAACTGTTGCAGAGCTGGCCATACCCACGTGGGTTTTGGTTGCATGAGTGAAAAGGAGATCAGAAAAGATAACCCGCCAAGCAGCTTATTAGATGTTCCCTTCCTATTAAGTATATAGGAAAAAGACCAAGACACACAACAAGACATTGTATTCAAATAGTTGTTTTGTTTGGTAATATAATTCCATTTCAGTGAGTTTGACCCACATCTTGATCGTAGCACATGGTTCTTCTTTTCATGCCGCAAAGCCCTATTATTTTACAACAAATACACTTTAAGAGCAAAGGTGCTGCATTAAAAGACAGAACTCCAAATACTCCCTCTTGATGTCCTTATGAGTGGCAGGCCGTAGATATCAAGTCAAGGGAGCAGAGTTAAAAGGCTGCTTGCTTACATTTTTTCAAAATAGGATCACTCCATTTGATCTTCACGTTTTTACCATGTTGTTGGAAAAGGCCAAGTTCACAGCAACATATGCAACACAAAGAGCTATGCAACAAGAAAAGGGCAGTTCATTCTAAGCCAGTTTTATTAACACATCTATGTAAAACAATGTAGATGCTAGGCAGCATGATTATAGGCACATTCAAAAAGAGCTGTTAAGCACTTCTTCAAAGTATGTTTTAATTGTTGGTCAACTCCCGATTGTTTTTAAATAGGCTCAAGATGTCATTTATTGGTTAGCCTTTACCATGACAAATAATAAACTGTGATCATCTTAGTTACACCAATGCAAATACAGAATAAATTTATGAAGTTAGCATGTCCATTGCTGTAGCTAATAGCAAAATGTAGGCCAGATTCATTCCATAATTCACCTGAAGTCAATGGGATTACACCCGGTTCCTTCAATTTATTGCTTTTCTTTACGAAGGAAGAAGTATTGGGGTCTAATAGACTCAATGAAGATTTGGAAGCAAGAAATTCCTCTCTTAATCCAAGTGTCTGTGATAGTGATTGTCATGGGGTGGGGGCCCTAGGGAGAGCCGTGATGCCCTTAGGATCATGTGAGCTTGCTGGCTTCACCCCGTGGGTGCCTTCTATTCTCACCTGCCACATCTTGATGATTAAGATAATAGATGGTAGATGGGGAGGCTGCCCTCAAGGTGCTATGCAGTCACAGTCCTTGTGTATCCCACTAAACTGTGGGTTCTTACACACCTTGCTCTAAGTAAATGCCTTGTGAGACACCCCAAGCCTTATGGGCTAGATGCGTGACTCCAAAACCTTCCCTTTATCACATCCCGTGCCTTGCAGATGGTATTCAAACTTTGTCCCTCTGAGGCCTTGATCTAGCTTGGCCTCCTGTTGCTCAGTGTCGCTGGGCTCTCCGCAGCCCTGTCTGCACGCCCCCACTGGTGCTGGGCTCTCCGCAGCTCTGTTTCTGCACCTTCACTGGTGCTGGGCTCTCTGCAGCCCCTGTCACTACAGCCTCTGGTGCTGGGGTCTGCTCATACCCCTGTTGCTGCAGGGGCTCTGCACAGTAGTGTGCCCCAATGAGATCTCCTCCTCCCCAATACCCTCAGCCCAGTCCACCAAATTAAAAACAACAACATAAATATGAGCCCCTGAGCTATAACATAACAGTAAACACTGGAGGTCACACTCTGTCCCTCTGAGAGGGCCAGTTTCTCCCTCAGCAATGTGGGTATCCTAGCCCCAGATACTTTAGGAGCTCCTGAACTTCATTTGTCTCACTAGAAGTACTGCAGGCACTTGAGTATCTCTGTGGAGCTTTTCTGCATGAACTCCACTCCCCCTGGCAGCTGCTAGGGCCCTAACTGTCTTCAGCTTATATGGGCCCAGGGCCCTGCCTTCTTCTGGTCACCCTTGTAAGCCTGCTGCCATAGTCACCTGAACCTGTGGGGTTTCTACCTTGCTCCTAGGGCCCTCTCTCTAGGCAGATTCTGCCGTTAAAGGAGCAGGCACCTTAGTGGTATAGAGTTATCCAAAATAATCCCTGTGAATATTCAGAGTCAGGAACACTGGCAGACAGCTTTCTTGAAAGCTTATGGTCAACTCTTGCTTTCTGTTGCAAAACTGAAGAACACTGATTTTAAGAAAGTCTGAAAGACTTTGTAAGAAAACTGAATAAAGTCAGGGGTTCACAGAATTGTAGTAACCATAAAGGCATCAACATTCAGTGCACTCACATGTAAAGTGCAAATAACTGAGTTCTCAATATCAAGTACAATTGATTTATATGAATCAAAACTCATGGCAGAGGTGATATCTTTAGACCAATTAGTTGCCAGCACATACAGTCACATACAGTAATTACATACAGCAAGGGCAGGCAATTATTTTGACTGGAGGGCTGCTTACCAAATTTTGGCAAGCTATCAAGGGCTGCAAGGGCAGCCCTGGCCCTTGACAGGTACCCTGCCCCTGGTCACCATCTTCTGATGGGAAGTCCCTCCCCCTAACCCTGACCTTTGCCACAAGAAGTCCCTCCCCTTACCCCTAGAAATAGTCCTTTCAGGAAACCAGAAAAATACCAAATTATATTCTAAAAATCAAATATCTACTACAACATTCATTAATTTGATTTCAAAAAATATTTTTGTCCCGATTTACCTGTGTTTGCATTGTGTATATAGAGGTGATTTCATAACAGCTCAAAATTAAGTCTTACTCTTGTATATTGTGGGGACATGGGTGTGTGGGAGGGGTTGTAGGGTGGATAGGTGTGATGTAAAAATCACAGCTCGTTTCTTTGGAGGCTCATGAATAATAATTCCAGGCACACATTCTTAGTAACACAAAAGGTATATATTTGCAAATAGGGTCAAAGAGAGAAGACAAAAGACCACACTCTCTGCCCGCGGGGAACACTTCTCAGCAGGCTTTATCCCCTCTCTCCTGAGCACGTGTACAGAAGCAGGAACTCTTACAACTCATTTCCGGTTCATACAAACATATATGAAATGACGTCA
>NW_017728916.1:5309842-5316465 GCF_001723895.1 Crocodylus porosus
ACCCCCTCCTTCTCCCACCAGGGAGAGCTGGCAGCTGTGCTGTTCTAACAACACTATTGATAATGCATTTTTAATAATATTTCTAACAGGTGTGTGGGATGTGTGGTGAGGGAGCATGTGGGGGGGTGTGGATATGTGGGATGTGGGTGGGTATGGTGGTTGTGGGGAGCTGTGTGTGGAGGGGAGAGTGGCTGCAGTGTGTGAGGGAGTGTGGGTGTGGGGTCCGTGTGTATGGCAGTGTGACGGGGGGCATGGGTGCATGTGTATGGTGGGGTGTGCTTATGGGACTCACCCTGTAAACACACACACACATACACACGCGCACACACACACACATCACCCACTTTCACTGCTTTCCTGCCTGCTGCAGTGCTCCGGCACCATGTGGTTCCTGGCTGCATGGCCGCAACTGCAGGACTCAGCAGAAGCCAAACAGGCCTGGACCTGAGGACTGGGGTCCTCCCCTACCGGCCCCCTCCCCCTTCTTATCTGAATTTCCCGCTTAAGCAGAGGGAGGTGGAAACAGCCCCAGGGTTCCAGGCAAGAGGCCTCTGCTAGGCATGGGCTTTCTCCCATTGGGGGGATGGTCCGGGTCAGGTTAGGCCAGCCTTGCTGCTATGGCTGCTTGGTCCTGCCACCAGCTCCCCTGGGTCCTACTGCCCCTGGCTCCTGTCATCTTTGACAGGTACTCAGGGACAGATAAATATTAATTCTCTAAAATTTTTAGGGACCCTGCAGGCTGGATAGAATGGCCTGGCAGGCCAGATTTTGCCCGACCCTAACATAGAGTCTGCCAAGCTGGACTTAATGTCCTGGGAAGATATAGCCCATGATAGGTAAGCTTGGCACTCTGCTATGAAGGAAGCAGAACAAGCAACAGAACATCATCACACCACCTTGGCCGGTAGTAGGAGGGAATATACACACCGACATGTCCTAGCACATTTCCTGAACCCTACATGGCAAAACTGATTTCCAGTATTAGTAGTAGTCATACTCAAATACGAGTGACAATCATTATAAAGAAAGGGAGAGTCAATCCTAAATTAATTGCAGAAATTTGTTATCTGGAAAACAAATAACTGAGAAAGCAAGAGTTACATAAATCTGGTCCATAGTTTGAAAAGGGTTCCTTTAGCCTTTTTTTATCTCTCTTACACAAATATTTTTTTAAATGTAAAAGTGTTTTAGCAAAAAAACAGTCTATATAATTTAATAAAGCATACTGAAAGCTCTTGAAAGGTTAATTACAGTAATATGTACAAAGAAAAGCATGTATGCAAGTAGGGAAAAATAGTAATCAGATTAACAAGCTGTGCTACCTATAATCTACTTTTTAGGGGAGGAAAGACAACATTTTGCCTTTTTCCCCCATTAATTTATTAACACCCCAATAATTATCAAAGTATTAGATACATCACTGTGGTTTATTAATAGTATTGCAGGTATAAAACAAAACAAAGAACGTGAAAATCAAACACACTATCCTTTAAAGCATTTTTTTATATAGATTTTGGGCACGGGTGGGCAAAATACAGCCCATAGGCTGCATCCAGTGCACCAGGCCATTCTATCTAGCCTGCAGGCCCCTAAAAAATTTAGAAAATTAATATATCTGTTCCTGGCTGCCTATCAAAGATGGCAGGAGCCAGGAGCAGTAGGACATAGGGAGAGCCAGCAGCAGAATGCCGCTCAGCCCCGCCCCACCCCCACCTATTTCCCTGCTTCCTGCTTCTGCCCTGCTCCAGCACCAGTTAGCTCCTAGCTGCATTGCCAGGATGGGGCCTGCACCAGTACCCAGAGGGTGTGTATGCATGTTCGTAGGGTGAGTCCCACATGCACACTCCATCATACACATACACCCACAACCCCACCTTGCACTGCCATACACAAAGACCCCCCCACACCTCTTCACACGCCCCAGCCACTCTCCCCCACAGCCCACTACAAACCCCATACCCACCTACACCCTACATATCCACACACACAGCCACATACTCCTTCACCCCACACACCTATCTACCCTCCACAGACATGCCTACATCCTCCCCTACACCCTACATGCCTACAGCCCCCCCACCAAACCTATACCCCCCCATAATATACAAGAGTAAGACTTAATTTTAAGGTATTATATACAATTCCCTCTATGTACACTACACAAACACATGTAAACCAGGACAACAATAGTTTTTTAGATCAAACTAATGAATGTTTTAGATATTCACTTTTTAAAATAAAATACTATTTTTCTGGTTCCAAGATGGCCAAATTCCTTATTGAAAGGAGTACTTCTGGGGGCAAGGGGCGTGGCTTCTGGTACTAAAGGTCAGGGGTAAGGGCATGGGACTTCTAGCCACAAGATGACAACCAGGGGCGGGGCACCTATCAAGGGGCAGGGCTACCCAAGCATCCCTTGACAGCTTGCCTAAACTCAGTAAGTGGCCCTTCAGCCAAAATAATTACCCACCCCTGATTTAGGGCTACCAGCTAGTGTCTTTAGTGAATTTGTTTTTCTAACTTTAATACGCAGGAACTCATGGGTGGCACCTTTCAGGCCAATATAGTCTGCAATTTAGCTGTCATTTGATATTAAAACTGACCCAGAAAGACAGCTGTCATAGGAAGCAAATATGTCCTTAGATGCTTATGCTTTGAAAAAATGCATTCTCCACTTGTGGCAGATACTGGTAAGGTTAATATGGGAGTATGAATGATATGCTTGGGGGAAAAAGAGAAGCATTAAGTTCATTGCAAAGATCCAGGATTTGAAGTCTCTTCAGCTGCCTGTTCACTTTCTAATGCTTTGCTTAAAATGATAAATTGCTGTTCTAATTCCTTGCAAACCTAATTCAATGTTTTGGACATATGCAGAAAAAGCACCAATAGCGTTTGATATTCTTCCAGTTACATATTTATGACAATATCCAAAATCTAATAGAAAAAAATAATTTATGGATCTTTCCTGAAATAGTTAATGATTCATCTCTGGCCTCATAATCAAGCATTGTCTTTTCTCTTGTTGTTGTTTTTGTGGGAAACTTGTTTTAATTTCCAGCCCATCAATAAGTTCCTTAGCATAACTCAGGCCACTTGCAAATCCCTTATCAGAACAGTACAGTCGTTTAAAAGAAAATCCTTTGAGGCTTTTAGCTGATATATTACTTGCTCTTGAAACATTTTATTTAAAATGTTGACCTTCTAAGTATTAGGGCTATGCTAAATTTCACTGGCTGTTTCATTCCAACACCGTTTTGACCAATTTCGAGGTTGAAAAGCAAAATCAGAACAAAACAAAGGCCTTCAAGATAGCCTTGAAACAAAACGAGGCTGGTCGAAACATTTTGACCATAGGCTGGGGATGGGAAGTCAGTCCAGATGGGCTGACTTCCCATCCCCAGCACAAGATCTGGCAGGGGATGTAACTAAAAGGAGGGGTTCAGTGATGTTCTCATCACAAGGTTACTCACAGACTTGTTGTAGTTGGTTCTGGGGCTCTGCCTCCCCTACACCCCGTTCACTTGCCAATCATCAGCACCAGTTGGGCTGCTGCACCAGTTCCTGGCCCTGCTGCGCCAGCTTCTCATATCCAGCCAATGGATATCTAACTCCCCAGCCCCCACTAGAAGTGCAGACTTGCAGCCACAACCTGCCCTTCTACTCCTGTTACTTATCCTGGTGTGACAGGAGTACCTCTACTAGAGTCTTTCTATCAGTGACTCCATCCTCCTGTTATAGGCCAACCGCCTGCTTACTTGCCTGCCATGCCTTGATCTTAATCGATTAATTAATAGATGTAATTAGCGGGAGGCTGCCCATTTTATTTGCCCTGGTGCCAGGGGGCGCTACCTATGGCTCCATTTCCTCCCCTACACCACAGCCCAAGACTTGCAGATGGTACTGACGTGGTTTTGACCTGGACCTTGCTGTAATTTGGCCCTTTCCTTGACTTCCCTGGGCTTCCACCACCCTGTCTCATCCTATGCCTTCCTCGCGCTCTGCTGCCCCCTCTCGGTGAGGCTTCCTGCTGCCCCCTCCTCTCCGGGACTTCTTGCTGCTCACTCTCGCTGGGGCCTCTCACTGCCCCCTTACTCAAGGGCTTTTTGCTGCCCCCTCGCTCTGGGGTTTCTCGTTGCCTTCTCTCTCTCTGGGGCTTCTTGCTGTCCCCTCACTCTGGGGCTTCTCACCACCCCTTCGCTCTGGGGCTTCTTGCTCCTCGCAGCCCTCTTGCTCTGGGGCTTGTCATGGTCCCCTCGCCCTGGGGCTGGGGCCAGTGCACCCCAAAATGCTGTGCCCTCTCTGACACCGGGGTCCCCACGCTACCGTGGAGCCCCTATGAGGCCTCCTCCCACCCCTAAGAGCCTCACCCGGTTCTCTGGTGTTATAAAGCTACAAACAGAAAACTCAAGCCCCTGGGCTATAACATAAAATCTAAGCCATCTGGCTAACCATCATTCAAATCCCTACCAGGGAATTCTCTGCCCCGTATCCGCGATCAGAAGCTGCTCGTGCCATCAGGCTTCTCTACTGTGCTTGCTCCGGCAGAGCTCCTTCTCCCTTGGCTGCTGGCAGAGAACTGCCCTTCTGGTCTCACTCCTAGGGTTTATATGTGCCAGGCCCTGCCCCTTCCTGTCAGCTGACTCCCCAGTGGTTGCCCTAGCAACCTACACCTGTGCCTCTGCTCTGACAGTAGCAGGCACCTTAGTGTCTGCTACACCTGGCACTGCCCCAGTACTGGGTTTGTGTCTGCAGGTCCCACCACAGGCCTGGGGCTGAATATGCCCAGCCTGGGCTCTGGGGGTGGTGGCCAACCCCGAACCCCTTCCCTAGGAGCTTGGGGTAGGGACACCTCACCTGACTCCCAACTGCTGTCCCCGCCCATTCTCAGCATTGTATGGGGGTTCAGATCAGCCAGATCGCTCTTTGATGGATTCGGCATCTCGCCTCCTGCCTTCATCCCCACACCTGGCTTCTGCTGGGGTTTTTAAACCTCCCGTGGCAGCAGTCACAGCTGATGTCATCAGCCAGCCACCACCCAGCTTGATTGAAAAGCTGGTCCAATGCCACTTTGCGTGGCTCTTTCCTGTTCCTGGTCTGCCTCCCCAGTAAGTTTTCTGCAGGGCCAGGGTCCCTGAGCCCTCCACCAGGAGCATCGGGTTCTGTCCCCAGTGCTTCCAGCCCCTGAAGGCAGCCCCCACTGCCACAAGGAGGAATAAATCAAGGTCACCTGCAAGCCACTATTCAGCAAGGCTTCACTCAGTACCCCATTGACCACCATGTGGTCATAAAACTATGAAACTATGAAGCATGTGCACTAGGGGGCGGGTGGGACCTAATGAACTGGATGGGCAGCTAATCCAAGGCAGGGCTTCCAGTGTAGTGCTAGTGGAGCTCTTCATAATACAGGATTCAGGCAGTTCTATTACCATGTCCCATGTTTGTTTCCTCCCACAAGCTGCTGATTATACCAGACATGCAACTGGGGCATTCTTACAGACTCAAATGAGGTCACTGACCTTCTCACAGTTGTGACAAATGACTTGGCTATTGAACCCCAGCCTGGATGATTGCCACTTAGTCTCAAGATGGTGCAGCTCTTTCTGCCCTTTGGTATGGATGGGGTTCATCCAACTTCAGCAAAAAAGCTGCTACTTGCTCTTGCAACTGCCGGGCAGCATCGTGAGTCGGGTTGAGTAGTGGGCTATCTGTATTACAGCAACCCAACTAGCCATTCTGGATAAGTACAGTCCAAAAGCCCAAGGCTGAATTGATTCAGTCTTTGCAGATTAGTCTAAACTGCAGAGATTAAACTGAAAAACAAGCAGAAAGACATTTACCTTTGATCCAAGAAATGCAGGCACATGCCTGCAGTGGCTCGGGCTAGAAGCCGGGGGGCACTAAAGCATGGCTCTCTGGCACGTAGCCAGCATGGGCTGTGTGTTCACTTCCTCTTGCTGCTGGCCCCAAGGTCTCTGGGATTTGCAGTCTAGAATTTCATAGACATAGATTTCATAGATATTAGGGCTGGAAGGGACCTCGGAAGATCACAGAGTCCAGCCCCCCCACCCAAAGGGCAGGAAGTCAGCTGGGGTCATAGGATCCCAGCAAAATAAGCATCCAATTTGCTCTTGAAGGTGTTCCATGTAGGTGCTTGAACCATCTCTGATGGCAAGCTGTTCCAGACCTTGGGGGCTCGGACACTAAAAAATTCTTCTTTATGTCCAGCCTGAAATGGTCTTGTAGTAGTTTATAACCGTTCGACCTTGTCATCCCTTGGGTGCTCTGGTGAACAGATGTTCCCCCAGATACTGGTGGTCACCCCTGATAAACTTGTAGGTGGCCATCAGATCACCCCTGAGCCTGCACTTTTCCAGGCTAAAGAACCCTATGGCTCTCAGCCTGTCATCGTAAGGTCTGTTTTCCTGACCTCTGATCATGCATATGGCTCTTCTCTGGACTCTCTCAAGCTTCTCCACATCCTTTTTGAATTGTGGAGCCAAAAACTGGACGCTGTACTCCAGCTGTGGCCTCACCAAGGCTGAGTACAAGGGGAGAACGACGTCCCAGGATTTGCTTGAGAAGCATCTATGGATTCAAGCCAGCGTTTTGGTCACTTTACTAGC
>NW_017728916.1:5316803-5318068 GCF_001723895.1 Crocodylus porosus
GCTTTTTTGAAGTCAAGATATATGACATCAATCTCTTCTCCCTTGTCTAGGTGATAGGTCACCTGATCGTAGAAGGAAATGAGATTGGTCAAGAAAGACCTACCCGCAACAAACCCATGCTGGCTATCCTTCAGGATATTGCCATCATCCAGTCTGTTAAGAATGGCCTCTTTGATAACCTTTTCTAAATCCTTCCCCAGGATAGAAGTCAGGCTGATGGGCCTATAGTTAGCCGGGTCCACTTTCCTCCCTTTCTTGAAGATAGGCACCACATTGGCCTTCTTCCAGTCTTCGAGCACTACCTCAGAGCACCAGGAGTTTTCAAAGATCCATGCCACAGGCTGAGCTATGATACTTGCCAACTCCTTGAGTACCCTGGGGTGCAGATTGTCAGGGCCGGCTGATTTGAAGGTATCTAGCTTCTCAAGGTGTTCCTTCATGAGGTCAGCATTAATGGAGGGTAGGGGATCTCCCTCACCCGAACCACCCTGTCCCATGGTGGGCATGGGCGTCCCATGGGACTGATGAAAGACCGATGCAAAGTACACATTTAATAGGTTGACTTTTTCCTGAGCGTCAGTTGTCAGTTGCCCCATCTGGTTCAGCAGGGGTCCAATGTTGCCGTTGCTTTTCCTCCGGCTCCCCACATATCTGAAAAAGGACTTTTTATTGTCCTCGATGCTCGAAGCTAGTTGGAGTTCAGTTGCAGCCTTGGCTTTCCTGGGTTGCTCCCTGCAGGACCAGACCAGTGCAGGATAATCCTCCTTGGAGGTGAATCCCACCCTCGATCCTTTGCAGGCCTTTCTTTTTAGCCTCAGGAGGTCTGCTAGATCCTTGGAGAGCAAGGGGGGCTGCTGTGCACTCTCGCTGCCTTTCCTCCGAGATGGAATAGAATTAACTTGTGCATTGTGGATCGCTCCCTTGAGGAGCAACCACTCTTCTTCAACTCCCCTCTCCCTGGGGTCGTGGTTCCTTAGGGCCTAACTGACAAGCCTCCTGAGCTTGTCAAAGTCGGCTTTCCTGAAGTCAAGGACTTCCATGTTGCTGACTGACTTGCCAGCTTTATGGCGGATGGTGAAGGTGATCAGCTCGTGGTTGTAAAAATCTTATTTCATTTCTGTATAACTGCCGCGCGGCATTCTCACATTTATGTGACCTTGTAGTCTTGGCTGTTAATCAAAATGAAAGCTTTGTAGTTTTCCACGCTTGTACCAAGCTACACATGCGCATTTTATAAGTTTCTTTTCTTATCTGTAAGTGTCATA
>NW_017728916.1:5318168-5319641 GCF_001723895.1 Crocodylus porosus
AGTTTTCCACGCTTGTACCAAGCTACACATGCGCATTTTATAAGTTTCTTTTCTTATCTGTAAGTGTCATACCTGCAGAAATGAAACTTATGTAGAAAATCTACCTAGTAACTATTGTGTAAAAGAAACTATCCTATCCCTGTATGCTTAGCTTATATCATAGTTAGTGTCATAGAGACAGTCCAACCAACATCTATAAAGAGGCAAAGAAGCAGGAAACAACAGAGATGACGACTGGACAACCCTTCGGGACTGATCACCCTGTAAGCCGGTCCTCAGCCTCCCCGCCTGGGCATATCCCAGGGAAAACCAAGGCCTCGAAAATCAGACAATCGACAGCGATTCACCGCGTTACAGTTTTATTATCTTTCATCCTGTTCATGAGCTGTTGACCAGCCCTAGGACTAACTAGTGGGCAGCTGCACCTATCATTGGACTAGTTCCAGTGGTGGAAAGCAAGGGCTTACTAGTGAACCCTGTGGGCCAACAGACCCCCTTTGTATCCGGCATACTGTAACTGAAGAAACATCGGAGACTCCACTTCTTGACTGCCTCTCCTCATAGCTTAGACAGCATATTTATGCTTCTGTACTTGTATTTACCGCAACTTCATTCCAGCCAGTCTCCCCTCTTATTCGTAAGAGGGTGAGGCCAGGTGAGTGAATAAAACAAATTTTTATTTCACTTTTTATCTACTCCGTAATAACTTCTTCTACTAACATCCCATCTCAATGAGCTGTTGACCAGTTCTGGGACTTAAGGAGTCGGCAGCTGCACCTATCATTGGACTAGTTCCAGTGGTGGAAAGCAAGGCTTGCTCCAGAACCCCGTGAACCAACAGACATCCTATAGACTTATTACAGAAAACTAACAACTTACTCTAACTCGTCTACTTGTGCCAACTCAGCGAACCTCGAAGGCAGTTATAAAGCTACCTCCAATCCCGCCCCACAAGCCGCACGCTCGCACAGCTCCGTAAAGCCCACGGCTCCCCAAGCGGTGCTGGAACCGCTAGCCCGGCATTCCGCCACAGTGGTCACTGTCACCCAGCTTCCCACTGATTACTAGGTCACCGATTAGGTCATCCCCAGTAGCCAGTACCAGGTTGAGGGGCGCTTTACCTCTCATTGGCCCATAGACTTCTTGAGCCAGGTAGAGGTCATTCATGCATGAGAGGAAGCTTTGTGACAGCTTGGATTTTGCTGGGTGATCCTCCCACAAGATGTCCGGGTAATTGAAGTCACCCATGACAACCAAGGTCCTGGAGAATGCAGCCTCAGCCAGTTCCCAGGCGAACTCCTGGTCAAGCTCTTGACTATGGGTGGGAGGTCTGTAGTAGACTCCCACCATTGTGTCCCTTGTGCCGTGTTCCCCACGAATTTTAACCCAGAGGGTCTCCAGTTGTCCAATCTGGTCACCAATATCAGCTTGCAGGGACGCATAGCTTTCCTTAACATAGAGAGCTACACCCCC
>NW_017728916.1:5319741-5333814 GCF_001723895.1 Crocodylus porosus
TTTCCCTTCAATTTCCAACCCCCCTTCCCTCTCCCATTAAGGAGACAAGGAGGGCTGGCAGCCGTGCTTATTCAGAGGACAACACTATTGATGGGAGCTAACAGCTATTGATAATGCATATTTAATAATATTTCTAACAGTACAATGGAAAATCATTCGATCTTTCCCTCAAACAAGTGCAGAGGGACCAAATTACTTGAGTATGTTCTCTTGATCACTTGTTTGAGACATGCTGGGTCCATCCTCTCAGGTGACACCCCTCCCTTCTGTACCACCAGTTTTAACAGCTCCTCTATGTGCAAGAGATAAAAGAAAAGCATTTCTTCCTTGCTTTGTTTTGTCTTGTGGCACAGAATTGGCATAGAGCTCCTCCCCTGATGCTGTGCTGCCAAAGACATTGTCTAGGGCAGGGATAGGCAACATTTTTTGGCCGGAGTGCCAAAAAACCCCACAATGCCTACCTTGGAAGGTGCTAGAGTGCTGGCATGCCAGAAAAACAAAACAAGGTCAGGAGATACATGGCAGGATGCCCTGCTTGTGCCCCCTGGCCCCTACCCAACACCCCTGCCCCCCAGACCTGCTGCCCCTTCCCCCCACCCAAAGCCCCTGCTCCCCAGCCTTGCTGCCCTTTGCCCCCCACCCAAAGCCCCTGCCCCCAGCCCAGGCTCTGTGGCTATCACCAGCTACTCAGAACCTGAACCAGCTGCAGCTGGGAGGCTGCAAACAGCTGCTGCCTCCCTGCCCCGGCCCTAGCCCTAGCTGCCTCCCGGCCCCAGAGCTGGCCCCAGGCACTGGGGAAGCAGCAGATACTCCTTGCTGTGCTGTCCTTACAGTAGCAGATGCGCCCCACTGTGCTGCTTTTGCACAGGTTGCACTCCCAGTCCTACTGCCCTCCCCTGTGCCCTCCAGAGCACAGCATGTGCAACCCAGAGCAGCAGCGCACAGAGGGGCCGCACAGGAAAGCTGACTGCAGCTGCAAGCTCCATACTGCCCGGGTCACACTTCCCCTGTGTGCATGGGAGTAGTGTGGGCAGCATGCAGGGTTGTGCCCCTCACTGCTGCCCTCGCCTACAGGGGAAGTGTGGCAAGGGCAGCAGGGAGCTCGGAGCAGCAGGCAGCTTTCTGCACCGCCTGCTGTGCCCTGCTGTGCCAGGTTTCACACACTGCTCTACAGAAGCGGCAGCACAACCTCCCGGCTGCAGCTGGCCCAGGTTCTGGATAGCTGCTAATAGCCACAGAGCCCAGGCTGCTTACAGCAGGGCTTCCATCCTCCCAGTCGGCTGCTGAGAGCAGCCCAGGCTCTGTGGCTATCAGCAGCTACCTTGAATCTTGGCTGGCTGCAGCCGGGAGGTTGCAAACAGCTGCTGCCTGCCTTGGCCCCAGCTGTCTCCTGTCCCCGGGCTCCAGGAAGGCAGCAGATGCCAGCACTGCATCTGTTGGGGCTGGGCCAGGGCCAGGGCAGGGAGGCAGCAGTTGTTTGTAGCATCCCAACTGCAGCTGGCCCAGGCTCTGGGATAGCTGCTGCCAGCTATAGTGCCCAAGCTGCTTGCAGCAAGGCTTGCAGCCCCCCAGCCACGTGCTGGGAGCAGCCTGGGCTCCTGGCTGGCAGCAGCTACCCAGAGCCAAGGCTGGCTGCAGCCGTGGTCTGCTGTAGCCAAGAGATTGCAAACAGCTGCTGCCTCCCTGCCCCGACCCCAACATGTGCCGAGGAATATGGCCTCATATGCCTGCTCGGCACACATGCCAGGGGTTGCCGACCCCTGCTCTAGGGCTTCCAGGATGTCCACAACATTGTCTGTTAGTAGGTAAAATGTTTTATATTGCCTGTGCTATCATCTCTGGCTGGGAGAGGGTGCTGTCAGGAGTGGCTTGTGGTGTGTCAAGTGAGGGGCTCATCCCCTTATAGATAAGGGTCCACAAATGATGCTTTACGGTTACAGTTGTGGTGCCATAATTAATGTCTTCTTCATCCTGACACAGAACAGTGAACTGAGAAGTGTCCTTGTTGATATTACATAGCCCAGAGTGCTCTGCAGCCCTGCCTGTACCTCACTGTCCTCTGGGCCTACCACAGCCCAGTCACTAGGACTCTGGGCAACCATAAGCTCTGCACCAATGCCACAGCTGTTTCACGTCCATGGCTGATGAGAAGGCACAATTTCATGGGGTTTCACCAGCCAGCTACCCATATGGGCCACCAAGTATAACGCCTCTCTGGAGGAGGTGCAGGTATGTGGTTGCAGTGACTCAGTTTCCCCAGCAATACATCAGTTTAACAGGAGAGTACAAACAAGTCTGATTTAGTCATACCCATAGGTATGACTAAACAGCAGTTCATAGTGTAACTCACCCAACCCAGCATGGAAACCAGGTAACAAAATCACCCCTTTTCATAGTTTAACTTTAAACCTCAACCCCAAACAGTCCCACAAGGACCCTTCAGGTTGAGAATCTTCACCTTGTGCACAGCCCCAACTATCCCAAACAGCATGGCAACACAAGAACTTTCACCCCTCCATGGTCACATAGACCACACTGATGTCTGCAGTCTTTTAAAAACAACTTGCTGGGCATATCTACACGTGCATTTACGCCAGCTTAAATTTAGCAAGAATTAGCCAGCATCTACATGTGCTGATGTTAAAGTATATTAATGCTTTGTGTGGACTGACTTGGGACTAAACTCATTCCCAAGTCAGTCCACGCCCAAAGTGTTACTGTGCAGTAAGGCGTTTACACATGTGTTACTGCACAGTAACTAAGAGGGTGTAAATCTGATACCTGTATGATGCAGGTATCAAATTTACATTCCAGTTGGTGTAAGTCACCATATTTACTGTACAGTACAGGTGTGCACATGTAGATCTGCACCTGTACTATTTGGTAATTTCGGTTACTAGGCAGTAAATGTGCATGTGTAGATGTGCCTACTCAGGTCCAGGTCTATAGCCACTATCAATTTCTGTCTCCATTTAGGTCTCCTCTGTAGGGAAGTCATTCCTTCTCCCAGCTGCAATCAGATCAGGCTCCTCCACAATCTCCCCAGAGCCTCTTTCATAAGTCAGGGAGCAACTCCTCTCCCTTTCTCAGTCCACCCCAGCCCTGGGGAAAAATGCCCCCCTTTTTTCAGCGCCTTTCTACTCCCCTCCCCTCCCCTCCTGCAACCCCTCCCCATGTTCTCATTTTCATGGGCTTTTGGTAAGCCCTGCCCATTCCTCCTCCCATTGGTAGTATGCTTGCATCATCCTGACAGTTCCCAAAGCAGATTGGGAAACATAGTTCAATTCCACTCCAGGGCTCTGGTTTTCCTGGGCTTTACGTAGCCCAACCTCTCTCTGCTTGACCCCTCACAACCCAGAAGGGTTACACTGGAGCTGATTTGGGCTCCACATTTTAAAAAGGACATAGCAAAGTTAGAGATGATGCAGAGGCAGTCAACAAAGATGATCAAGGCTTGGAAGGCCAGTCATTAGAGTAGATGCTGAAAGAGCTAGTCATGTTCAATTTCCAGAAAGGTCCTGTGGTGGCGAGAAGCCTCCACAGGCATCAAGGGGGCTGGGGAAAACCCCAAGAGCCCCCACGGGGAACACACAGACTGCCCACACTCCAGGGAACTCACCTTTCTTAGCGCAGCCGGAGCCAGAACTGGAGCCGCAACCGTGCAAGCTGGCATTACACCGGCACTTTAAACAGCTGTTCCTGAGGCAGGGAAACCCTGGGCTAATTGTGGCAGCTGGGGCAGCTGCCGTGGGAAGTTCAAAAACCCTGCCAGAAGCCGGCAGGCAGGGTGGAGAGAAGGAGAAAGCCAGCAAGGAGCACGTCGGGCAGACAGAGACTCTGGTGGCTGGCAGGAGTGTTGCCACAGGTGCTGCGCCTGCACCTGGAGCAGGGGGAGCAGCATCTCTGCATTAGGCAAGGGGACAATAGGTCCCCACCCACCTGCATTCAGGAATTCATAAGAGGGCCTCTCTCTCTCTCAGGGAGAGAGAGACGAGAGAGATAACAGGAGCCCAGCCCTCTGGCATCAGGGTCTGGGGCTCCACATGCCTTGACATCCTGGCAACTGACTGGCACCAAAGCTGAAGCTGAACCCCCCCAGTAAAAGGGGTTCACAGGGAACAGCGGAAACAATGATACCAACGCCCAAGAGGTTGGTAAGTGGATGGGGTGTAGGGGAGGCGGAACACCAAGGAACACCACAGTGCAAATCTCAGTACCTCTGTCACTGGGTCACCCGAGAAGAGGAATACCACTGAACCCCCTCCTTTCACAACAAGTCATGGCAGGTGAGTTGGGGGGCACTCCGGTAAAGGGGGATGGTATGGTACTCACCCCGTCCACTAGAGGCGCCACAGGTGCTTAAGAGGGGACATAGCAGTCTTAAAATATTTGAAGGGCTGTCTTGTAGGACAAGGAAAACACTTTTTATCTCTTGCTGCAGAGGGGAAGATGCAGACCAATAGCTTGAAGTTGCAGCAAAGTCAGTTTAAATTGGATATCTGGAAAAAACTTCTTCACTGTTAGAACAGTGAGGCAGTAGAATAGATGCCCAGGGAAGTTGTGGACTCTCCATCACTGGATGTGTTCAAGAAGGAGTTGGATAGCCACTGGTTGGGGATGATCTAGGTGTAGCTATGCCTATGTTCTACCATTGGTATTTCCCAGGCTTCTGGTCTTTGCTGGTTATCTCCCACACCGCCTTTTCTGCTACATGTGTCAGGGTGTTTTTAAGCCTTCTAGAGGCACTGGGTGTTGGCTACAGCCAAAGGCTGGGACTTCAACTGTGATGTGCCAATGCCAGGGCCATATTAACCCTTTAGTGGGCCCTAGGCAAACAAACTCATGGGCCCCAGACCAGTCAAGACCCCACTCCCCACCGCAACGCTGCCGCCTGTGAGGGGTGGGGCTTGCAGCCACCACTGCAGCAAGGCTGACAGAGGGAAAGGGAAGGGAAGAGAAGGGAGGCAGACAAGCCATTGACACCGCCAATGCAGAGCAAAGGACTGGGGCCCCCATGCCACTCAGAGCGCTAGGCATGTGCCTAGTTTGCCTATGCATTAATCCAGCCTTGGCCAATGGTCTTGCTGGGACCAAAGCCAGAGGTTCCTGGCTAGAGGATTTTGCCCCTCCACTCAAATCCAGTCAGCATCTTTGGTTTTAGAAAGGAATTTTAGCCCATGGTCAGATAAAGGTACAAACGGGGGTGGGGGTTTCTGCCTTTGCCCACAGTGGGGGGGGCATGGCCCTCTACCTGGGATCTCTTAAGCACTTACTGACAACATATCATTGAAGCAGGACATTGGCTGCTGTGGTTCCCCTGCTTTACCTGTGGCAGGCTAGGGTGCCAGGTTCGTGTTGTGCCAGGGTTGATGGTTGTCTTATGCAGAGTTTAGATTATGATTGTATGGGATGGTTGGGATAGGGATGATCGTGGCTCATGCAGCAGGCTGGACTAGATGACTTCTGGCAGTCCCTTCCAGCCCCACTTCTCCATGACTATGATTTTACATAATTTAGTCCAATAAAAGCTATCAGAAAGCATAATCCTCATTTCTTTTACATACCTTGGACTGGCACAGCTCCAGCACCCCAGTCCTGCTGTTTGGTTAGTTGGACATTGGCAGCTAGACAATTCCTACATGTCAGTTGGCAGCAAAAGTTGATTGGGAAAAAAAATTGCAAATGGTTTGACTTTGCTTAGTTTGTTTCAGCAGCTGTGCTGCCACATGAGCCTCCACAAACACCTGCATTCCCACCCAGGACTGCTGTTACAGCCCTGGGTTCAGCCAGGCTGGCAGGTGTGGAGGCCATCAGCTGGCGCCACGTGTGCATGAAGCCAAGCTCATCTAAGAGCAGTTTAAGGGAGGAGCCAATTGCTCCTGTTGCCTGACCGCAACTTCTGCCACATGACAGAGCCAAAAGGGGCCAGGGCTAGGCTGCAGCACTGAGCGCTGCCTTCATCTATTTGCTTTCATTGTCACTGCCTGACTGATGCGTGAGGTGCATGTAAGGTGCAGCTCACGAATGCCACCCCCTCCCGGAGGCTGGTGGGGCACAGCAAGCTCCCGCAGGCAGTGGCAGCACTGTTGGTGGCAGGAGCATCGTTGTGGCAAGCAGGGAGCTTCTGCAGGCAGCTACGGCACTGTCAGTGGCAGGGCGTGGGGGTGGCAAGCACCCCAGCGGTTGGCAACCACTCGCAGACGTCACTGGCAGTGTCAGCGGTGACGGGGAGGAAGGAATGATGAGCGGCGACCACCCACGTGTGCCGCTGGCAGTATTGGCAGTGCCTTTTCATAGGGGGTGCACCACCACGCTCAGGGTGCACCCCTACACGTTGCCAGTAGTGCAGGCCCCCCCGCCCCTTCTCAGGCCCTGGGTGGGCAACGCAGGCTACAGTGCGGCTGCAGAGGGATGTGCATCCCGCACTGAGCACAGTGGCACTGACCCCGAGAGACTGAGCAGCAAGTGCCTGAACCAGCGTTGCCAGGTCTTAAATATGAAATTACAGCATTGTACTGGAAGCTCAAAGTTATCGTATTTGCTGAAAAACTAGCATAAACTGAAAACACATGCAACTAAGTAGGCAAATAAGTCTTTTTATTTACTCTATACTGCTCACTGCGACTCCCAGTGAGTGAGTGAGAACTGGGTCTCAAAGTGGAAGCATTTATTTCAGGGCAAGAATAAGAAAAGTGCTGACAGCAAACCCAAAAGCAGGTTAAGATTCTTTGAGAGTGGCTTGGGTTTTGCATATGCCGCATCAATTACCTGCCTCAAAAAAAAAATCCTGTTTTTTGAACGCTTCTACTATTATTGATCCTATATCATGTAAGGGTTGAAATTATTATACAAACACGATGGTTATAGCATCCTCGGGGCTGGGCGGCGACGGCTTCCTAAGGTGCTTCCGCTTCCCTCCCCGCTGCTGAGGAGCCGAGCGAACCAGCATTTCCTTTGGCCTGGAGCTGCTAGCTCCGCGCCGCGCCGCGCCGCGCCGCCTGCGTTCGGCCCTGTCCCCACACGTCGGAGCGAGGCTTGCAGCTACCCAATAACAGGGCTCGCTCGCAGCGGACAGCCAATCGCCGCCCGCTCCTTCCCGCGCAGCCCCCACGTGCCTCCGGATGGAAGCGGGGAGACAGCGCAAGTACCTCCTCCCCACAGCCAATCCGCGAACTCGGACCCCACCCCGCCCACGGCGGCCGCTGGGCGCGAGTTTGAGGAACACGCTCAAGGCCCGCCTACTTGGATCCCCGCCCAATCCAATAGCGGCCCCTTCGGCCTGAGCCCGCCTCTTGAAGCCGCACGGCCGACGAAGAGAGGGCGGGGGGGCACGGAAGCAGACCCGGGAAGTAATAAAGGGGGCGGCGCTGCCGGCGGGAAGGGCCAAAATGGCCGCGTAGGCACGCGCTGGCGCTGTGTACGGTTGCAGTCACCCCGAGCGGCGAGCAGGCGTCGGCTGGAGTCTGGAGCCGGAGCCGGCCCCCGCCCCCGCGTGCGGCAGCGGGAGGGTGAAGCCGGCGCCATGCCCAACATCAAGATCTTCAGCGGCAGCTCGCACCAGGACCTGTCCCAGAAGATCGCCGACCGCCTGGGCCTGGAGCTGGGCAAGGTGGTCACTAAGAAGTTCAGCAACCAGGAGACGTGGTGAGCGGCGGCGCGGCGCGGACTGCAGCTCCCGGCCTGCCCCGCGCGGGGGCTGCTCGCCACATGGGGCGGCAGAGCCATGTGCGCGGGGTGGGGGCCGCGGGCCCGGGGCCTGGTCTGGGTTGTGCCTGTGGCCAGTGCCGGCATACCGGTGGCGGGGATGGCGCCGGGCACGGGGGTGCCGCGGTGTGGTTCCTGGCCCGTCGCAGTGTTTGGGACAGGGTGGGGAGTGTTAACAGCCCAAGCCGTGGCTGCTGGAGCAGCCCTGGACGATGCAGTTGTGGTGACTAGCAATGCCCCCGTTGGTTGCCAGCCTCTTCTGCCACCGTCCAAATCCCGGTGGCTTCAGGACAGGAAGAAGGGGGCCAGGTTCTCCCTCCCCTGGCTGTAGGGCAGCAGGTGGTGAAACGCTGGCAGCTGCTGCTTCAAAGGATCTTGCTGCCTGGAAGCTTGTAACTAAATCCCCAGAGAAGAGGCTTTTGAAGAAAGTGAAGCATGAGGGTTGTGGCACATCATATATAGCTAGATTGGACTGGGGTGAAGGCCATGGGTCTGCAGCCATGAGCCTCTCTCCTTGCTTCAACTGCAAAAGACAGGCCTGCTCTGATATATTCACAGGAGCATGTGTCAGGATATTTTGCTAGTCCCAGGGTTAATCTGAAAGCCAGGCATTTGTTCAGTGGTTTTAACACTTCAATAAAGCCCTCTGCCTTCTAGCTGTCGCTGTAACAAGTTTCGAAACAGTGTGAACAGCCCTGTTGGAGGTTTGCTACTTGGTCATAAAATAAGTATTGCAGGGAAAAAATGAGGTGAGCTTCCTCCATGGTTTTAATGGCATCTTGGGTAACCATCCTGTAGCCACAGATTCAGGGAAAGTTGTTGGGTCTGTCCCCATCCCCTCATCCCCCTTTGCTTCTTAGGAAAATACAGTTGTTTTTTACCTGTCTGGGGCTCGCTCTGTGAGGACCCAGACCATCAATTTGGAGGTACTCTTTACCAGCCTGGGTCTCCCTTCTCCCAGCAAGAGTTTTGAATCCAAATTTTACCTGCCTCTTCCCCACCCCCCACTGCACTGTGCCACAGTGTTGCACCACATGCTACTCTGCTGATTCACTGTGTGCCCAGGTACCTTTCCCTGCTGCAGCATGTGTCCTGACTCACCCATAGCTCCCCAGCCATGAGCTCCACTGCTCATGCCACTCAGGCAACCTTGGCCTGCAGACTGTGTCATGCTCCACCATGTTGTGCCTTTGGGCAGGGAGGGGAAGCCTGGATCCTGTGCTGCAGCTGGAACAATAGGGGGAGCAGTACCTGGGAGCCCAAAGGCTGCAATTTGGAGATACCTGAATATAACAAAGAGGATATCATCCAGTATCCTACTGCCAAGATTCCTGAACCAGTTTGGTCCATAATGTCTTGGATTACAGATAGGATAATGGGAATTCATCAAGTGTATTTTTTTTTTACCCACTTGACATAAAAAATCCAAGGCAAGCAGTCTGTTTGCCTGCTTGCCAGTATACCAGCTAAGGGTTCTCCCTGTGAACCGGATGTTAGCAGTTCATTTTCAGTTGCTAAATGCCTTAAAGTTCTTTATTTTTAAAGCCTGGGCTACTGACAATGAAAATTTGAAACTTTATTCTAGAGAGTGGCTACATTATCTCCAAGCTTTTAAAACAGATTCGTGCTGACACTTAAAGTTTTTGATCATTTGGCAGCACATGAAAACAGTTTGAGGAAGTTTGCATCTCTTTGGTGCCCATCTGTACCATGAGACATGCAGTTCCTAGTAATTTTTTATCTATATTCTTTATCATCTCCTCTAGCTGGAAGAGGTCAAGCCTGAGTTTGGGAAACCGGGAGGTTAACTTGCCATGATAAAAAGCTTGGTTTGGAGCAGTAGGAAATCATTGTGTTGCTTTTCTCTGCATAGCCTGTTCACAGGACACTTAATTACTGTGTTCAGCTACTGCTTCCTCCTATGGATAGAATCCTTCCCCTGTCCATGGGACCAGAGTAATACTGCATCAGGAAAAACATTGCATATGCTTCCATTGCATAAATATATGCTGTAATTGAAAACCCAATGAGTAGGGCAAAATGGTTTAGATAAGACTTGCAGAGGAGTCTGTTTACTAAACTACAGCTGGTGTCATTACAGTGACCTCACAACCATTTATCATGCACTCTTATCCATCCAGCTGGCTGGTCAGACTCTCAATGTTAGCAAATAATGCTGAGCATGCAAGAGCTAACGCTGATACTGTTTCTTCCTTGGCAGTAATGCAAAGGTTTACTTGGAAAGGCAAAATTAGTTACTTAGTCAATACTTTCTTGGGCTTTACCAAAAAACCCCAAACAAACCATGACTTATCCTGATTTTAAAGTTTACAGCAATAAAAGTGTCTTAAGCTAATTCCACTCTAGAAACTCTGGCCTGTGTAGCAGTCTTGAGTGCGATTGTTGTTGTCATTTCTGTATTGCTAAAAGTGCTGGTGTACACAACTATAGTGACACAGAGTTCTTTACTGGTTTAACTGATTCTTTTGGGGGAATCTGGATAACTTCTATTGGCAAAATCACTTATTTGCTGCTATAAACGCTCTTTATAACAGCTGTTGTTAGTATAGCTCTATCTACCAAACCCTTGGTGCAAGATCAGCATTAAAAGCAGACGGTTTGGGCATGGGTGAGGGAGATAGACAGACAGAAAAAATCATTCTGTTAAAATAATCTGCCCCAGACTCTAAAATGAAACTGATATCAGCACAAGTTGCATGATCTTGCTGCATTTTACCCATTAGTGGTAACCTATGCTAGGGCAGCCAAACAAAGCAAAGATGCCTCTAGAATATTGGTATTTCAAGACTATGAGAGAAGTCAGCCCATTTCCTCCTCTGTCCCTGCTACACGTTTGGAACTTTGGTGATGACAAGGCTGGCTTGTCCTCTAAACTGAGCCCTGTCAGAGTTTCCACTTGTTAATCTGTTGCTACAAAGGCCTGGTCCTACACTTCAGGTTTTATTAGGGGCTACTGCTTTATTTCCCACACTGCTGCTGGTGCAGGTCTCCCCATTAATGTCTCTAAAGCTGTTGTTCATTCCTGGAAGAAGGCAAGATAGCCTTGTACCTTCAAGACTAACCAAAGTCAAGGTAAGTACAGATGCACACAGCACGAGCTTTTGTGAGCTGAAGTTCGCATCAAGTGCTGTGAAAGGACATGCAGCAAGCAGAGTATAAGGAGAGAGAAATTATAATACAAAAGACATGAGTGGGAAGAGGGAGCATGGGGGCAGTGCTGGGAGAGACAGCAAACAAGCAGTAAACCCACAGTAATAAAGGAGTCACCAAAGCTAACCCAGGTAATAGGATATGATACAAATCTGCCCTCCTTCTATTTGACTTACCATGCCTCACTTTGCTATGACTTTCCATTCTCTCCTTGCAATCAGAAGTAGTCCCCGAGGAGGGCAAATCTATACACATTACATTGAGATTTAAACTATGGGCAGAATACATTTTGCTTTACCCCACTGAATTGCTTTACTTGATCCACAAGTAATGTACAATTCAGTGACCAAGCAAACGAGCAGTAGAGCATTTCTTTTGGTTGTGTTTCTGTTGAGATTGCTGAAACAGTTCACTTGTCTCCATTGATTTTACTGTGGCAGTCACTAGAGCCCCCTGTTGGGATTATGGCCCCTTGTTCTTTGCTGTATCTTATGTTTTTAATCAAAGCGCACATTAATTTTGTTGTTCCATCTTATACCTAGTGTGGAAATAGGTGAAAGTGTACGTGGGGAAGATGTCTACATTGTGCAGAGTGGTTGTGGGGAAATCAATGACAACCTAATGGAACTTCTCATCATGATAAATGCCTGCAAGATCGCATCGGCTAGTCGTGTGACAGCAGTCATACCATGTTTCCCCTATGCGCGTCAGGACAAAAAGGACAAGGTAGGGCAAACAAATATCTGACCAAAGAGGAATTCCATAAAGGAACATATCTGATCCCCAGCTAGGTATACAGTTCTGCCCAGTTCACTAGATGACCTGCTTGTGCAGTTCCATAATTTGGAGGGAGAAGTTATTTTTAAGCCTGGGATTTGGCAATTCTTTTTTTTCCCCTTCAGTAATTAGTAGAATTGCAGATGCTGTCTTGATTCATATAAATATCTAGTCCTTTTTCATTAAGACCAAAGCTGTATTCATTGTTGGATGATGAATCGAGTACTCCTAAGACTTGGCTTTTTTTTTTTTTAGTAGCTAGCATTCTATCCTAGGGAAAATAACTGTAGGTTTCTGGGTTCTTTCTAGGAAGCAGTGATTCATACCATGATGGGGAGGCTGAAATATGTAGAGGTTTTTAATCAAATGTGCTTGCTGTCTTCCAAGTTAACACAGCTTTTTCTTGGTACTAGAGTCGAGCCCCAATCTCTGCGAAACTGGTTGCAAACATGCTGTCTGTGGCAGGTGCAGATCATATAATCACCATGGATTTACATGCTTCTCAAATTCAGGTATGAACTAAAACAGAGTTTGATACTTCTTGGGCATACAGATCATTTCTCTTTCCTATGGGTATTATTTAGGGTGCTGACAGATGTGGTGGGGGAGGGGAAAGCAAAACAGTGCTTTACTTTCAGCTTGGTGCACCCCAATGCAGAATACAGCACAGGCCCAGAAGAAGAGTTGCATCAGTTTGACCTGGCTCACCCAGTGTTTGTATAGTTTGCGCACTTCAAGCAAGGTTGATTGAATCAGCTGTAGATAAAGGTGCCAAAAAACCCCACTGAAGCTCATGAGTTATACAGATTCTGGGAGCCAGGTCAAACTGACACAATTCCTCTTCTGGTAAAGTGCTGTTTTGGGAGGGGTTTCCATATCTGTCGGAACTAATCTGTGTTCTGGGCACATGGATGAGCCAATGGCGAGTCAAGCTGTTCCAGTTCTAAGCATCTGTGAACACATGAAGCGGCCCCTGCTGTGATACAGCTCCAGAGTGGCAGCTTTCCTCTGGATAAATTAGGGCTGCATTTCTCACACCTTAAATTTCCAGTCTAGCTGTCCATACACAGCCCTCAGGAACAATTTGGTCCAGCTCTGCATTGAGCTTTGCTTGATATATGGGCATATGAATAAACTAAGGAACGTATTGCAGCAACAAGGCATGAGCTCACCCTCAAGAATACAGGACTGTAAAAGACTTCCTTAGAGAGCTGTCCCTAGCTATGGCCTCCAGTAGTTTAGGTCAGGGTGTCAAACTCATCTGGCCTCATGGGCTGGATGAGTGGCATGGAGCTGGTCTGTGGGCCAGATCAGTGGTGCATGGCTGAGTCATGAGGCCCACGGACATCAGCCCTACTTGTATGCCAGATCTGACATGTGGCACTTGGGCAGATATAGGACTGTGCTGCACCAGTCCCCTGGGGCAGCTGGGTTTGGGGAGGGGTACTGATGCACCACTCCTCCTAGAGTGGCCAGGTCAGGCACTGTGTGCATCTTGAAGTCAGTCCAGCATGCAGGTCTACTTCACAATCAGGGGCCAGATAATGAGGCTGCACAAGCTGAATCAGCCCACAGACCATATCTTTGACATCTTGGTTTAGGCTACGTTATGTAGCATAAAACTGTTGCTGCTTTTGATTGGCCAGGTTCAGCTATCAGGGGTAGGCAACCTTTTTTGGCCAGAAGCTTGCATCTGCAGGGGGAGCTCATTGCACACAAGTGTGTGACGCTGTAGAGCAGGGGCGGGCAAAATACAGCCTGCAGGCCAAATGCGGCCAGCCAGGCCATTCTGTCCAGCCTGCAGGGCACCTACAGAATTAATATCGATCTGCCCTAGGCACCCTGTCAAATTTGACTGAAACAAGAGGTAGTAGGACACGGGAAGCAGGCAGGAGTCAGGAGAAAAGCCAGCCCAGGCCCATCCCCAACCCCCTCCAACCTCTGCCCCCCCACCTGAAACTATCTGCCTGTGGCAGCTTTCACTGCACCCGGCTACTCTAGAACCACAGGAGAAGCAGGGCCACACAGGTACCCTGGGGCCAGTTCGGGGAGCATGTGTGAGAGTGACGGCACATGTCCCCTCAATGGAGGAGGAGGAGAAAGGCAGCAATGAGCTAAGCACATTTAGGGAGGCGCACACAGCGTATGCATGTCTGTGCGCACCTGTCTCTGGGGAGGCAAGCAGTGTGTGTGTGTGTGTGTGTGCGCGCGTGCACGGGTAAGGATGGTGTGTCATAGAATCAATGAGTCGGAAGGGACCTAGATAAATCATCTAGTCCAACCCCCTGCCAGGGTCAGGAAGCAGCACTGGGGGTGGGAGGGGTCATAAGACCCCAGCCAGGTGCCTATCCAGTCTCCTCTTGAAGATCTCCAGGGAAGGTGAGAGCACCACCTCTCTGGGAAGCCTGTCCCAGGCTCTGG
>NW_017728916.1:5333914-5342953 GCF_001723895.1 Crocodylus porosus
GATGCAGCTCTTCCTTCTGATGTGGTGGCCTGTAGTAAACCCTACCACCAGATCCCTCTCCCCCTCCCCTCCTTGGAGCTTGACCCACAGGGTCTCAGTTAAGCCTTCCTCTGGTCCCTTTTGGAAGGTAGAACTGGTATACTGTTCCCTAACATAAAGCGCTACCCCCCCACCTTTTTTCCCCTTCCTATCTCTTCTAAACAACCTCTATGTCTACTGCCAGGTCAAAAGTTTCATCCCACCATGTCTCCACTAGGCTAGCCAAGTCAATTTTACTACTTGCAAGCAGGAGAGCAAGCTCCTCCTGCTTGTTCCCCATGCTTCTTACATTAGTGAAGAAACACTTTAATCTCCCTGTGGGAGCCCTGTGCACCCCCCCTTCCTGAGAGACAGCTGGTCCCTTGGTATATACCTGAACTCTTACCTGGGCAGGTCCTACACCTGGTTGAGTTATCTATCGCACTTGTGGATCCCCGTCCCCCGACGAACTTAGTTGTGTGTGTGTGTCTGTGCGCGGGCCCATCCATGGGTAAGCCCGGGGTGCACGTGCGGGCCTGTCCACGGGTAAGCCCAGGGTGCATGTGCGGACATGCTGGCAGGTGGGCACTGTGAGTGTGTGTGTATGTGCATGTGTCCATGCACTTGGAGGCTAGTACAGTGTGTGTGTGGGTAGGCAGGCAAGCATTTTGTGTACGTGTTTCTAGGGAGGTGAGCACTTTGTGTGTCTGTGTCGGCAGGCAAGCAGTGCATGTGTATGTGGGCAGGCACTGTATTTACATGTGTAGGGAGGCAAGAACTGTGGGGATGCAAGCATATGGTGTGTTTTTTGTGTGCTGGGAAGCAAGCATGGGGTGTGTGTTTGCATGCGTGTGTAAGGAGACAAGCACAGCGTATGAAATTAGGCAAGTAGAGTGCGTTTTTGTGTAGAGAAGCATTGTGTGGGGTGGAGGCAGATACCATGGGGGGGCAGGGAGGTGTGGGGGGGCAGCGGCACAGGCATGGTGTGGTGGGGACACAGGCACGGCAGGGTGGGGTATGGGGACGCAGGCCCGGCATGCAGGGGGGCACGCGCGAGAGGGGGGACATGTGTTTAGGGAGCCTATAGCACTGTGTTTTTAGGCAGGCTAGCAGCATGTGTTTTTGTGTATGGCAGCAAGCACTGTGTTTTTAGGGAAGCAAATAGCATGTGTTTTTGTAGGGAGGCAAGCTGTGTTTGTCTATGCGTGTGCACATGCACGTGTAGCACTGTGTGTGGGTGTAGGGAGGAAAAACTTTTGGCATTTGAAGCATTCTTTGTTGCGGCAGGCAGCTGTTCTAGATTTGAAGGAAGCACTCAGGTCTCTTCACTTTTCTCGTTTGCTTTCAGGTGCAACATAGGAGGTAGACAGTGATTTTTTTAAGAACCACACAGTTAACTTTTAAACCATTAACTAGCTGCTACAGAAATCAATGCAGCTAACGTTCCTATTGTATCAAGACTGGTCTTGTGCAGATATTTGTGACAGGCTTTAAGAGGAAAGGAGTGCTATGACCTAATGTTCAGAGGAAACATTAGCTTAGTAGAAACGGAAAGGTGACGACATTTTGCATTAGTATTCTGTGTGTCCAAAGGCTGCTGCTCTTTTCATAACGTAAATGGAAAGGAGAGCTGAAAAAGTGCTGTGGGAAGCCTGTGGGCTGTGTGCCTGTTTATATGGAGGACTTTTGTTTTCCGCCAGATCTGTCTTTGGAACTTGACGGTCAGTTATATAGATCTCCTGGGTTTTTTCCTTCTTGCAGGGTTTTTTTGATATCCCTGTGGATAACTTATATGCTGAACCTGCTGTACTGAAGTGGATCAAGGAGAACATTACTGAGTGGAAGAACTGCACCATTGTTTCACCAGATGCAGGCGGAGCCAAGAGGTGAGTTCAAACCACCCTGAGACAGTTTGGACAGATCCTTGTAAACAACTGAACTGCGACCCTTTTAGATTTTTGCATTGCCTAAGTTCTGGAAGCTCTCTTTATCTATGTAAGCTGAGGAGCACCTTAACATATCTTCCTGGAGAGACATCCTCAAATCCAGGTTTAGAATATGTCCCTGGCTTTGCATGGAGATTTGAGGTGGGTTCTTAGAATTACTGTTCGGTAAACACTGGTAATTCATGCTTGCTTGCTTCTTTAGCCAAGGCTACACATGCTGTATGAAAGCGGAATTGTCTGTGGTTGCATATTAGCAAGGGAGGAAAAAGTAAGAACCATTTATGATGTTTCTCTGATACAGAAGCTGATATTTGAAATACTTTCCTACCTTTGCGTAGGTAATGCGTTAGTAGGTGGAGGGTTCTTAGAATTGCTCCTAAATTTTCATTGAGGAAATTCTTAGAAAACAAGAGCACTTGTAAACTTTCACACAGTGGCCACAGATTATAGTCCAAGGAAATATGTCGTTTAATTTGCGAGACATTCTCAAAACCATATTTAAGCCTTAGTGTTTCCTGCCAAGCCTAGTACACAAACTCCTTATTAGAGTAATTAAACCTACTGTTATAAACCTTAGAGTACACTGCAGCTGTGCAACCAGATGTTCTAAACATCCATTTTGTGTGGCCATTAAGGTTTATCTTGGCCAGAGTTTACAAAATAAGCCAGTTTTATATATAAGCTATTTTATCGTTTTTTGTACTTTGCTGCTTAGAATGCCAGATTGGCTAAACTGTAATCTCTGCATAAGACTTCCAAAATAACTGCATGTATTTCAGAAGTCTTGTGGGCAGGTTTTCTTCTTGTGATCACTTTCAAAGTACTATATGGACAAAGCTTAAACATCGTTTGAAGTAGAAAAGGAAATATTGTTGTTTTACAGATTGGCTGACCTTGGTGCCAGGCTTGGGTACAGTGTGTGACCTAAGGCTACACTGAGTGGTAATTTCAAGGTAACTGGCTCCCAGTCATGAAACAGACTCAATTAATTTCCCTCAGCACAAGATCAAACTGCTACAAACTAGTTATGGATAAATTTAGATTGGAAATTTGAAGATTTCTGACTTGGAGTAAAGTTCTGGAATCGCCTTCCAACCTAATAGAGGGGAGCAGAAAACCTGAATTGCTTTTCAGATTAAAATCGGGATAGGGAGTTCTGATTTAGTATGTGGAATTACGAATTTTCAGTCTGCGTTCGGGTATAAAGAGAACTGTTTTGTAGTGAGCCAAGTCTCTGGTAAGACCATGCCTCAGGGCTTTTTCTGGTTGCCTGTGTAGAACGGGAAGGATTTATTTCGTCTCTTATGGATGCTACTAGGTAGAGGGGAGGAGGGTTCCCCTGAAGCATTGGCTAACATCCCAATCCCAGTCTGTGGCATCAGGAAGAGGGTATTGAGTGTGAGGTGTGCTAATGCTTCTGCTGCTACTTGGAAAAACTCAGAGGTCCCTGCTTGGTGAGTCTTGTTCTTCTACTCAGGGTCACACCAATTGTCAAACCTGGAGTATGGAAGAGATATTTTTCTTATGTCAGATTAGCATGGACTGTGGGAGTTTTGCTATCCTTTGTAGCATTAGGGCAAGACCCTTTCCCTAGGACTTTTGAGTGTATTTTAATGACCTGGAAGTAGTTTGCTGCAGTGACAGACTGCAGGCAGCACCCTTCTCCCTTCTGCTTTTCCCTCTGAAATGTGATAGAGTGCTTGTGGTGTTGTACTATGTAGATGCATATAAGGGCTCAAGAGGGCCATTTTGAGGATTCCTTGGATAAATGATCGCCTGCAAGTGCTGTGGACTGAATGGGGTGGCCCAGGTGGCCTTTTCTGTCCCATGTTCCTTGTTTAAAAAAGCACTAGGTTAGCCTAGGTGTCAGTAAATTCAACAAAATAACTGTAGCTTATTCTCATGTGTTAGTTTAAAATCTGGTTAAGATAGACTGAAATATAAACTCCTCTTAAACTGAGCATAATACCTTTAGCAGCCAGATTGGGACCGAGTGCTGTAACATCCACAGAACCAAATCCTGAATTATCCAAGAAAGCCTTGCTGGTTGCTATGCTGCAATCAAGCAGTCGGTCAGGTTGGCTTTTGGCAGATGTAGAAGTAGTTGCAGTCTCCAGCCTGAAGCAGATGGGATCTATAACCACAAAAAATAGTTTAATTTATGAAGCTTGCAGTATCCAAGGGCACATGGCAATGCATGTCCGTTCGCCTTACATCAGACTGTGGCAAATGACCAGAAGGTTGATTTCAGGCACCACAACATGCACACATGATGCATCTAATTATGTTCGGGGTTGACCTTGGCACCTGTTGTTCCTCCAGAACAGGGGTCAGCAACCTATAGCCCAAGGGCCAAATCCAGTCCATGAATTTGGAGCTTCAGCAGCAGTGACTAGGCATTATCCTATGGTCCATAGGGAAAGGCAGCAGCAGTTATTGGCTCCAAGCACTACCTCACTGTTGCCTCTGACCCAAACTTGTGGCTTGCAGCCTGAAGTTTATTAGTTAGTAGCCTTAGTTTTATTATGAGGTAAACAGTGCAAAGACATTGGTTGGGGAACAGGTGTGTACCACCTCACCCAACTGCTTCATGGTAATTGCTACAAGTGCCTTAGATTTTTTTCAGTGAGCTGGCTAGCTTTACCACATCATAAAAATGCTTTGTTACTAAACTTGAAACTTGTTTAGAAATTGGTATACTGTTGGCTTAGGCAATACAAGTTCACATTTTAACCTGAGTTGACTGTCTGGAATTTTTCTTTCATTCCTTTGCCTCTCTTTCCCCATTAACTTCTTATAAGCTAGGGTCAGTGGTGATTTTAGTGTGCAGCAGAACATTTTAGATGCCACTTGTCTTTGTTTTTGGCGCTGACGCCTTTTCGCATGTGGGCTCAAAACTTGGATTGTAATTCCTGATATATAACTAAAAATATTGACTTGCCAGGCCTGTAGCTTCAGACTTGTATCCTGGTAACTATGTGTTAGCCTAGGGGTGGGCATTTATTTCAGCTGGAGGGCCACTTAACGAGCGTTAGTGAGCTGTGAGGGTGGTGCATACAGCATTAATGGTGAACATATTTTAACAAATTTTATGTGGGGTGGGGAGGAAAGCACACATCACATGCTAAAAATGAAGCATGTACTATAAAATATTTTATTTAAAAAAATGTTTTTTGTCCTGATTTGTGTTTGAGTGGAGTTTGCATAATACCTCAGACTAAAGTCTCTTTTTCAGGGGAACCCAACCAACCAGCAGGACACTTGGCCAAGGGAGGATGCTCCCACCCCAGCAGAGCCCAGCCACCCTGCAAATGACAAGGGAGCTCCTGCCCTGGCCTGCACCTCAGCACACCCAAGAGCTGCCTGTACCCCAAATGCACGTGCCTCCCACTCCCCATCCCTTCCCATCCACACTTGCCCTGTAAAGCCTGAGGAAGTCCAGCAGCCCCCTCCAGCCTGCCTCAGCTCCCCACCAGGGATGGGAGTAGCCTCACCTGGGTAGACAGGACTGGAGCTGTGCTGACTGGCTGGGAGGTGTCTGGTGGTTGGGCCAGCTTACAATGCTGCACTGGACTAGGCAGGAGGCAGGGCTGGGACCAGGGCTTCACATGCTGGGAGGTGCTGGGGAAACTCCGCTGCTTCCAGGCACAGGTATGGAGCACATACCAGATGGTCCTAGAGCCTGGGCAGCTCTTGCTAGCTCTGAGCTGCTGGCTGGTGGGGCACTGCCAGCCCAGCCCAAGCAGGGGTGCTGAAGCCTAAGCCTGGCTTACCCAGGGCCTGCTGTGTGGAGGCAGGTGGAGCTGCTTCTGCCCAACATCCTCCATGGTGCCTGCAGAGGCCAGAGTCCCCTTGGGCCCAAGCATGGCTCGCCTAGGGCCTGCATCTGCCCGGTGCCAGCAAACGCTGTAGCCAGCCTACCTGTGAGCCAGATAGAATCAATTGGCAGGCCGGATTTTGCCTACCCCTCTACTAGCCAAATCACAGCTCTAAACTGCCAACTTACTACCCTTTTTGAGATAAAGGAACTGAGGGGGGGGCTGCTTGAACTTCCACTAACGAGTCGGTGACATGGCATTTAAATATTCTTCTTACTATATCCAGCTAATGGTTTGCATTGTTCCTGCTTTTATAAGCCTGTCTTGATGTTGATCTGTGCAGCTGAGTGAATTAGCAACATGCAGTGAACCTGTTTAACTTGCCATTCCAAGGGGAACACAAATAACAGTAAATTATCCAGAGTGACCAATTATCAAGTGTGAATGGGGGTTGGAGGGCATGCTGATAGTGCAAATGAAACCATAGTGGTAAATAAAGCAGAGTTTACTGGCTTTGCCCACGCTAGCCTTGTCCCCCTAAAATTTTCTCTACTATTACATTCTGCTCACTGGCAACTGGAATATTCTGAAACAATAGTATACATGCAGGCCTTGCGATGCATCTGTCTTTCAGTAAGTCTTTGTAAAACCCTAAATCCACCATAAATCTACAAATTCTTAGTTTGTACTAATCGGGAGGATCACATGCTGCTACCAGAAGAGAGCAAATCAGAGGCTTTGGGTTCACTGATTTTTTGCAAGCATCTCCACCTACTCAGTTTTAGTGGCACCTTCCATGTAGGCGGTAATTGAAAACATCCCTCCTAGATGTATCAAAAATAGTTCTGTAATAATAGCTATGTTAGTTTGCTGTCCATTCAGTACATACAATCTTGGAACAGTTGTCTTTTCTTACCAAAGCTGCTTCCATGCAATAGTACACTTTGCAAATCTCTCTCTACAGAGTAACCTCCATTGCAGATCGGCTGAACGTAGACTTTGCCCTCATTCATAAGGAGCGAAAGAAGGCCAATGAGGTAGATCGTATGGTGCTGGTGGGCGATGTGAAGGACAGAGTGGCCATTCTGGTAGATGATATGGCAGACACCTGTGGCACCATCTGCCATGCAGCAGACAAGTAAGTGAGATGTAAGCATAGTCTGACTGAAATCAAGAACTAAATACAGGTGGCAGCTAGTAATGCTCCCTGATTGGTTTGGAGTCTTGTCCTGTCAAGGTAGATATGTTACAAAAGATGACCTGCAGTTTTTTATAGAAAAAGGAATGTGGCCTTTTTGAAACTTCATGGTTATAAAGGCCTGAAAGGTTTAGTTAAAAAGAACATTTTTTTAAAAAGTTGCACCTGTTTTTGTACCAGAAATAGCTAGAATAAACTATTTCCATATTCTGGCTCTGATAGAAGAGCTCTTCCAGCATGTATGATGACTAGGGCCCTGTTCACTTCCGATTCAGCCCAAATCAGGAACAGTGATTTGATTAGTTGATTTGGATCACTGTGCCCGATTCGATTGGGCTGTATCCAAATCTGAAGATTTGATGCTGATTTGGACATAGACAGCTTTAAAAGTTTTTTCTACATACCTTGAGGTAGCAAGTGTGGCTGCGATGCTAGTGCCCATGGAGTGTCCCACAAAAGCGCAGAGGTCCCTCCACGTGCTCGGACTTGAACCCAGAAGTGAACCTAAAGTACTTCTGGTCCATTTCAGGGAGTGCGCTGGGGAGCCCTGCCCCCCCCCCCCCATGCCCCATGGCTCCACAGTCAGCTGCAGGGGGACCCTGGGTGCGCCCCCAGACTCAGGAGGCACCAGACACTGCACTGGGGGGCTGCAGGGGTGGACCCCAGCATTCTCCCCAGTGGACCCAGAAGTAGACCGGAAGTGGTTCTAGTCCACTTCCACGTCTGTTGTTGAGCATGCTGGAGAGCCCCCTGTGCTTCTGTGGGACACTCCATGCGCCCCAGCATTGCAGCAGTCATGAGCCCCTGCTACTTAGAGGTATGTAGAAAAACATTTAAAGCTGTCTCTATGTCTGAATCTTTCCAAATCTCTGCGAATTGTTTCAGTGGGTTCCGATTCGATTCAGAGAGATTAAAGGGTCCTCTGATTCAATTCAGATTTGGAGATTCAGCCACCAAATTGGGCCAAATCTCCACCAAATCAAATCGGGAACCGAAGCTTTGCAGAGCCCTAGTTGCAACCACGTCGTAACTGATGGAGTAAAATTGGCTGAAAGCTTGTGTCAAAGAATCCATAATAGATAGTCATTATAATAATACACATGTTAAACGGGGTATAACTCCTCATTATCCAGCTTTTTGGGTGTCCTCTACATACAGGCTTAGCTAATTTTTAAGAACACACTTTTAGCCAGGTTTGTCACCCTGGTGTTGGTATAAATATTGTGCCCAGAAATATTTCATACCAAAACTAGTTCTAATCTTAGAGGTCCAAGGCTGAAGATCAAAGTTCTTCTAATACCCAAGTAACCTGCAGGAAAATGCACTGCAGTGTATGGCAGTTTAATACAGGCTGAAGCAGGTTTTCATCCTTTAATGTCACAGCTTGGCACTTCACTTGATCTGAGACAGGTTCAGCTGGAAGAAGCAATCAGTTACACAGGCTGCTAATGATGTAGCCCTCACACCTTTCACTATGCCATCAGAAGAGGTGGGGGAAGAGGAAGAAACCCACAATGTACACTTCTGACCCTTTCCCTTCTATGTCTTTTTTGCCTGCTAGGCTTTTATCAGCTGGAGCCACCAAAGTTTATGCCATTCTAACTCATGGGATCTTTTCTGGGCCAGCCATCTCCCGGATCAACAATGCCTGCTTTGAGGCAGTTGTAGTCACAAACACAATACCCCAGGAAGACAAGATGAAGCACTGCCCTAAAATCCAGGTGAGAGGCCACTTTTAGCCTTGTGTTTTGGAATGGAGTGTGCATCATTTGCTTGTTTGCCTGTGGGAAATAGGTGCCTTCCTTTTGCACCTCCTCAATTCTCTTACAGGTAATTTCAAAAGCAGGGAGGGCAACCCTATTTTGCCATCTCTGAAATAGCTTTGGAAAGCAGTTTCCTGTGTTTTAGTTTAAAATTTGGGTCTGGTCTACCCTATTTCTCCTGAAAGACTAGACAAGCTGCTGGGTTTGTGATGACCAGGGATCCTGGTTTTCTCTGATTTTAAAAATTGCAAATTCTCCGATTTAAAAACCCCAAATCTGTGATAATAATTAAAGGC
>NW_017728916.1:5343109-5347774 GCF_001723895.1 Crocodylus porosus
GTAGATAAAGAAGGTGGGAAACCTGCCCCTGTGCCCACTCCCAGGAGCAGAGTCAGGGGGTGAGGGCAGGGTTGCCACTCTGCGGGCCACACATGCACCGGCGAACCTGAAGGGGTTCGCACACAGAAGCCGCCACTGCAACTCTGCCACTGCACCCTGCACTACCATCCCATGGCCACCCACATGGCTTTGTGGGCAAGTGGCGTAGGGTGTGGCAGCAGCAGTGCAGTGGCAACCACCATGTGTGGACCACATATGTGCTGCCCAGCCGGGGGGTAGTAAGGGGGGCTTGCATGCAGCAGCTGCCACTACATTGCTGCTTATGCCCTGTGACTGGCTGCACGGGTCCATGGCAGTGTGGGAGGGGTGGGGCTTTGTGGGCAAGCGCTGCCACTGCAGAGCCATGCCCTTGGCCCCTGGATCCTAGAGGTAAGTGGGGCTTGGGGGAAGGTGGCCAGGGGCTGAGGGAGCAGGGGGTGCTGCTGGCCCCAAGTGGCACACAGCAGCCAGGTGCAGGGCTGGAGGCTGAGGGCAGGGGTGCCCCTCTGCAGGGGGCTTTGCAGGTAATCAATGTGGGGTGCACGTGCCATCCAGCCAGCTGCCCAGGGGAAGGGGGTAGGCTGGCATGTGGCCAGGTGCACAGCTCCATGGCCAGCTCTGCAGTAGCAGCGAGGGGTGGTGGCTGTGGGGGCAGCAGCCACTGCTGCTTACCTGTAGGGCTGTGCCAGCAGAGATGCCCGCTGTGTACAATGCCTCCTCATGCCACTGCAGAGCTGTGCCCAGAGGTATGCAGATGGCCACAGGGCGGTGGCGGCAGTGGAGTGGCGGCCAGGTCACACACAGCCATCCCCACCATCATTGTGCTCCGCGCAGTGGCCATGGCTGTCACCACACTACCATTGCTACTGTGAGGCCAGCCACACAGCTCCGGGCATGGCTCTGCAGTGGCACGGGGAGGTTTTGTATGCAGTGGCTCTCACCACTGGCATATCCCCACAACTAAGTGGCAGTGGCCACTGTGTGCCAGCGGTGACAGCCGCTGCATACAAAGCCTCCCTGCGGAGCCATGCCCGGAGCTGTGCAGCCGGCTGCATGGCGGCAGTGTGGTGGCAGCCACAGCGCAACACAGGATGATGGCGGGGATGGCTGCATGCTGCCTGGCCACCACCACCTGGCCTTGCAGCTGGCCGCGCAGCTCCGGGCACGGCTCCGTGGCAGTGTGGGTTTTGTACACAGGTGCCATCTCCACTGGCACAGCCCTATAGGTAAGCAGCAGCTGCGTGCAAGTCCCCCACCCCCCCCAGCCACCATACCTCGCCACTGCTGCAGAGCCAGCCATGGAGCTGTGCAGCTGGCTGCATGCCAGCTTCTCCCTCCCCTGGGCAGCTGACCGGGTGGCATGCGCACTCCGCAACGCTTACCTGCAAAGCCCCCTGCAGGGGGCCCCCTGCCCTCACCCCCCAGCCCTGCACCTAGCTGTGGTGTGCCACCTGGGGCTGGCAGCACCCCCTGCTCCGTTAGGCCCCAGCCCTGCCCCACAACCCCCAAGCCCCACTTACCTCTAGGATCCAGGGGCAAAGAGTGAGTCTGAGCCCGGCCTTGGCTGACTCAGAAGCTCAGGCCTCTCCCTTTCCCCTCTACCTCCCCCTCTGGGTAGGGCTGGGGATTTCCTGCCCTTTCTGCAATCTGCTCTTGCAGGCTTGTTCCTGCCTGCAGGAACTCTTTGCAAAAGTGGAGAATCCTTGGATTTCTCTGCTACAAGGGGAAATCTGTGTTTTGTCTGTTTTTAAAAGTGAAAAACGGAAAACCAGGATCCCTGGTGATGACCTACAAAACAAGTACAACCTGATTTAAACATGTGAGAGCTTTAAATGGCCTGTCATACAGTTGAAAGAAACATTCAACACCTGGTTTGTTCCTACAGCAGGGGCAGGCAAATCCGGCCCATGGGCCAAATCCGACGCACTGGGCTATTTCATCTGGCCCACGGAGCCCCTAAAAAATTTAGAAAATTAATATTTATATGCTGTCAAAAATTACAGCCTCCCTCCCTGGTCCCCCAGCCATTTCCCTGCTTCCCTGCCCAGCACTGCTCCAGCACCATGTGGTTCCCATGGTACCTCGTGTGGGGGGGGTGGTATAGGGAGGGACTCTGTGTGAGGTGAGTCCCACATGCGCACCCCACCATACACATGCACACATACCTCCTATCGCACTGCCATACACACAGGCCCCTCACGCCCCGGCCACCCTCCCCCCACACAACTCCCCACAAACCCGATACCCACCTGCACCCCACATATCCACACACACCCAGATGCTCCCTCTCCCCCCCACATCTATCAACCTTCCACAGACATGCCCACACACCCACAGCCCCCCACAAACCTATATCCACCCCCATAATATACGAGAGTACGACTTCATTTTAAGCTATTATATATAATCGCCTCTGTACAAATGTCTGAAAATCAGGACAAAAATATTTTGTGCAGTCAAATTAATGAATGTTTTAGATGTTCCCTTTTTAGGATCTGATTTGATATTTTTCTGGTTCCGAGATGGCCAAACCCCTTGCTGAAAGGAGTACTTCTAGGGCAAGGGGAGGGACTTCTGGTGGCAAAGGTCAGGGGTTTGGAGGGATTTTCAGTCACTAGATGGCAACCAGGGGGCGGGGCTACCTATTTGGCCCTTGACAGCTTGCCAAACCTCAGTAAGCAGGCTCCCAGTTGAAGTAATTACCTGCCCCGGCCTACAGTAGATCTCCACGGTCTTCTAGTCAAAAGGCCATTGTAAAACACACAAGAGAGGACTTTCTGTTCCCAACATATGAAGGACAGCTGGAATCGGTTTGAAGTAGCATTTAGACAAGGGTCACAAACTCAATACGTGTGTTCTCTTTTCTGGTCATCTTTAAAGCTTCCAAGCACTTAACACATGTTCAAGGCATTTTACCACTATGAACTAAAACAGAGACCAGAATGCTGACTCATGTTTTATGCATATGTCTGTGGGTCTTCCTGTTAGTCATCAGGAGCAGCCTGGGTGATGGAGTCAACCCTGAAGCAGAGCCAGAGTGCTCAGAATAACACATCAGCAGTAAAGGATGCTGGAGAGTACTTTGGCATTAGTCCCATTTTACACATGAGGGAATGAGACATTTACCTGGCATGGGATGGTGAGTGGTACTGGATCACTTGTTCTCGGCACAAATTCCTTGCTCTCAGCACTAGCGTTTAGAAAAGCTTTAAGGATTTTTTTTAAAAACCCTTGGAATTTTTTTTAATGTTTAAGATGGAAACTCTTCCTCCCTTCTCATCTGTGAATCACTGCCAGTGGGACATTGCTCAGTCACTTAACTCATGGCCAGATGCTTCTAGGAGTTTTAAGTCTTCTGTTTGGTATTTTGCTTGCGTTAGCTAATGGTCCATGGAAATAGTTACTGCCAAGTAGTGTTCTAAGGACTGTCTAATCAAGGGGAAATTGGAGCCTTGTAAAGGAGACCTCATTTTTTTTGCTGTGCTGCCTTTTGGTCAGAAAGAAGTGGGGCTGTTTGAAAGTTTCACTTTAACAATAAAAGAAAAAATGAGGCCTGTGCAAAGCAGCTAGTATTTGCTTCGGATTTGGCTGATTTAGAGGACAGTGATATGTTTTGGTGATTCAGATCACTTTCCTGAATCTATTCAGCCGAATCTTATTCGGAGATTTGGCCACCTAGTCCCAGCACTTCAAAAAAACCAAAAAAAACCCCACACTCGCCGGCTCCTGCCAGATGCGGGGGTGATCCCCTCTGCCCTGCACTGTGTAGGAGGCTCTGCCACGAGCCTCCATCCCCTGCCTGCTCTCCTGGCCCCAGCGTCCTGGCTCTTTTTAAAAACATTTTTAAAAAGCCCTGCACTCGCTGGCTGCTGCTAGGTGCAGTGGGGAGGGTGATGCCCACTGCCCCATGCTGTGGGGGAGCTCTGCCATGAGCCCCCTGAAGCCCCAACAGCTGCTACAGCAGCTGGTGGGTACAGGGCTTCTTTTTTAAAGAAACGGGGGCAGGGGCCAGATGGGCAGCTATTGGTGGGTCTGAGAGAGCTCATGAGAGATAAGGGGGTTTGTGGCAAAGGCCCCCACACAGCATGGGGCAGTGGGGGGGAAGCAGAGATTGGGCCCCCCCAGCCTGGCAGCAGCCAGTGAATACGGGGCTTTTTTTTAAAGTGCTGGGACCTGGTGGGGCAATCATTGACGTGGCTGGGAGAGCAGGTGTGGGTTAGGGAGCACTCGGTGGAGCAGGCAAAGGATAGGACCTGGTGGGGGTCCCTCCCCCCAACTTACTGGTGCAGAATCCAGGTCCAGCTCCCTGCGGCGGTGAGTGGGGACCATCCAAAGCTCTCTGCATCTTTTCTGAATCTATTCAGACCTTTTTATTAGTTTCCCAGTTTGATTTGGATTCAGAGATTTGGCCTCTGAGTCAGGCTGAATCTCCTCCGAATCGGATCAGCACCCAAAAATTTGCACAGCCCTGGGGGGGGGGAGGGGAACATTCAAACTAGATGCATGGGACAAATTAGCTTGGATATGAGCGAGTATGTAGGAACACCAGAAAATTGCTTTGGCTGAGCTGGCGAGCGTCATAGCCCAGCCCCTGGCACGGATCTTTGAAAACTCCTGGCGCTCTGG
>NW_017728916.1:5348349-5367125 GCF_001723895.1 Crocodylus porosus
GATGCTGCGGCTAGTAAAGCGACCAAAATGCTGGCGTGCATCCATAGATGCTTCTCGAGCAAATCCCGGGACATCGTTCTCCCCTTGTACTCGGTTGTGAAAGAAAACCCTTCCAGCTTCCTTTCTCTTTGGGGGTTGTCTTTTTCCCTTCTCTCTCTTGTGTCTAGCAATGTGGTTGCTAGGCAGCCAACTTGCTGCCTACGTGAGGAACCTCAGGTAAGGGGGTGCATCTTGCTTCACAACATGGGGGGCAGGGGGTTAAGCCTGTGTCACTCCAGTAGGTAACTGTGATGTTTTTCAAATTGATTGGCCAGCATCAAATGCCACCTGTCCCTGATGGCTTCCAGGTGTTGATGTCAGTTTGGGCTATTTAAGAGAGTCCCTTCAGGAAGAATGGCAAAAGCGGACATTTTAAAAACACACTCATGGAGCTCTCTCTTTCATACTCCAGATGCAGCATTGAGTTACTTACCAGAAACCTAATTAGAAGCTCAGTTTAATGAACTCTAGTCACGTTTCAAAAGGCTGACAAGCCACCTAGTTTTGCTCAAGGCTGGTTTTCTTTCTGTATTCTGCTATTGGTATTCCTCCCCACCCTATCGCTCTTTGATCAATAAACCTGTCCATTTTAGCAGGCCTCACTGTGTGCTTAAGAAGCAACAGACATACTAAGGTGGGCTCAGGTATTTTACTTTCCTTCCACACAAGAGGCTGCTGCTGAAAGCTTCAGGCCTACTAGAAGCACTCCAAAATCCCAAAGTTTACAGGGCTTGTTTATCCTGGGCAGCACAGGGCCCAGATATAGAGCTGAGTCCAGGTGGTGGCAGCCGGTATCCCAGGCTTATGGGTGCACTCCAGGAAGTGTGTCGGCCAGATGTGAGGTGCCCCAGGGGAGGCCCTTGGAGCTTAGCGTTTGGCAGGGCGCAGTGAGGCGGGCGGCTCAGCACAGGAGTGCCCACCTATTGGCCCGCCACAGATGTCAAGGATGTAAACTTTTCAGTACCTCTGAATCTTATCTGAATAGAGACGTAATTAGCCTTATTAGTCTGTAGTCAAACAAGACAGTGTAGATTTGCACCTTGTAGACTTTCTCGTAGAGAGATCGAAAGCTTTTGTGGGCTGAAGCTCACTTGATCAGATGCTGTGAGAGGAAGTTCACAAAGCAGCGTATAAGGAGGAGGGAGAAGTTTAAATACAAAAGGCAGACAGGATGTGGGGGTAGGAGAACAGTGTCGGAGGAAGCAACCATCAAGCAATAATCCCATAGGAACAAAGGAGTCACCAAGCTAACTGGGTAAGAATCCATAGTCTATGTTTAAACCATACTTAACACAATTCAGTCTGGAGTATTTCTGTTCTGCAATTTCTCCTTCAAGTTGTTTCTTAAAGGTTTGCTGCTTAAGAACAGCCACCCTTAGGTGAGTAATGGAGTGTCTAGGGAGGTTAAAATGGCCTCTGTCTTTCTCTGCAGCTGATGTCAAATCAGTGTTCATTTATTCTTACGCATCAGAGTGCTTCATTTGTCTAATATAGACAGCAGAGGGGTGCTGTGAGTGGACAAAAGTATATATGGTATTGGTAGAGCTGCAAGTGAATGAATTGTGAGTGTGTGTTTGTGTTGTTCAAGCTAGTGACAGTGGTTTTAAAAAAAGCACAGAAGGCATTCTTACCTTAGTATCCAAAGCTTTTATCACTTAAGTGTCCTTCCACAAAGTTTATCATTAGACCTCAGAGAGCAGGATCACATCTGCTTTGGGCAGGAATGTTACACCATGCAACCTACTGCGGGGTTCTGTAATTCCTATAGAGAGTCTGACCTAGCTGCTATCAGACAGCAGGATACCAGGCTAAATATGGATCAGCAGGCTCATCCATTTGGGAATTTTTTTTCTTGCTCTGGCACTAGAGCAGGGGTAGGTAATGTTTTTTGGCCAGAGTGCAAAAAAAACCGCAATGTCTATATCAGACAGTGCCAGAGTGCCAACATGCTGGAGCCTGGAGCAGCTGTTAGCAGCCTCCTGGCTGCAGCCAGCCCACAGAGCCCAGTCTGCTTGCAGCTGGGCTTGCAGCCTCCCAGCAGCCTAGGCTCTGTGGCTGGCAGCAGCTGCTTAGAGCCCCAGGCTTGCGGTGGTGTGCCGAGCAACATGGCCTTGCGTGCCATGCTCAGCACACATGCCAGGGGTTCCTGACCCCTGCACTAGAGCATAGTGGCAAGAATAATTAACTTTCAGCAATATATGCAATGTGATATTCTGATCTTGCTTGCTTATTTAAAGGGAACTAATAGTTCTTCTGTATGTGACAAGCTGCTGTAGACCTTGGCAATGGATTCCTTGGTTCTTTACGGCTTCTCAGCCACCCTCTACGGTCTTGGTGTAGTCTTCCACTAGGTGACACTGACCTTGGTTGTTTTTTTTCCTCCCTTTCTCTCTCTTACAGGTGATTGACATCTCAATGATCCTTGCAGAGGCCATCAGGAGGACTCATAACGGGGAATCTGTCTCCTACCTATTCAGCCATGTTCCTTTATAACGACATGCTGCCTGCTGCTTGTGTGGTTTTTTTTTTTTGTTTGTTTGTTTGTTTTGTTTTTTTAAAGCAAAAGTTGTTCAGCTTATTATAAAGTTCAGTAGAAGACTCTGCTTGTTCCAGTGTGGTTCTCCACAGCTCCTCCTCTGCACGCATCAGTCTTACTGTGTCTGATCACAGCTCTGGGAGAGGCACATCTAAAATGCTCTGACTGCCACCAGCAGCCTCCAAAGTGTGGACTTTTCAGTTTAGGTTTCCAGCAGTAGTGAGAGTCAGCATTGCAGATCTGTGGAGAGTAGAACTACCATGGCCAATTGCCACAATTTTCTTGGAGGGGGAGGTTTTGTATTTGTGTGTATCTGGCATGCATACCTGTTTGGTTTGGGTTTGTTTGTTTGTTTGTTTGGGGGTTGTATGGGAAGTAGAACACCCAAGAACAGGCTGATCTGGAACTTACAGCAAGATTCCAAGGGACTGCTGAACATGTGCTACTTATTCTATACCTGACAGAAGCCCTTAGAAAAGTGGGATAAGTAAGGTTTATACATTGACCAAGTTTCTGACAAGAGCTGAGGCACTGGATCAGCACCATGGAAGGGTAGGACAATCATCAGCTTCCTCTCCTGGAAGGAGACCACATATTTGTGCCCTTGCAGTAGAGAAGAAACATGATGTCCTTTTAGGGTGTTTGAACAGCAAAATTATCATGAGCTATAGCATACTCTAGCATACCTGTGCTTTCTTTAGCTAATATGGCTAATGATATCAGTGGAGGTATGGCAGCACAGTTCTTCACCTTCCATTTGTAACCAGCATGTACTCTAGAGTACATGTTGTTCCTGCTAGCACCTGACCCAGTCTGGGCTGCCATGGCTGCTATTGTTCCCATGTTACTTGAAGCTAGCAAGGGTGCACTAGCATGTGCAACAGTCACAACTCCATTTTGCTGTATAGACGGGCCCCACTTCTCTCCTCTGCTGGTACCCTAGTAAGGCTAGCCTTTCTGACCTTTTATTGGCCTGCTTGTTTCTTGCAGCATGTGCCTGCTGAATAGATTGATATGGGGTGACCTTATTACTTCCTTGTAAACTTTGTTTTCAGGCATCTTAATCTCTGAAGGTTAAGTCTAAGTCATTTTACCACTAAGTTATTGACTGTATTTTGACTGCATGTGTTTTGTTTTGTTTTGTTTTGTTTTGTTTTTTGTTTTGTTTTGTTTTGTTTTGTTTTGTTTTGTTTTGTTTTGTTTTGTTGGGGGGGGGGGTTGTTGTTGTTGTTGGCCTCTTTAATATTTTTCCATGGCTGATACCAGAATCTTCCATCTCTGCAAGGAACCTTGGGAATGATGGTTAATGGGGAGGTTGTGAAATTTCAGAGAGAGCCAAAGGATGGATCCAAGTCAGCTGTTCATGTGAAGTGCTTGATAGTAATAGGTCAGGAGTGGCTTGTTCCGTCTGTGGCTTTATTTATTGAAGTTTTCCCAATACCACATCTAACCCCAATCAGAGGTAGCAACAGGCCTCAAGAAAGAAATGAAGCTGTCAAACCCAGAGCTGGTTGTGGCTCCTGTCTGTAGAGCTGGTATTACCCACAACTTAAATGCATAATAGTTATACCAGACAATTCTAAGATAAATGTCTAAATCAGTCTTTTCTGGACTCTTACTGGGTAGCAGGCTAAGCTGTTTTCTGTATGCATTTTGGTTTTATAAACAATCTCAACCTACTTTGGGAAAAGAAGGAGGAGGCTTTTGAAGTTGTTTGACTCTCCAGCCAAGGTGTTATAAGAGATTGAAGGGTGGTAGATAATTGGAGCTACCTGAACAATCCAGGTGTCTGGATTTGGGGTAGTCCTCCTAGGCATTAGGTATTGTGCCTTTTTAATTAAGACTTCCCCCTCTCCCTTCCTAGAACTTTTGTCCTGTGGCTACATAACACTTCTATCCCATCATAGGGTTTGTTTTGTATCCAAAGTCTATGTTTGTCTGGAAAGTGTATGTTTGCTTCTTTGCTTTGCATCCTGCACTGAGCTCCACTGAGGGTCCGTTCAGGACTCCTACCTCCTGCTTCGGAGCCCTGCTTCTGCCCTGCCCAATGCGTCATGAGCAGAAGCCAAGAGCAAGAACATCAAGGCAGCGGTGTGAGGATTTTCTGCAGCATTTGTGTTAAACTAAGACCTCAATGAAGGAATTAAACTTTTATTTAAAAAAGAATCACAGATGTGCTTGTAATCTGTAAATGTTTTTGAAACATGCAACACCATTGTGTTGCTGTGTGCACTGTTCCTTTTGAGCTTGTTTACTCACCAGTTTGTGAAAAACATGACTTCTCTATAATAAGTGAATTCTAAATTGTTCAAAGACTTTTAAGACTTTGCTTCTCTGCTTGAGGAGAGAAGAGAGCCTGCCTGACCCTCATATCAAAGCTGATCCTTTACTTCAGAAGTCTAGGTTTCAATGAAAGATTTTTTTCAAAGGCTTTCCACACTTTAACTGCTCCAGTTCTTCCCACTGACAGCAGGCACACTTCTGTGAAGACCTGTTTCACTGTTCATGGGTACAACTTAACAATTAGTAGCACTGAAGAGAATTGCTTAATAAGCACTTTGTAATTAAATAGTTTAATTTTCAATTAATAGGCAAATACTGGGTTGACATCCTGTTAGGGGTATGAACTGCATTACTATAGTGGATTAAGCAGCCTTCTGCAGGGCTGCATGGTAGCCAGATGTCATTGACTTCATGTTCATTACCTGGGGTTTTCTTGTCGAAATCTAAAATACCTCTTTTCAAGCTGTGCTCTTGCTGGACCTGGCAGACTAGACATGGCCTGAGCACTGTTGAAAGGTATCTAATAAGAGCAGATGTCTTAATACTGACTTGCATGTCTACTCTTAGTAGACTTATTTGTCAGTATCTATATTTATATATGTGTGTCTGTCTGTAGTCTGGGAGTTTCAGGGAAGTACCCATGAGTAAAGCACATTGAACCCTTGCATCTGCTAGAAGGGCTTCATGTTAGCTTGAGCTAAAACTTGCCCCCAGTCAGATTCATGTCCACATACTTAGCTTGAATGGGGAAGGAAGGAGCCAGTGCTTGAAGCCATGCATTTCTTAGTTTCACAGGGAGGATGCACCAGCTTGAGTTAACTTGTCAGCTGTCACCCTACTCACTGAGTTGCAGTGCAGTTGCTGTTATTCAGCTAGGTTATCCTAAATAGAGTAACTAAAGCTAATTCTTGCAATGAATATAGGTTCCCACTCTGGTTCTGGTTCCTGAGTGTGTCTGTTAAGGAACCAGGACAATACAAGTTGTCCAATATCAGTAAATGAGATGCATATTCCTTCTGGCACAAGCAGTTCTCAGAATGGACTACATGTACATGCTTTCCTTGCTGAACAGAGGCCTTCCAAGTTTTCCCAACCACCTACCTGAACAGAATACCTAAATATGTTTTGGAAAGATGGCAGGAAGGGAAGTGGTGACTAGCAATAGTAGCATGTAATGCCAAAAACATGTTCAGAACTGCCTTTTACTCATGCCTACAAGAGAAAGCAAAGATTTCTTCAGGTGACATCTTTTACTAGACAAATTGCATAGCTGAGATAGCATTAGACAAGCTTTTGAATGCAAGACATTCTTCAAAACATGGGTAACATGGTGCTCTTTGCTGTTGGGGGAGAGAGGAACCACATAGTGAAAACTAAATGAAGGGCACAATAAACATGAAATGTGTGAAATACTGTTCTATGTATGAAAGAGAATTTATACTCTCAAATAACAGGGCCCTGCAGTATTTATGTTGTCCTCTTGTGTAAACTGCTTGAGTTTCCTCATTCATTAACCTGTTGCTTGCTTTCTGTGTTTCTTTTTGATAGTGAAAATTTTGGACTCTGGTTCACTCAACAGGATGGCTTTACTAACCTTCAAACAGCCACAGTTAGCAAAATGGAGCAAGAAAAGCAGCCAGAGGCCAGTGAGTTCCAGGGGAAGTGCAACACAAACAAAAGTTTGGCCTACTCTAAAGCCTGCCATTCAGGAGCAGTTGGTTTGGACCATAGGAGGTAGGAACAGAAGGCTATTGTAACAGGAGATCAGGGTATAAAAAGGAAAATGAAGTTGCCAGTTGTCCACTATGTGGAAGGCTTCAAAGTGGTTAGTTGGTTTATGCTACATCTCACAGGCCTGAAATAACTATGTGAAATAACTCTCTCTACCTGCAGAGAGCTGAGGAAAGCTAACACCCTGGTCTGATTGCAAACAAACAAAAAAATCATGCTTGCCATCTCTTCCTGGAAAAGAGAAGAGGATATTCCTGGAAATTGCCATTAGAGGGGTATGTCTGAGCCTCAGCAATCTCATTCCAAATGAAACTCGAATCTCAAATGGCTGACAATGATTTTTTTTTTTTTTTCTTCCTCCCACTTCAAACCAGGGTTTCTTGCATTGGCCTTACTCGTCAGCATTTTGCTTCCATTGCAGTAAATTATTGATAGTAGCAATATTGAACTGTGAAGCTTAGGTTCATAGGTAGTTTGTCGTACCGTAGAAATCAGCTCCATATCAAATGGAAAATTGTTAGGACAAGATGTGTGCAGGCACAAAATCCACATGTCCACTTCTGACAGGGTGATTAAAAGGCTTATTGTCCTGCAAACACCCTACCCCCAGCCAGTAAATAAAATAGTCATACAGTAATCCTATAATTCAATGGATAATTTTAAAGCTTTTTGTTGTGTTAGTGTCTCATTTTGGAGTGGAGGGGCACAACAGCAGGTGCTGCAGGGATATAGCTGCAGCTTCAAGCTCACTTGTTGCATCTCCACAGTACTAAAACAGCTCCCTTTTTCAGACTCTTTTTTCCCTAGTTATATTCATTAGTCATCACAACTGAATGTTGCCCCTGCAGGGATGTTGGCTGCCTGTGTTTTCAGTCCATACCAAGCCCAAAGCTGTTCTTGTTGCATCTGCGTCTGCCTTTGAAATAACTCAGTATAGGGATGCAAAATGCCTAGCCTAAGCCTCCTGCATCCTCCCAGGCTAAATGGGGCTTTGTGAACAGCAGCGAGAGCAGCCAATGAGCTCACAGCAGGGTGGGGAAGCTCTGTGGGAAGACGACCTGATAGCCTGGTCCATTTCTCAGCGACTGCTACTGACAAAAGGTAAAATTGCTCCCTGTCTGCAAGGACAGAAATAAAAGTGCAAGCAGAGACGGTGAGGGGGAAGGTAGTGCTGAAGGCAGGTGGTGCTGCTACTGCAGGAGAAACAAGGTAAAATACTGGTATTTCTATTGGGGGGCGGTTTCTCCCTGGTTTCCTCTTTTTAATTTCTTAAAGAAATCATCCTTTCTCCTGCTCTCTTATTTTATACAAACTTCCTCAGGATGCTTCTTTTAAAACCTGAAAAACTGCCTTGATTTCTGATTGGCACTTTCCACTCTATGCTTTAGTACATAAAAATTCTACTAGTGCCTTAGCCTTTGCCTGCCCCTAGAGCAAGCTTCCGCTTTTGGTGGCAGAGATGCATTGCTAAATCGAGCACAGATGAACAAAGCACAGCCCCTGCCCAGCTGAGGGAGTACAGTTGCTTCCTGTAGTTTTTTTTGCTAGTGTAGGCTGGCTGTTTTCCACCCAGACTGGAGATGTGGTCATAAAAGGGGTTGCCAAGATTCTGGTGTCTTTGTTATGGACTAATTTACTTCCTAATAAGAATGAGGGTAGGAACAGATCACATTTACCAATAACACATCTGACTTGGATTACCCCTTGCCCACTCTCCCTTCCCCATGCTGTGACTGTTCCAGTTTACTTAAAAAGGAGATCACTTCTCAGCCTCTTGTGAGCTAAGATGAACCTGAGCCAAAATGGATTTAAGTGTATTGGAGGGTGCACCCTGGTCCAAATGCAGACAGGACTCCCTATGACAGCCTCATAGTTGGCTTCCCACTGGCCAGTTTCCAGTGGGAGGATCTCACCTACACCCTGACTATGGAAATAGGGGACTCCTCCCTAGCTTGTTCCTGTGCCCATTGGCCAGGGACATCTGACCCCAAACCTCCAGGCTTGGGCCTGCATGTAGAATGCTTGCCAATGGATTTGGAAGCATCTTAAGCCCCAGGCTGAAAAGTCTGGGGTGGAGGATACTGGCCAGTTGCAGCATCACATATGGTGTTTGAAGACTGATCTTTGTTTAATCAAAAGGACTTGGACCTGATCTGGCTAATTTGATCTGGAATGTGAAAACACTTCCAAAATACATTTTAAAAAAAGGGGGGAGGAGGTTGTGCACTGAGAAGTGACTGAGAATGGCACTAGGTGGAGCCATACTCCATGTAGCATTTTCTCAATCAAATGTGCCCAGCTTACTACAAATGAAAAAGGTGTTTCCCCCAGCCACACCTTTCTTTGTCCATCCCCCCTCCTTCACCACGCCTGTCTGCCTGAGATCTGAGTCAGTTTACCATGGGTACAAAATCTACTTGCTTATGAAATACAAAAAGGAAAAAGAAATAACAGTGTTGCAAAGTGAGCTGTGTAAAACAGTTACTTGCCGGCTAAGAAGAAAGGGCTCCCTGAAGTCTGCCCTCAGGTACAGTTTTGCAGTCCCAGAGTCTCCTGCTGGTTTTGCTGAGGGCCTCTAGTCCCATAAAGACCCCCTTCCCCTGCATTTCAGTGAGGCTGGTCATGTGTGAATTTTATCATATGTATTCACAGGAGCAGGGCTAGAGGAATTGTATCATGTGGATACGCATCACATGTACCAGCATATTTGGGTCTCACAAGCAGGCCTGGGTGAATAATTCCGGCAATGAATGGGATATGGGGCTCCCTTCTGCATAGCTACTGACTTATTCTCACTGAACAAAACTATGGAGTAAGAAGGTGCCATTTTGACAGTGATTGTCCAAAGCAAAGATGCTTCTCAAGCCCTACTTAGGGATTCTCTCATTAGGAGTCCCTCCCTCCACCAAAAAAGAGGGACTTGTGGCCCCATTGGCTTAGCATGAAAGCTCTGTTTAAACATGATGGTTAACCACAAGATACTTGAACAGTCTCCATGCTCAGTGCTATGCTATGACATCCTCCCCACCCCTGGCACTACATGAAGCTTTGAGCACTGTTCACCACAGATAAAGGAAGTGCTTATCAGCAGAGCCTTTTGCTTGCTTTAGTCTGAACTTCGCTGGACACAAAGGAAAGTTCACATCGTTCCAAGCTCTGACCTGAGGTACTTTCCAGTGACTGCAGAGTGGCAGCAGGGGTGAGTTTGGCCCTTGATGCCAACTCCTGTTATTACCCATGTATCATTCTGACCCTGATTTAGAGTCATTGTAGCAGCTACTGCTTATGAGAAGTTTGTCTTATTTTTTAAAACCACTTATAACTGAGCACTCCCTTCCGTCTCATCCTCCCCCACCTCGTCATGCTCAGCTTTGCTCTTGTGCTGGAGGGGGGTGGGCTGCTTTCCCTGCTGTGCCCTCAATCCTACCCCTGGGGGCTTGGGCAGATGAAGAGGTGTGAAGGCATCCATGCACTTCCCCACCAGCAGGGGAGAAGAGATAGGAAACTGGATGACAGCTGAGAGCAATGGAGCTCAGGATGTGGGAAAGTAGATCTGGCTGGGGCATGATGATGGTACCCAAGGCAGTAGCTGATATGAGGGGACCCCCTAGCAAAGCAGGCTTGTCTCCCTGCTGGCCTCATTTGCATTTATATGTGAGGGACTGGTCAAACCCCTTGCGTTGGTAACCTGTTTGTAGTCCTCCCCACCTGCCAACTACATAGAGGGGCAGGCAGCCACTGATGTCACCTGGGACCACACTGGCCTTTCCAGTGGGCTGAAGCCAGCAGTGTGGCACTGATGTTGTTGTCAGCTGCTCCACACTAATTATGTAAAAGGGACCCTGGGGGAGTCTGCCCTCATCCACCCTGCCTGCAGCACCCAGGCAGACCCCTGGCCATATGCACAGAAGTGACCATATGTAGTAACTTCCTCCCTGGGGGAAGCTCCCTCAGAACCTGCCTCTCCCCAGCCAGGTTGCTTACACTGCTGTAGAGGAGGTGTAATCCCACCTAAATCAGAAATGGAGTGTTGGACCCTAGCTTTGTCCCAAGGCACAAACAAGGTAAAGGGAAAATGGGCTGTACATGTAGTGAGGGATATACCTGAGCCTTTAACCGGCTTGCAGGTTAGCACTGCTGGAGCCAACTGGAGAAAAGCTCAGCATCGTAGCCCTGGTCTACATGACAGTGTAGGCAGCAAAGCTGTATTAGCAGCTTGTATTGTCTGCAGAGGTGGGATAGCTATTCTGGCAGAAATATCTGAAGTGCTAGGGTGATAGGTTTAGGACAGAGAATTTTTTGCAAATTGTAGCACCATACATGGTGTTTAGCATGACTGAGTTCTGCTTGCTCAATCAATATGGTTTTTGGAACGATTGAGTTCTGCTCCATCGATATGATTTGGAACCGATTTGGCTAGTTTGACCTGGAACTTACTCTATCCATCCATCTATCCATTCATCTTAGCAAGAAGTGAAATATAGCTTTTTCCAGGCCTTGTGGTTTTTCTGCAGGTTTTGATGAGATTAGGGCAAATGCACTGTTTACCTGCACTGAAATGATGATGGCCTTTCCCTAAGAAGATCCCTGGTTCACTTAGTGACCCAAGGCCAAGCACCTCTGTGGGTTTACCAGCACAACTCCACAGACCCTAATCTGTTGTGCTTAATTCTGCCAAAGCTGAATTTAGCTTTACACTTTAATAATGAAACTGAAAGGTAAGTTTGACCCTTGGAAACCTGCTAAAGAGAGAGGAGGCAAGAAAGGGAGGGCCCATGTCTCCCTGGAAGTGGAGCCTAGAGTCAGGAGATATGAGAGGAGCCAGTTGCACCTATAGACCCCAGCTTGTAGATTCATAGGGCTGGAAGAGAAACCGAAGGATCATCAGGTCCACTGCATGAGCAGGAAAGACACCTGGGGTCAGGTGACCCCAGCCAGGTGACTGTCCAGTCTTCTTTTGAAAACCTCTAAGGTAAGTGATTGCACCACCTCTGGGGGAAACTTGTTCCATAGTTTGGACACCCTAGTTGTGAAGAAGATTTTCCTAATCTTCAGCCTGAAACTATCTTCCCGGAGTTTGTGGCCATTGTTTCTAGTTTTTCCCCAGGGCACCCTAGTGAACAGTTGTTCACCGAGCCCCTGATGTACCCCTCTGATATAGAGGTAAGCCACAATCAGGTCCCCTCTCAGCCTTCTTTTCTTTAGACTGAAGAGTCCGAGATCCTTCAGCATCTCCTCATATGGCTTGCCATGCAAGTCTTTGATCATATGGGTAGCGCTTCTCTGGACCCCCTCAAGCTTTAGCACGTCCTTGTTGAAGTATGGCACCCAAAACTGGACTCAGTACTCTAGATGCGGGAGAATCACTTTGTTTTTACTGGAGATGCATCAATTGATGTATGCCAGAGTTTTATTGGCCCTAGCGGCTACTCTCACATTGCTGGCTCATATTTATGCTGAGATCTGTTCAGATGGTGAAGGTCAGGTTTTCAAGTGCTCTGCACTGCCCTTTGGGGCTGGCTTTTCTGAGATCTCACAACTCAGGAGCTCCCACTTTGACACACAGGCAGATCTTCTAGCTTCACTGTGCAGCAGCCCAAGCTATTTGGAAAACGTAGTTACTTGTTCTGTGTCCAAATAGAAACACTGGCACTGAGCTACCTGAGTCCCCTTTCTGCTGTGCACACTGGTTGTGTCCTGTTCCTCTGGTTTAGAAATATCAGAGGTAACAAGACAACTTTTGGCAGCTCCAGTTAAGTGAAAAATCATCTTTCAACCTATCTCCACCTCTGCTCCCGTAGCCATCCAGACTGACCCTGCTCCCTCCTGACTATCCCAGTGACTGGTCATACATCAGTGCTGATCAAATGCCTGAATCAGTGGGGTCGGTCTAAGGGGAAAGGACTCGTCCCCTTATGCAGTGCTCCCTGAATGCTGCTTGGGAAAGGCTACACACCCAAATCTCATGTCTGAACCCTACACAGAGCCCCCATGATGGCTCTGTTGTCATGGATCCATCCATAGCCATTGGGCAGTTTTCCCCACATGTTCTCCACAAACTAGTGAACAGTCATATCCGAAGGGAGGAGTTATAGGCCTGATACGAAGCTTACTGAAGTCAAAGGAAAGGCCCCCACTGACTTCCATGAGCTTTGGTTGAGACCCACACTGACTGGATACACTCCAGTGAAAGATGCATCCAGGCTACAATTTCCTGGAGGTCATGGTGAGCCAACTCAGGGGCTTGTCTTTTTCTGGGGTGCATTAACAGTCAGTCCTTCCACTGCTCTAACACCAGCACAGGCTGCTTAAACCAATACAAGAGGCTTTCTTCAGAACTCATTGCTGCACTGGATCTCCTTGTCTAGATGGAAAGGATTGTACACAGCCAAGTAGTGTGGGTTCATGGGCAGCAGTAAAATAGGTGTACAAAAAGCAAGGTTTTATCAGGGTACCTGAGTTCTCCATAGAAAGGACCATGAGGCCACTTCTGGGGATGCTTCACTTGGATTGTTTGTGGGTGATGGGCTTAGAGCGCATGGTTCAGCCTTGCTGGGAAAACTCATACAAAACTGGCCTTTTTCTAGCTTTGCCCCTAATATGGAATGCAATCAAATTGTCTCTGGAACTGGTAAATAAATAAATAAAAAATCTGGGTCCCTCCTGTTGGAGAGCAGGGACAAAGTAGGGCACCCAGTGAGAGAGCTGGGGTAAAATAGGCTGGACAGTGGAGAAAAGACCATCAGCCCTCCTCTAGAGCAATGGTGAGATTCTTCCAGCACAGCCTGAGGTGTGGATCCTGTCTGAGAAGGGCTGTCCCTTCATGCGAGCTAGTGTTCTAGCTTAGCATAAACTGATCAGCCACAGTGACATCTATGCAGCTGGGAAATGACCTCAGGTCCCTCAGCCTATCACCTCATTACAAATTATTTTAGGTTTTTTTCTATCTCATCCTAGTGGCTAAAAGAGGAGGTCCCAGAATGGAAGAGACAGCTGGGATTCAGTGTGGAGACTCCAAGAATGGAAAGGAGGTAGAGAAAGAATGCAGCTTCTGGAGTTACCACCATGGGGCCCTCTCCAGCTTCCTGTCCATCCTGGCAACATTCCCCATCCACAAGACTATCTTCCGCCAGCAGATCCATGCTTTCTCCATCCACAAAGCAGTATGCCAGCTGCACCATGAGGGCCTCTGCTGCCTCTACCGGGGCATTTTACCACCACTCATGTCCAAGACACTGCAGGGAACCCTGATGTTTGGCACCTATGACAGCTTCCTCAGTCTCCTCTCCAGCAACACATCCGAGTCCTACATGCTTCCACAGCGGTGGGCAGCAGGCTTCTTCTCTGGCTCAGTGGAGGCTTTGGTCCTGAATCCCTTTGAACGGGTCCAAAACATCCTGCAGGATGGACGGAAAAACAGCAGGTTCCCAAATACCCGCAGCATTCTGCAGGAATTCAACTCCTATGGCCTGAAGGAAAGGCTTGTTATAGGCTACTACCGGGGCCTTGGCCCCGTTCTGCTGCGGAACAGCCTGGGTAGCGCCCTGTACTTCTCCTTCAAGGACCCCCTCCGTGACAGCCTGTCCAACAAAGGCCTGCCAAGCTGGCTGCCTGCCCTGGTGTCTGGCAGTATCAACGGGACCTTGACCAGCCTCATGTTGTACCCTCTGACCGTCCTTGTTGCCAACATGCAGTCGCAGGTTGGGGGGCATGAGGTCCTTAGCCTGTGGAAGTCTATGCAGTCTGTCTGGCAGTCACGTGGGAGGAAGCTAACCCTTCTGTACCGGGGTGGGTCCCTGCTTGTCCTGCGGGCATGTCCAACATGGGGCATCACCACTGCCATCCATGACTTCCTGACAGAAAATGCTGGGCGTGACAGGAGAGGCTAGTCATAAGCCTAGCATTTCTCAGACCCTGTACAGGCACTGAGAGCCTGGTGCCTCAACCTGGCTGACATCAGCCTGTTTGCAAAGAAGCCCGGAAAGTTGCAGTCAATAAAACCTTTTAACTTACAAACTTAACTTTCAGCTGATGAGGGAAAGGTCACACTGTCAGTACCACCAAGGAGAAGCTCAAAGAAAACTACTGCTCTAACCAGTCTGAAGGTGGCTTGTACAGCAGTAGCCCAGCCCATGAGTGTTTTACAGGCTGTAGTCAAATTGAGCAAACCACTCAAGCTGCTTACAGCCCAGCTTCAGCAAATTCTCCCTGAGCTGGCTGTGGTCTAGCAGTCAGAATATAGGACAGAGGCAAGTGACTGCTGGTTTGTCCCCAGTTGTGCTACTGAATCTGTATAACCTCAAACTAAGCATCTGACCTCTCCATGCCTTGGTTTCCCTATTTGTAAAACATGGGGGTAATGGTTTTTCCCAAATAAACTGCTTTGAGACCTGTGGGTGCAGAGTGCAGAAATCTTAATTATTGTAAGACCTGAATCTGGATTGGCCAGATGTCCTAATCCTTCAAGCCATATGCTATAACTGTCACACACCTGAGAGCCACACGTATGATAGATCTGGGTGAGGACAGTGCATGCAAGATAAGTTGCTGCCATGGGAGGACAGGATGCAAGTTTGGCAATTGCTGTTGTGGGGATAGATGCACGTGGCTCACAACCCTCATTTAAACTGCCTGGGAGCCTTTTGTGGCTGGCAAGCTGTGGTGTGACCACCCTCAGCCATCAGTTAAACCAGGGGTGGGCAAAATATGGTCCGTGGGCCAGATCCAGCCCACAAGGCTATTCTGCCCAGCCCGTAGGGCCCCTAAAAAATTTGGAAAATTTATATTTATCTCCCCTTCCTGTGATTTTTTTGACAAAAACCAAGTGCAGCCTAGCGGGCTCCCACAACAGCAGGGCCTGCCTGGTCCCGCTCCCCGAGCCGGAAGCCCCAGGAGGGGCTTGGAACCACATGGCTACCCCGCGCTGGAACCGCAGGTAAGGGGGAAGGGCAGGGGAGGACCCCAAGCAGGGAAGGAGCTTGGGGAAAAGTGGCCCAGGGAAAAGCTGAGCACAGGGGGGAAAAAGTGGCCCCTCACCCGCCCTGTGGCCGGCGCTCTGCACTGCAGCTACTCGCTGCCCATGTGGGGCTGTCTGTACCTGCTCTAGACAGCCCCATGCACGGGGCAGGCAAGGGGCCGCTCCCCTCTTTCCCCCCACCCCCAGCGCTCAGCACCACCTTATAACCCAGCCCCACTGCCAGCCTGGGCCCCACGCTGGCTCTGGGCTTGCCTGTCAGGGCTGCACATGGCGACAGCAGCTGTGTCCCCCCCCGCTTGCTGCACCAGGCAGTGTTTGCCACTGCCACTCTGGGCTGCCCAGCACACCAGCTCCGGGTGGGCAGCAGCAGCCAACGCTGCCCGGGGGGGCCACAGCTGCTGCCGCCGATGGCCGAGTCCAGAGCTGGCATGGAGCCCAAGCTGGCAGCGGGGCTGGGTTACAAGCTGGTGCTGAGCATGGGGAAAAGCAGTCCCTCCCTCCGTGGCCAACACCCCACACTGTAGCCACTTGCAGCCCGTGTGGGGCTGCCTGCGCCTGCTCCAGACAGCCCTGCGTGGGCTGCGAGTGCCTGCAGCGAGGAGCGCTGGCCATGGGCGAGGGGCCACTTTTCCCCACACTCAGCACCAGCTTCTTCCCTGCCGGCAAGCAGGGTGTCAGGGCTCTGCACTGCCCCCTGCCTGTACGTGGGGAAAAGCAGTCCCTCCCCTCGTGGCCAACACCCCACACTGTAGCCACTCGCAGCCCGCGTGGGGCTGCCTGCGCCTGCTCCAGACAGCCCTGCGTGGGCTGCGAGTGCCTGCAGCGAGGAGCGCTGGCCATGGGCGAGGGGCCACTTTTCCCCACACTCAGCACCAGCTTCTTCCCTGCCGGCAAGCAGGGTGTCAGGGCTCTGCACTGCCCCCTGCCTGTACCATGGGGCTGGTGGGCACTGGGAGTGAGCAGGTACAGGAGCCAGTGGAAGCACCAGTGTCAGTGCTGGCAGGGCCCAGAGCAGGGTGGCAGGAGTGCAGGGTCCCAGCCAGCAGGGCCTCTATGGAGCCAGGCCAGCTCCCCACTCTCCCTGATGGTGCAACCTAGCCTGGCTCCACAGACCACTCCCAGCCTGCGCTCCACTTTGGGCCCCACCAGTGCTGGCCTTGGGACATTGGTTCCAATATGGTGACCAGTGGGCGGGGCACCTGTCAAGGGGCAGTGTTACCCATGTGGCCCTTGAAAGCCTGCCAAAACTGGGTAAGCAGCCCTCCACCCAAAAATGTTGCCCACCCCTGAGTTGTGGCTTGTAGGCCAGCTTACCTCTCTTAAGGTGTCTCCATTACTTGTTAAGCATCCACCTGAGCCAAGTATTAAGAGCCCAAACCTGCCCTGGGATTTTGTGTGCAAGGCCTCCAGTTAGCCTTGTTGCTGAAGGATGGAGAAGAGCTATCCCTTTAGCCAAGAGGATATATGCTAAGGTTGCAGAGCTCAGCAACACAGTTCAGCAGCCAGAGGAGGTGGGGGAAGTAGCCTGCTTTGAGGTAAGCGGTGAGGCAGGTGGAGGTGTCTCAGGCTGACCTTCCTAAGAAGCAGTGGCTTAGACTCCTTTGGTGAAATCTGGCCCCACTGAAGTCAAGGAGAGTTTTAAGGCCTGGACTTCACACCTAGATTTACTCCACTTAACCCTCCTCCTCAAATGGTCCTAGTGGCCACAGCATCCTCTTCCCCAGTTATTTGTTAGAGATTTTCCCTCTGAGCATCTTGCCTTCTAGTGCCCCTTCTGCATAAATTAGGGGTTTGCCATGCTCCTCACTTGCACAATGATAGTGTGTTTTAAGGAACAAAATCTCTCAGGAAGGTGCTGGCAGGAATGCAGTCCTGGAAAACTAAATCCCTCCCTGCTACTAGACAGGATGGCAAAGCATCTGTCACAACACCCAGTACACTCCCACGGATGCAAAAATACTGTTATTTTTGCACAGCAATCTGTATTTCCCAAGCATCCCACACTGAAAAGGAGAACTCACCAAAAAAAGAAATCAGAGTCAAAGCAGATTCTTCAAGTAGAAGCCTCCAGAGCCAGTGTCAGTGTCTCTCTTCACAAACTAAAGGGCTGGGTTTGGTCTATATTCACCAGGTCCCTGTTAAGTGCCTTCAGATCAAGTGAGCAGCAGAGAACAAAAGCAAGCCAGTAAAGCATGGAGTTTATGATAATTCTACTTGGCTCCTCCTTCTTTTAAGTCAAAACTGCAGTGACATCAGGATATATTGATACCAGGTCCCTGGCATGTTCTAGGACAAAGGTGGGCAATTATTTTGGGCGGAGGGCTGCTTACTGAGTTTTGGCAAGCCATTGAGGGCCGCATGACAGGCAGCCAGGGACAGATAAATATTAATTTTCTAAATTTTTTAGGGGCCCCGCGGGCTGGATAGAATGGCCTGATGGGTCATGTCTGGCCCACAGGCCGCATTTTGCCCACCCCTGTTCTAGGAGGAGATTTCTGTGATTGAGAGCAACCATGGGTAGGATGACCATAGGTCCTGATTTGGCTGGGACAGTCCCATTTTTCATAGGCCATCCTGGCATCCCAGCCAGTTGAGAATTCAGACAAAAGTCCTAGAATTACAGGGGTGCAGGGCACAGTCCAGCAGAGATGCCAGGCAGGTGAGTAGGCAGGCACTGCTGCTGCCACCTGCTTGTGCCCAGCCCAGCTCCTGAGCAGCATCTGGAAGCAAGGGACACGTTGGGCTGAGCACTGCTCTTCCTGCCTGGGGCAAGGATAGAGCAGGGCAGGGAGGGGTGGGTGGAAAGTACTGCTGTGAACAGGCAGCTTACATGTGTGTGCACATGTGCATATGCATGTGCGTGCATGTGTGTGTGGCACTCTCCGATTATGGTGCCCAAGGCGGACACACACATAGCCCACCACTAAGGCTGGCATTGTGCAGCAGACAAGTTCACCCACCAAATACTTTTCTTAGTGCGGAGAGAGTGTCCTAACAGTTAGAAAAAACACTGAGATGTTAGACAGCGCTCAAGAAAAGTAGCACTCAAGAGGAGTAGCACTCTACATCAAGGAGGAATATACTTCCTCGTTAATTAGCAAGGGGGCAGAGGGGGGGCACTCTGAGGTGCTCTGGGTTAGAGTAAAAGGCAGTCCAGGGGAGAGAGACTTAACGGTGGGAGTCTACTATAGACCTCCCAACCAGGGAGAA
>NW_017728916.1:5367136-5406867 GCF_001723895.1 Crocodylus porosus
CCCCGGTGCTCTTTCCTGCCAAGGCAGGGGGTCGGACTAGATGATCTACCTAGGTCCCTTCCGACTCTAGCTACTATGAAACTATGAAAAGCTGTAGGTACTCAGTAACTCTCATAATTATACCTGTGATCATTTTTTAGACTGATTTTTAGACCACTCTTCACTCCCAAGCCATTGCTCCTGTTTGGCAGCATAATCTTCCAAGAGCTGTTCTAGCCCTGTAAGTGTTGCAGTGAAACATGAGCTCAGTAAAGCCAGTGATGTTTTCATCTGCCCACAGTTGGCAAAATTAAGGAGGCAAGTTTCATTCTCAGCAGCCTGTGGGGTCACTGCACCTGGAATATATACTGCAATTCTGGGCCCCAGAGTATAAACAATACCTCAATATAATACTAGGTAAAGAAGGGCAATAATTACAGTACACAGATTGAAGGCTGAGAGAGGAGGAACACTGAGAGTCTAGAAAACAAAATTATCCAGAGACCATAGGCGACTGGTGTCACCTTAGTCAGGAGGGGCACGTGCCCCCTCAGCAACCAATCAGCATTGACCTGGGGGGGGTCCCTGTGCAGCCAATCTTGCCAAACGGGGGGGGGATCCCCCTGTGGCCGATCATGCTGACCGGGGGGGGGTCCCCCTGCAGCAAAACTCACCAACTGTGAAGCAGCCGCAGCACTACATCTGGTATTCCCACTCCCCAACCAGTGCTCACAGGGAGGGGCACTGGCTCTCCTGCCTGCCCATCGCCTAAGCAGGGAGCATGACCAGTCAGGGGTGCACCAGTGCTCTCAGGGTGCATGGATGTGAAGCCAGCAGCAGCATGGAGTCCCAGGGCCTAGACAGGTCACCCCAATTCACCAAGGGACAGCCTTGGCTAGAGACATAGTACTGTCTATAAATACCTTCCTGGTAACTAAATGATGAGTGGATTATTATGTATGTTTTCAGAGCTGGATGAGTGCTGTAAGTTGGAAATAAAGAAGAAAATGGTGAGGCCTGCTGTTCAGGCTGGTTAGATTACAGGGGCCTCAGAACTATGGAGTGATAAAAAGCAGCTACATCCACTCCTAGCTCAGGAGCTGTCTCCAAAATATTACTGCCATCCTATTGTGTGCTGAAAGGCAGCAGCATTTCCAGTTGATCAAAAACAGTCAAATGTCTGCCCCAGCATAGTAGCCTATCAGAGTATTGTAGTTAACCTGTGCTAGTTTATCTCCAAAGTCATGCACAGAAATGAGATGCCTAATACTGCCTCTGTTTGATTTTATCCAGGCATCCATTTATGGGAGGGTTTACTTGGGAGTGGTCTTCAGTGTGGGTCCAAAGCAAGGCTTGAACTCTGGAAGAGGTGGAAGAACTTTAGGTCAGCATGTTACCACTGCAGCCTTGGACTTGCTAGTTAGTTACAGCCCCTCTAAAAAGAAGGATTTCTTTTGCAGTTCCCCTTCCAGACAGGAACCGCATTCTTTATGCCACGGGATGACTTCAGCCTGTTTTCTTTGTCTTGTTGCACAAGGGATTCAGCCACTAGATGGTACTCTGAGAACGAATATAAGAAAAGTCTTTGTTATCTTTCTGGGAGACATACCCCTTACTTAGCTCCTTTTGGCTTTCACTCTCCTCGCTTCTGCCTTGCAAAACCCCAGCAACATCCCCCTCTCCATTGCCAGGCCTGTCTGCATCCTTCTGCCAAAACACAGCCCCTTTCTTCCAGCTAGGAAACAGGCTGGTGAGGCCACGTGCCTCCGAGGGTTAGCAGCCAGGAGACAGAGATGGGTGCAGTTGTGCTGTGACCCTGGGACGGCCTCACAGGGGAAGACCACTCAAAATAGATTTGTCCAGCCACAGTGATGCCCCAGCACAGCTCCTCACATGTGAGGGCTTCAAGCTGCAGGCAGGCTGGTGCAGTTTGACAGGAGCCATGTCTGAGCTGAGGCTATAGCAGTGCTGTTGTACAGCATAGTGCTGCCAGGGCAAAGGCCATTCCAAAGCCCTAGTCCAGTGGCTCTCAACTGCTGCAGACTTGAGGCCCCCTGGGAAAATGACAACTTTGAGCTTCCACTGGTCTTTTGACTACAGACAGACAACAGAGCAATTCTGTTGCAAAGAGCTCAGGCAGCCCACAGCAGGGCTGGCTGATTTTGACACTCTGGGTTCCTGTTGCACACCTCTGGGTTCATCTGGTGAATCGTGTTGGCGTGTTCAGCAGTGCCGGTGTGGCGCCCTGCTCCGCAGCAGCTTGACAGGACCTCAGGGCTTCCAGGTGCTGCGGGGCCAGCTTGAGACACACTGCCCTGGGCCCTTCCATGAGCTCCTTCCCCGGGGCTGGATTTTTCTCCTTTGTCTACAGGACACGGAGGGGAGGAGGCCCCTGGATCCTTTGTGAGCATCCGTGTCTGTTAGTGCATGTCCGTGTCCATCTGTCTGTCCATTAGTCTGTGGCTTTGTGTCTCTGGGCGCCCGGGGGCGTCTACGCTGACTGGGCCACTTTGGTCTGCCTGGCTGTGTGTCTGTCCCGGTCTGGGTCCGTGCCTGTCTGCCTGTGCTCCAGCCGTGTGATTGTCTGGCTTGCTGTGTGTCTGCCCATGTGTCTGTGTGTGCGTCTAAACGCCCGTGTCTATCTTTTCAGCTGCGTCCGCCTGTCTGTCTGTGACGCGCTGGCACGGGAGGCGCTGCTGTGCAGCCCGCGCCTGACAGCAGCCCCAGCGCCGACACAGACAGACGGACCGACAGGCAGCCAGCCGCTCCGCCCGCGCTACTGCCCCACCCCTGTCAAGGGGCGGAGGATGGGGCTCCCGTCCGCAGGGCGGGCGACGCGAGGCGCGCTGGGCGTGGTAGTTTTCGGGCCGGCTCCTGCCGCTGGGGGCGGCGCGGGGGTGAACTACGTGTCCCGGGATGCATCGGGGCCGGCTGAGGGGACGGCAGCCAATGGGCGCGCGCGGAACGGGCGACCGCGCTATATAAGCCACCGCCCCACAAGACGCTGCTCAGATCTACCTGCGTTGGGTATCGTTGCTGTTTGTTGTCGTGCAGCTCCGCTCGCAGGTGGGGAAGGGGCTGGGCGTGGTCCACACTGCAGTGCGGTCCAGCCCGGGGGCTACACGGGTCTGGGGCAGCCCCGCCCGCTTTTTGGGGGAGGGGGAGCAGCGCCTTCGTCCACGACGGCTCCTCCCTGCCCGACCCGCTGTGCCGCCTCTGTAGCCGGGCGCGGGGAGCCGCCCCTGGGTGCCGGAGCGCGGCCGGGGGCTGCGACCAGCTCAGCAGCGGGAGGTCCTGGATCCGCCCGCCCCGGGGCCGGACTGCATGTGCCCTCCTGCCTGACCCCAGCCCGTGCTCGCCCGCTCCTGGGTCCCGCCTGCCCACTGGCTGCCCTTGCCCCTCTGCGGCCCGGGACGGTGGTGCCGCGCCCTGCCCCGTCCAACGACGTGGCTGTCGGCGGGTCCCCAGGCATCGCTGGGGCAGCACGTCCTGCCATGCCGGAGCTTCCTGCCAGCTCCTAACGCCTCTCCCTCTCCTCCCCAGCAAAGATGTGTGACAAGCCCGACCTCTCTGAAGTAGAGAAATTTGACAAGAAGAAGCTGAAAAAGACCAACACGGAAGAGAAAAATACGCTTCCCTCCAAGGAGAGTAAGTATAGACCTCACCTGGCAGCATCCCGTTGCCCCCAGAGCACCTTCTGTCTCGTCCGCAGGGCTAGAAGATCACACCAGTTTCTGCTCCTCTTGCTAGCTTATTACCAGAGCCTCAGCTTGAGACCTGAGCCCAGTGTAGTCCATACTATGCAATTGGGAAATGCCTGTGTTCCTTGCAAAAGGAGCTGAATTGAAGCAGAGCTGTCTGCCTTTATTCATGCCCTCTGCCTACCTAGGCTCTCTCAACAGGCAGTAGAAAGTCCAGGTCAAAGGAAAACCTTTTCTATCCTGAATAGTCAATCCTGATTTCCCAGTGGAGTTTTACTTAACCCTAAAATTTCCAATCTCCACACTGTTGGAGTCTTAGTGGGAACAGATGCATTTTGTGCTCTGATCTCATCACTGAGGAATCTGGCAGGCGGGCCTCTTGGTTTTAGTTCTTACTCCAGTAAAAAATAGTGTGTTTTCTGACTGCTGATAGGTTCTTGCTTCCAGCTCTTACTGGAGCCTGGGCTCAGATCCTTTCTGCTGGGGCTTGGGTCTAAGATCATCCACACTCATATCACTTAGGAGTACAGTGCAGCTTCATAAATCCAGCATCCTTGGGACCTAGCACCAGCCAGAAATTTGAAAATTCCAGATTTTTAAAATGAGGAAAATGCATAGTCTTAGGACAAGAGTTTTTGTTGGAGATGGAGGAGGGGGTAGCAGCACACAGAGCAGTGTGGTGGATGGTGGTGGCAACTGTTATGTGGAAGTGTCCTGTTCCCCTCCCCCCATGGGGTGGTGGGGGAAAGTAGCAGCAGTGGCACAGGGTGGTCCCACTTCTGCAGCCAGCCACCACTTGCACCCGGACCCCCACATGCAGAGGGGGAAGCTTGCTGCTGCCACTGTCGTCACCCCATGTTGCTGCTTTGCATACAGCTCTGCTGCTCTGGGACCAGCCACTATTCCCCAATGTAGTATATTTTTAAAGTGCTGGATCTTTGAATTTTTTTCCCAATTTTGAAAACTGGATTTATGAGGTTATACTATGTTCTCATCACTGGTATGTGAGCCTTCTTCAGGCTCCCTGTTTACGTTTGCTGGGAAGTTACTATACCATATCACGTGGTGCTTTTACAGCAAGATGGCAACTTCACAGTTTACAAAGAGTGATATTCTAAAAGGTTAACATGTCTAAAACAGTAGAGGATGATCTCTTTGGCAGGTGTGCCATATCAGCCCTATGCTCCAAGTGCCACTCTAATCCCTTTTCCCTGCCTGATCTGCTCTGCAGACTGGCAGGATAGTGGCTAATAAGGTAAGAAATGGAAAACAATGTGCCACATAGGTTGCCCAGTGTCTTGGTTCAAATCTGTACCTGTGTTGGTGTGACTTTTCTCTCATCTTTGTGATTTTAAGCACTTCTCTACTTTGGGTGTCAGTGTGAAGGATTATGCTGTCATATTTTTCTAAACTTGGGATGCATTGATCTTTTAACATGCACTCCTTAATGGGAACTCCCTGAAATTCAAATTTTTCATCAATCTTAAAGTCATCAATTTTTCCCCCCCTTTCCCACCTCCCAAAGTTGTGCTCCCCCCCGCCTTTTTTAAGAACATGTTGTACCAGGGACTGTTTGGGGAGAATTTATAGACATTTGAAATAGACCAACTTCTCTAAGCTGTTTAAACAAATTTTAATGAGCAGAGAAAAGTGAAATGCATTCAAAAAATGGACTGATGGGGACCTAGCACTGACCCATGGTCAGCTTGCAGCAGCAAGCACAATGCTATCTTTACAACTATTTTTTGGTTCTATTATCTCAACCCAGAGTAACAGAGCCATTTCTCTCTCTCTCCTTCTTTTCCTTGCAGCCATCGAGCAGGAGAAGGAATGTGTGAAGTCGTCATAGAGGGAGATGCTCTTGCAGAAAGAGCCAACACTTATTTTGCTTTGAATTAAATCATCTGTTTATTTTTTATTACATCATGTATGTGTAAAGAACAATGCTGTAACATTTTGCCCTGCCTTCCTGCTATTCCAGCTGTTGGCAGGTGCAGAAATGAAGTGTGGTCCCCTCCAGAGCCCATCAGTAGCCTTGCCTAACTCTGCCTCTTGCTGCTCAGCCACCTCCCATTTACAGCACTGATCTTGCTCTAATGCAATGGGGGAGGAGGAGATGCTGAAAGCCAATAAAGGGCTATAGAAGTTCCTGAGTACAGAGGCCCATTATACAATATGGTGGGGAGGGGGAAGCCTTTTGGTTTGGCCAGTGGCCTTGGTCTGTTTAGCATTCTCACTTGCAGAATAGCATTTCTGCAGCCTCACTCACAATTAATTTTTCTGTCTTCCTTAAGATAAAGTGAAAAGTTTATTATAAAAATAAAAAAATATAATGACTTACTAAGGATTCATGGTTTCTTTCCTGGTCCTTCAGCTTATGCCAGGTCCTGGCATCAGGTAGGAAGGCTGTCTTTGTTTCATCATGCTATTGGCATCCCTCTTGATCTTGCAGTAGGCTACAATAGTGACCTCTAAAGCACTTTTTTTAGAACAATTTTATTAGATCCATTTTTCTGGGTAGAGCTGGATTCATTTGTTTGTTTCTTATGAGCTGGTCTGGACTTTAAGCTGACAGTCAAAGATTAGTTGCCTGATGTATTTTGTTTTTTGGCAGGCTTTCACAGGGGTCAAGGAATAAAACATCATTCTGTGAGGGTTATATTGGGCAGGTGAGTGTTTGACCAAAGCAGCTACAGATAGCATGACTAATGCAGCTGGACCTAGTCTGAAACTCCCTTCCTCTTAGTGTAGCAGAGCACACTAGGTTTAACCATCCCTTTAGAAGTGTTTCTACTCTTTCACTAGACCAAATATGGTTAAAGCAGCATAATACATTGTATAACTGCAGCTACTCTTGGCCTTGACCACAAAACTGAAGGGTTTTTTTGGTACATTATCCAAACTTGGGAGGGAGGCATGGAAGTGAGGTTGAGGTAGGACTACCCTTCTGTGATCTGCAGTAGCTGATCTTGCTGGCTTCAGAAATCCATACTGTGGGTTAGATGTTCACCTGAAATGTCACTTCAGAAGTGATGCGCAAACATGGGATGCTAATGCTGTCTTGGATGCAGGCAGCTGGCATTTTGACCTGCCAAGCTGATTTCTAGAGGCCTTTCCAAGTTTTATTAAAGCTGAATTGGCTACACAGGCCTTATGCTCCTATCTGGCCACAGGGTTCTAAAGACCTTTCCAGAAGCTTGACACTGGGAGCAAGTAGAGGCTACTGGTTCAGGGGATTCAACATAAAAAGGGCTGTTATGTTTTGATACTGTCTTGCCTACCTTTCTTCTGCAGTTTGCAGAGAATGAGCAGAAATGAAGTCTGCTCTCTGTCCTGTATGCATTTACCTTCTCACCCAGGATAATGAATGCTGCCATTTGTAGTGGTGCTAGTGGAGATAAAAGCACTTGGGGAAACTGCAATGAAACACTGTCCTTGTATCTGGTGATGGGGGAACCTGTTGAATTTGAAACTTCTTCACTGAACTATAGGCAGGGAGAGGGGAGACAAGACTGCAGAGAACACTTTCTGCAACAAAAAGTCATCTGAACTTCTCAATGGCTTGAAAATCAAGTGAGTAAGGGACTGAAGAGCAATGTACTGCAGGCCTCTCTCAAAACAAGTCCTTGTAGACCTAAGCTGTGGGTAGTTTCTATCCAGATTTCCCCATCTGCTTGAGTTCTGCTCCTCCTCAGTTCTTGCCCTGGAGAGAAAAGAGGTGTCCGTTGTTGAGACTTGCAGCAGCTGCTTGGAGTTACTGACTAGGCTTGCTTTTAAGAGTCCCTGGACAGTGGGGAAGCTGAGTTGCTAGCAGGACTGATATTACTCATCAGATGCTACTTTGGTTGTCTGACTCTTCCAAAGAGAACTTCCTAGACCAGCTGTGCAGTAATAGCTGGGTCTCTTCTGATCTTAAAATACTTGCTTCTAATTTTGAACAGCACAAGAAGGAAGAGGAAAGACCTTTTATTTTTTTTTTTATTATTATTATTATTTTTTATTCACCTACTATCAAGTGCAAAGCTTGGAGCAGGTTGTACAAGACGTTATTGTTGAAATGGAGGGAGCTGGCCTCTGCTAGCATTCCCAGAGATGTCCCACTGGTTGCATCCATCTGTGAGATGGCAAGTAAAATGCCAGTTTGGGCAAGGGGTAGTATGAAGGGATCTCCACTGAAGGCTCTCCATTACTCTTAACAACTGAGGATGCTGCTCACAAAAGATTCTAACTAAGGTCCTAAGGGAACCTAGTCCAAGATACTGTGTCAATCTTGGACAATCTGTTCAATTCCTCTGACACCTTGCTGACCAGTTGCTGGCTGTGTTGAGGCCAATAACTTCCAGATAGAAAGGATGCTGTATCTGCTTCTGAATTCACCTTTGAACAGCTGGATAAATAGGATGGAAAGCAAGTAGTTGGAAGGGGTTCATAAGCATTTCTGAGCTATAGATAGTCCATCTTTTCTTCAAGAACTATTTCCCCCCCCGATGTGTCATGATTCCAAGAGTTTTTGATTTCTTATGATTGTAGAGAAAGGTAATCTTTGAAAATGGGGCTTGGTTTGAAACTCCTAGTGCTGTGAGCTCTTTAGTGCCACAGGATACACAGCCTGCCAGGCAGCAGTGTCCTTGAATACGGTAAGATATTCTACATGGCTTTACTTCCTAAACTGTGGCCAAGCTGATTAGCACAGGTTGGGCTAATTGGTGCTCTTACTGTCACATCCTATCACTTAATGCAATGTGGCTACACTGCTACTGGCTATGAGCAGGGTTCCTGGTTTTCTCTGCTTGAAAACCACAAATTTTCTGATTTAAAAAAAAAAAAAAAATCCACATTTTTTTCACAATTAAAATGAAAAACTACTATTCATATAAGTATCACTTGAACACAACATTTTATTGATATATTTGTGGTTTAGAAGCTTACTAATGCCTCAATCATTTTAATAAAATAAGTTCAAAATACCTATATATTTTTGGCACTTTTTTGTGTGTGTTTATCATGGAAAATCAGAGTTCCCCCTGCCCCTTGTCCTAACCAAGCTGTGGCTTTAGCTGCAGCTTCCTTTTTCCCCCGCCCCCCCCCTTGTTTTGTGGCACTGAGCAGACCTGCCCTTCCCCATGCTGTTGTCCCTCACTCCAAACTCACAGCCCCCTGGCCCTTGCCCTCACTCCCAACCTGCTGTTTCCCCACAGCCTTGCAGCGCTCCCTCTCACACCAGGTCCCACCAGCTGACCCATGGAGGCGGCTCCTTCCTGGAGCTGACATAGCTGCAAGCCTCGTGCCCTACAGTGGGGGCAGAAAGTGAAGGGGTGGGGGGTAGAACATGCCCCCCTATCCCCCATGCATCACCTGTGTCCCCCCCAACCCCACCCCATTGACTTACCTAAAGGGAGCAGCAAAAGCTACACTCCAGCACCTTGCCTGGCTGCCATATGAATGTGTACACTCACACACACACATGCTCATAGCACCCTCTGCATCCTGATCCCCCCAACTTCTTTTAAAGATAGGCTTTTCCGTATCTTTCCACGGCAAACAGAAAACCTGGCTCCCTGCTTATGAGGTAGCCCACAGAGAAACACAACACATTTAAGGGCACCACTCAGTGGAACAGTAAGTTTAGTGTGTGGTTGTGCCCTCCCTTCCATGTTTCCTGAGATCTGGAAAAATTAGGTTGCTTCTATTCATTTCACACACCATGGTCCTCTGCCTTACATGAGTGCGGGTATATAGCCCATGCATGTGTGCTTCAAGGGCCAATTACAAAAATCAGGCACCAGAGCTTCTACACAAGAGTAAGACCAGAGCAATCTGTGGAGTTTCCCTGAACAAAAACAGCTCCTATGAACTCCAGCATGGAATAGGTTGTGAGTCAAGTCCTGGGATGAGACCAGTAGCAAATGGCAACACTTCAAAGGCTCCTGTGAGGATACACAGACTCACAAGAACTCTAAGTAAGGGAGTAGTTCAGTGGAATACGGTTGAACAAAGAGATAAGAAAGTATAGCAAAATAAACCCTAGTAGAGCCCACATGCAGGAGGCGGGGAGTTCTAGCATTTCTTTAGGTCAGTACAGTGTAGCTGATGCTTATCTCAGCAACTTGACTTAGAAGGCAAGGGAGTCTTATAAATCCAAGCTTTAATAAAATCCATAAATCTGCTCCTGTTCTTTCTCCCCTGAGACTTGTTTATGTTTACATCTGGAGTTAAATGTTCTCAGTTCACAGCATTAGTAAGTGTTAAAGATTGTCATGCAGGGAATGAGCTGAACCTGCCTCTCCATGGTCAGTAGTCATGACTGGGGGGTGGGGAGAGAAGTGGTACTTATATGACTCATTTGCTTTTGCATTTGCAGTAACAGTGATGTGCTTAGATCACTGATTATCAAGAAGGGTGCTGTGACATCCTTTGAAAGGTACTGCAGGAAGGACAAGGAGAGGTGTGACGGGATAAGCAGATAAGGCCAGGGTCAGGCTTGTCCTTGCCTGGCCATCCCTGCACCAGCCCCTCTGAAGGATGTAAGCCAGGGGTGTCCAACCTTTTTGAACATGGGGCTGGATCATGAACTTTTTATCACCCAGTGGGCCGGCAAGCCATATTCAAAGACGTCACAGGAAGTGGTATCATATCAGGAAGTGATGTCACGTGACCTTTGACACCAATGAAGTTGCAGGGGTTGACATGGTGCTGGTTGACATGGCATGCATGCCTGGGTTGACATGGTGCTGCAGGAGCCATTTGGCTACAACTGGTTGACCTGGTGCTGGAGAAGCTGCAGGGCCAGGCCAGGGTTAACCTGGGGCCCGCCTGGCCTGCTGGTGCCATGCCTGGGTTGACATGGTGCTGCAGGACCCGCCTGGGCAGAACTGGGTCGGCACCAGCCAGGAAAAGCAGCACGCAGCTGAAGCCAGCTTCCCATGTGCTGCTGGGGACGGGAGAAGGCCGGCCAGGTCTGCACCAGCCAGCACAAGTGGTGGCAGAACCATGCGCCACTCCGGACTGACCGGTGCACGCTCATCCGAGCGGCACACGGCTCCCCCGTGGCTTCTGCTGGCCAGTGCAGACCCGGCTGGGCTCCTTCCGTCCCCAGCAGCACATGGGAAGCAGCCCCCTCAGGGCCTCGCGCGATGAGCCCAACCCTGCGGGGATAAGCAGCTCCCCTCCCCTTGCTGCCAGCTGGGGCACGCAGGCCAGCCCTGCCCACCTTGCCCTGCCACCACCGTGGAGCGCAGAGCAGGCGCCTCGGGCCAGATAAAATAGCTTGGCCCAGATGTTGGACAAGCCTGATGTAAGCACTATAATAAATAAGTTTTTTAAATCTCATCATTGTCTACCACACAAGAAACCTGGGTTCAATTCCCAAACATCTGGATTCAGTCTGGTCTTTGGATTCTCTCTCAGTGGTCTCAAAGGGAGGATGGAGGGTCTGGGCAGCCTCCACTCCTCCAAAAATTTCTGCCCAGGCACATGCATCAAAGGTCTGGGTGGCCCTTGTGCATGCACCATGATCCAGGAGGATCAACAGGTGCCACATTTTGGTGATGAAAGGCCTCTCTACAGCTTTGGTTGTTGTGAACTAGGGTTTGTCACAGAGCCACATTACTGTGTCCTGCCAGGAAGACAGGTGGTCCTTAGGCCTTTACAGTCCCAGCTTTAAAATAGTTTGGGTTTCCATTATTGCAGGCTGCTGCCTTTGCATTGGGTCACCTCATTTTTACCAAGCAGCTTTTCTCCTGCATTTTTGGGTTCTTTATGTGGACAATGTAGGCAGAGTCAAAACAAAAACTGCACTGATCACTGCAAGTAGGACAGCAGTGGAGATTCACAGGACCAAATTCAGCTCCACTAAGGGTCAAATCTTGTTCCTGTTTGGTAAATTAAACTTTCTACAAGTGGAGGCTTTGCAGAAAGCACAACAGCCCAGAAATTAAAGTGACTGCTTCAGGTGGGTAGAAGCAGGGGAACCAGCTCAGCGTTTTCACACCAGTCTGAGACCCACAGGCTCCCTTTCACTTATCATGACCCTCCAGAGAACACCAAGGACCTAGCTCAGACTAGAGATCATAGGGTGCAAATCCAGCACCTATTGAGCTGTAACCCAAGTGTGAGCCTGCATCTCCAGAAGTGAAAAGTGAGCACATCCATCTCCTTGTATCACTGTTCAGGATTTCATTGTAAGAACTGGCTGGTACATACTCAGACGGTCAGCTCTCTGAGTGGACAGGTAATGCAGGTCACCCTTCTGCCTTGGAGGGCCACAGCTGGAGACCGATGTTCTGCAGTCCTGAAGCCTGGGGATGCAGCTTGCACGCTCAAGGGCAGATTCCCATCTACTGCAGAACAGTGTAGCTCCTTCATAATCAATGGAGCAAGTCATGTATTGATGCCACTCCAGGAGACATGGTCCCAGTGTACTTTGCCTTATGTTTGTGGAGTCAGTGAAGAGTGCTGTCCCCGTCCTGCAGCTAAGGAAATGGGCAGATTGCTTAAGGAACTCTCCTGAGCTTACAGGTCTGCTGAGCACCAGTTCAATGACCTCCCTGACCACTAGATTCACTTATAACCACAGAGCAGTTCTCTTCCATGTAACAGTTCTGGTCTAATGCAGGAGGGAAGCACACCCAAGCAGCATCTGCTTGACAGCTGTGCAAATGATCTGCTTGACAGCTGTGCAAACCTGCTCTGCTGACCAGAGTGCTCAAGGTGTCACAGGTTGTTTAAAGAACATGAGAAAGGGGAAGTGGGTGAAGGAAATGTGAGACCTTGCAACCGCTGTGCTGAATAAAACTTCCCCTCACCCTTCATTGTACAAGCATTGGAGATGTGCTTTACCTTCCCGGTGAGGCCAGATTTCTGGTCAGCTCAGAGCTGAGCTACAGCTGATGAGAAGGGAAGAATGATTAACTGTGAAACCCACTAGCTGGGTCCATAGGTCTGTTTTCCAGGTTGGCCCCTGTTACTGGAAAGGTTCCCTGAAATAGCAGCCTACACCCTCGTGAAGGGGCAGGGCAATGTGCCAACAGTTAGTGCCTGTCTCCAAAGTGAAAACCCTAAACACAGTTTCCTGTCTTGGTGAGAGTTATGGTAAATGAGCCAGAAGAGGACTTCAAGAACCAAAGTATCCCACCTTGTATCAGGGTAGGTGTTACCCTGGGATGAGGAGGATGTGATTTTCCAGACTACTTTTATAACCAAGTTGGGACATGTAGTTACAACATGGTTAGAAGATGCAGTGTAGACAGGACCTAACTCTCCACCTGTAACTGGGTTAAAACCTTGCACTTTTCAGGTTTTTGGCCTCATTACTGGGACTCAGCAAGGACTCCTCTGCACCACTTCTATAAGTTGTGCAGGGTCAGGGGACAGGCATGTTATCAGAAAGTCCCGTGACTCAGTTATAATCATAGTGTAGATGGGGCCTGACCATGGGCAACTGGTGCCATCTTAGGGGGTTCATGTGCCCCCCAGCAACAAGTCAGGGACCAGGAGGGGTCCCCCTGCAGCCAGTCTCACTGATGTGGGGGGAAATCCCCCATGGCCAATCACAAAGCAGCTGCGACTCTCCCAGTGTTCCCACTCTGCGGCCGGCGTTCACAGGGGTGCACCCAGACTGATCTGAGACCCTCATATTTTTGACCAGTACCTGACGATAGGCTGACTTCTTACTTGCAGCAAAATGGCCCTTCCTTCCCTCACTCTCTTCAGGCCTATCTTTCCAAGGCTGCTCACATGCATGCATGGGAGACATTCCAGGCCAGGCACTGTGACTCTCCGTGCAGCTCCCAGCAGGCCGAGTGAATACAGACATGTCTAAACCCATCTCCCATGGCATGACCTGGGTGTGTCTCACACAAGAAGCCTGGCAGCACAGAGAACAATGAGCCTCCCAGTCAGGCTCAGCACCCTATGTTATGTTCCAGTCAAGCTCTGTGCCACAGGCAGGAAATGGTGAGACCCATGTCAGAGATGTGTGGGAGGAATAAGAACCTCGATAGCCCAGACAGCCTCTCTCCCGACTTTAGATGCAAGGATTGTGGTCTCTGCTGACTGCCCCATCTCAGGCCCCTGGCTCTGGGACAGAGCAATGAGACCTGCAGACAAATCCTGCCTATGGCACTGCCCCCAGCCAGCCCTGTGACAACAGTGTAGTGATATGCAGACATGCCTGAGCTTGCTTTAGACCAGGTACTGCCTGCAGGTAGTGGGAGGCTGCAGCAGCATGGAGCTCAGCTTGAGTTCACTTCCCAAGGACTTACCCAGCTTCTCAGGGGGGGTTGCAGCTCACATCTTGCTCCCAGCTGCTGTGACTGCCCTCCTGTTGGTACTGGCACTATGTGGTTTAATGCTGACTTGCATCTGCCTACACTGTGCTGCAGCCACAGCACTGACAATAGTGCAGGCACCCTCTGAGACAGAGGGAGAAGCCTACTGCCCACCCGGCCATCCCAGCCTGTGGCACTGTCTATGGCAAGGGGATTTGAACCTCCTGGCACAGGTCTGGTCACACAGAGCTGTTCTGTGGTTGGTGGTGGGAATAGAAGGGCCTAGGGATTCTGCTTCCACCTGCTCCATGCGTCTCTGAAAAGCTGCCAGTTAGGGTGAATGTGATGCACTGCTGTAGTCCAGGGTCAGAGGGCTGAGCACAGCAGCCACACAGGGCTGAAGAAATGGCTTGCTTCTGGTCCTGGAGCAGCTCTGTGTAGGGCAGGGAGCAAGACTATTGAAAGGAGGTAGATACAGGAGAGGCAGGTGGGCACCATGGAAGCAGGTGCTGCTGCTACTGCCCCCCAAAGCAGATTGTATTGGCAGCTCCTCTGGGAAGCAAGCCAGGCCAGGTGGATCTCCTTTTTTTTGTTATTTTTTTTTAAATAAATTGTTCATTTTCCAAGCCAAATCAAGTCCAAATCCATGAATCAGTCCAGAACCATACATGGCCCTACAACCAGCAAACATCCTCCACCTCCACCAGGGACTTCATATGTTTCCAACTTCTTTTGGCGGGCATCCTACATGCAAAGAAAAACAAAAACTGGAAAGGTCACTGAATAGCACCTTGGAGATGCACTGGCAGTATCCTGGCCATGAATTGCATTAGAAGAGCAGTGCCATGATGCCAAGTTTGACATTAAAAAAAGAGCAACAGACTGGAAAAGGAACGGACTGACTTCTATACTCATACTGGCACACAGAGTAGTAAGAGTATTCCTCCTTCCACCAAGATAGTGTCTAGAGTCTCAGGACAGTGACCAAGAGACCTGGCTACCAAATACTGGTAGTGGATCTCCCATGACAATACTCAAGGCACCTGGGTTCAATCTTTGGATCAATATTCATATGGTGCCCACCTGCCTCTCCTGTATCTACCTCCTTTCAATAGTCTTCCCTACCCCACCCCCTAACCCTCCTCTTCCCTCCTCTCAACAACTGGAGGTGCTTGCTTCACTGGCTGGAAGTCAGAGGCCATGGACCATCGCTGGAGAGGAGAATCAGCTCAATGGTTACCTGCTAAAGACTGCAGCTAGAAAACAAGTTGGATTTCCATTCAACCAGCTCCTGGGCAATGCCAAAGGAGCTAGGGTTTAAATGCCAATTAACAAACTACTTAGCAAGGAGATTTGACTCAAGGTATCTCCTGAACAGCTACTGAGGGTAAGTGAGTCCTATTTCTAAGGAGGCCTTTTCCCTGGTGCAGCTGGGCACATACCTTCCTCTGTGCAGAAGAGATTGCTTGGGCAGGAGTTTGTTCCGGGCTATTTTCCTCATATTGACTCGGCCATAAGCAACCTGCACTCAGGGCCTGGATTGCATTTCCTAGCCCACCCCACTGGATACCTACAGGCGCAGCCTACTACAATTATTCTCTTCTTCAAAGCATTTTTCTAGAAGTCCGTCCTATAGGGATTATGCATAGAAACATGTGGCAGCTATGCTGCCTTTCCCAGCCCAGTCCTCAGGGATGAAGGTGAAAGCTCAGTGAAGTCAGCAGTGAAGAAAAAGATAAATTTCAAAACCAGATGTGCAGAAAGCATGCTGCTTCCAGCTTGCATTCTCCCCACAGAGCCTCGTGCAGACTCACCCATATGGAAGGGAGTGTTTGCCTGCCTACAGTCTGCTGGGGGAGCCTGGTGCCAAGTTACCCCTAGGTTAGTAAGTAGACTGTAAACTGGGTTGTCAGTGTCCATTAAATACAGCTTCTGGGAGCTGTAAGCAAATGGCCATTATGGCATCAGTCCTGCCAAGAATCTGGTCCAAGCTTTGTCTAAAGTGGCTGGTCTGCCTAGCTTCCATCATGTAAGAAAGAGACTCTGTATGCCTAGAGACTTGTCTATTCTCCAGTGTTCGTTGGCCCACCCTTCTATTGTTAGTATTGATTGGGCTGCACCAAGGAGAGAGAAATGAGGGGAGAATGAATCAGGTCCTGAATGCAGAAGCAGCAAGTGTTCAGGGTAACAGGATGTGCTGGCTTCATCACCAGCTCAGGGATCTGGGAGCTCCTGAGAAGAGATAAAAGCTCACTGCTGCCTTAGCAAAAACACTGAGATTTTTGAGTGGTAACAGACCCTACTCAGCCACCTCAGAGATCATTTAGGAGCCTTCTTCCTACAGTGGGTACAATTACTTAGGCCATACAACTTTTTCATGGGTTGAGAAATATCCAGGGTAATCTCTGAAAAATCCATCTGTCCCTCTCCCTTCTTTATCAGCCTGGATCACACTGTTGATCCAACAGCTTTTGGAATCAAGGTGGAATCAGGCCCTTTAGGAAACAGGCTGCTGGCTGTACTGTCTTCATGGGTGACTGTACAAGAGAGGTTCGCATGAAAGTGTTATTAACACTGTTTAAATTAAAGAATAACAATCCAAGTCAACAACATCTTCATCATAGAAAAATAGGGCTAGAAGGGACATCAGGTGGCCATCTAGTCCAGTGGTCACCAACCTGGGGATCCTGATCAACAGGTAGATCCCAGAGCCTCTTTGGGTCAGTCCTGGCCTGGGGGCACATACCGACCACCCCAGCCCCAGCAGGTCAATCTGTTGGGGAGGGAAGGGATGGGGGCCAGATTGGGGCCCCCACGGTGAATGATGGACCATGCGGCCCAGCCAGGAGCAGGGGAAGGTAAGTAAGGCCCCAGCCCACTTGGGTGGTGGGAGGATTGGAGCTTGGGGGGCTCCTCCAAGGGTGCAGGGTGGGGGGGCTCCCTCCCCATCTCTGTAGGGGTGGAGGCAGCAGAGGCTCATGCAGGCATGGCTCAGCTCAGCAGCAGGCACTCATGTGGGGGCGTCCCTGGCCCAGCGTGGTCTGAGAAGATCTGTTCATCCAGGGGCGCATGGGGGGCGGGCTCCCACTGCTGGGCACAGCCCGTCAGAGGCCCCAAGGGCCCATGCCTCCCCCACCTGTGCTTAAGGAACAGCAGGCAGCTCACAGCAGCAGCTGCCTCATCCCAAGCATGGGGGGGGACAGGGAACAGGCCTCTAGGGCATCCGCCAGTGGGAGCAGTGGGAGCCCCAACTCCATGCATCCCTGGGTGACAAGATCTTCCCAGACCCGGCCAGGCTGGGGCCCAACCCCACTGTGCTGAACTGCGCCCACCCTGAGGCCAGAGGAATGTGGTGTTAGGTCCTGGCCTGGCCAGGTCTGGGACTCTCCATGGTCCACGGGCGTGCGGGGCATGTAGCGGGGTAGGGAGTGGAACAGGGGCAGGGGGTGGGGTGAGGTGGGGCAGAGGGGGGCATGGTAGAACCTTCCAAAAGTGGAAGAGATACTTCCAAAAGTGATCTTCCCCATAAAAGGATTGGAGACCACTGATCTAGTCCAACCTTCTGCTCAAGGCAGGTTCATCCCTATTTAAACCATGCCAGCAAAGTATTTCTTGTTCTACCACCTATATACAAAGAGAAAAATTGATCTCTATCCTCTCTGTTACTAATCCCTTTTTCATTAGAAGAAAGTTATTGTCTTCCGTCTCAATCTTGTCTCCTCTAGACTACATAATCCCAGTTCTCCCTCCTTTCCTCATACGCCATGTTTTCTAGACCTCTAACCATTTTTGCTGCTTCCTGCTGGACTCTTTCCAGCTTGTCTCTCATCCTTTCCTAAAGGCACTGTCTGTGTTTTTTCTGAGTGGAGAAAGAGGGTCTGACTGAACATAGCTGGAGAGAGAAAAGCAGAGAGAGGAAAATATAGAAGAGGCAACGTACAAAGGGAAAGTGATGGTGCAATGCAGTGCTTGAAATGTCCCCGTCTCCGGAAGAGGGTTTATTGGCCAATAAGGGGGAAAGTAATTACAGAAAAGCCGTTTATTTCAACGCAGAGACCTTCCCCTTTTTCATCAAACATCCACTCCCACACTGGCCTTGCCAGCCAGCTGTCTCCACTCAAAGAAACCAGCAGCCTACCCTGGAGGAGGCTGTCTGTGGGGGCTGTGTTTAAAACAAGGGTGTTCAGGCCAAGCCATCCTCAGGTTGCTCCCACAGACTGAAGTATTGCTCTAGGAGACTCTTTCCAGCACCGCTCACAATGGAGAGATAGTTTGGCCCAAATGGAAATGAATATCCAGCCACAGAGAGGGGAAGACTGTGAGCGTTGGGGAAAAGGAAAGGCTGAGTAGAGTATTCTGGGAAATGTTTAAGGGCTGTGGTCCTTGAGAGGGCAGACTCTCTTGCAAGTATGGGAGCTGAACAAGGCAGAAAGAGGGAAGAAGAGGAAGATGGAGAAGGTGTCCCACTGCAGCCCTCTGTTCCTATACACTATTTTGGGAGTGAATCAAGTGCTGGTGGATGAAGATGAGTGACAGCCCTACAGTCTGGCTTCACATGTCTACCCCCAGCATGTGGACACAACAGCCTTCTGGCCAGTATGCCTCACCCCTGACTGAAAGGGCCTCCTTTCCACAGAGCACATGATTCAGACTGCTGAGATTTCTAGCAAGAGCTCTAATAGCTCGTGCCAGTTGGGAAGCTGCATTTTGTGACACCAACACCTGTCCAGTGTCTCAGCTGGACTGAGAACAATCATCCCATTCACGTGAATTACTCAACAGCTGTTAAATAGTAGTTTCCCTTTGCAAAGAGCCCAGCAGAAAGTGCATGGAGGATTCATCTTCCATAAGCACACAACAGCTCAGTAGTGGCAATAAATATTTTCTTAGAGAGATATCTGAAATGCCAGGCAATCCTCAGTAGCTAGACCCCAAACGGTGGTTTCTTTAAATGTCTCTCCACAGGCCAGGGGCCGATTCAGTAACTGACCAAAGCCACATCAAATTGCCACAGGCGGTCATCAGGTCAGTTCACTCCATGATGCCCAGTGCAATGAACCCTGGCTGGAATGTAACTTCAGGGGCGGAGGAGGAGGCTGAGTCATACTGAGAAATTGTGTTGGTGAGTCCAAAGAAAGAAAGAAAGCTCCTATTTACACACAAATATCTGGTGATCAACAACCATGGGAGGGAGTGCAGGAAAGGCTTGTGACAGTTCACATGTACCCAACACCCTTTGACTTCAGTTACACCAGGAGTAAAATTGGCCTAGTATAGTGGTTCTCAACCTTTTTTGTACCATGACCCATTTGTAAACATTAGTGGCCAGTCTCGACCCAGTTCCCCTCACTCCCAACCTGCTGTCCCCAGGACCCAGCCCCCAAGGCATGTCCCAAGGGGTCTATGGGGCAGGGAGAGCCCCAAGCAGCCCCTGGCAAGCTGGAACTCTGCCAGCCTACCAGGGAAAAGCCATGATTTCCCACGTTTTTCTCCTTAAAAAAGAAACCATTTTTTAAGTCTGTTAGCAACCCTTTCATATATTTGTGCCACCCATGTTTGGGTCATAATCTACCGGTTGAAAAATGCTGGCCTAGTATTCTAGATGTAGAAAGGGCTTAGTCCATCTGTCTGTGTGTCTGGGAGGCTCTTGAGGGGCATGGCTCCCAGCGGGGGGGAGAGGTGGCACAGGGCTGGACACAGAACAGTGGCAGCGTGGGGTAGTGGGTGGCAGCAGCAGCCGCAGCATCCAAGCTTCCCCCACTCCCTCCCCATGCTGCTGGGAGGCAGTGGTGGTGGTGGGTGGTGGGTGGCAGTGGGTGGTGCTCTGGCCCCACCTGCCCCCTTCCCCCCCCCGTCATTCTTAACGGGCAACTCACTAGTATACCATAATAGTCTTATTTGGCACCCTCGCTGTGATAATTCTGACAGTGCCCCTGGGAGTGGATTTTATTCTCCCCCCTTTTACAGATGGGGAAACTGAGGCAAGGAAAAGGTAAGCTATCCTCTCACCATGACCCAGAAAGCCATTAGGAGAGACAAAAACAGAACCCTGGAGTCTTGACTCCCAGTCCCATGCTAGTCTAGCCAGTAGACATACCTGCCCCTCGAAGGGCAGATTTCAGGGAGGAGCTGTCTAGGAAGGCTCCAAACCTGTAGGACAAGAGGGGGACACAGGAGGAAAGGAACACAGCAGGTGCAAGCTCTGGGATTCCTTCGTCTGAAACTTCAGAAGAGCAGACAGGCAGGGAACTGCCCTGGAGGCAGCAGAGCTACAGGGAAGAGAAGCTAGGAGCTGCTCTGTGCAGCCAAGAGGAAACAACCACTTGCTCAGCCAAGCCCTAAGCAAAATCGAACTGAGAAATGAAATTTGAAAAGCTGCCCAGTATTTATGGGACAACTGCTATCTGAGGTCAAACCCACTGTTCTTCCAGCTCACTATAAACTCCTGCCAAAGTGAAACCAACTGGAAGAAGATAGGTGCACCCTGCTTGCACCTAGCTTTGGTCAGTGCAGACCCTGGGGTTGGGCTTGCACTGCTCATATATCACCTCAGACAGTGGAGACTGCAAGTGTTGAAGGGAGCTTCCCCTTCTCCCCTTCCACTGGAAGACAGAGCAACTTGGAGAGCCCCGGGAGTGGGCAGTGGTGGTTGGGGAGCATGTATCATCAGAGCAGCCTGTGTCAGTATGGCTAGTACAGAGCGTCTAGTAAACCTTCCAGTTATGAAGGAAGGTGGATGGTGATGGCAGAAAAAAGGTAGGCTGCCCCAGTGGGAAAATTCACTCTCTTCAGTGGGTAAGTAGCTCTGGAGGGAGACATTTTCCAGCATGGCTGAATCCCCACAACAGTCACTGTCTGTATTTACAGCATCTTCAGTCCTGCTCAGCACTGGCGCAGGGACAACAATTTTTTTTGTGCGGAGAATTTTCCTGGTGACAAATATAGTTTCAGCAAAACCAGCATATTTTGCAGGAAATTATCAATCCTGTCAGTAGAAGTTTTGATTTTCCTGCAGGAAATTGCAATTTAACTTACAGCTTCATTTCACAGAAACACTAAATAAAACATCATTTTTTTAGTAAAAAATGTGGATTCACAATAAGAAATCTGAAACTTCCCACAGGGAAATTAATATTTGCCAACCATAGCCCTTCACCCAGTTAAAATAGCTTGCTGCAGAATTCTTGTGTTTTCTACCCTCTGTACTGCTCGGAGGGCCCTCCCACTCAGCCATGGGAATGGGATGCCCTGTCACCACTACAGAACTTGGCCCCTCTGGGACATGAATGTGGTCCACTTGTTAAGATTCTTCTTCATGGTAGAGCTTCTCCTTGATCAGCACTGGTGGATCCTAGGGTTGACTGAATTGGGAGGTGGCATTGCATTCACCCTTCAAGAGAGATGTGTTTCACCAGGGGTCTTTGACGATGGCTATCTGATTAGAAAAAGCACTCTAAGCTTGTTTTCCCTCATTAAGCAAAGAAAGCAGTCCAATGGAATGGGAGGCCAGAGAGAAAGCACAGGCCTATCCCATCATAAGATATGGCCCTTGAGGGAGCCGAGGGATGGCCAAAGGGACAAGCTCTTTTCCCAATGAGATATTCACCAGTTTTAGAGGGTCACTTTGCCATTATCATAATGTGACCTCAGTGGGATTTACCACAGGCCTGGATGTCAGTATCTTGTGCCCCAGCGAGCAAAGTGAAGCATCTTTTATCTCCTTCCCCAGGCCCCCTCTTAGCATGGGGACCCAACAAAACACACAACTGCTGGGGAGGATAATAGGAGCTGTGCATCCACTTCCCTGCACAGCCTCAGGCTGCTCCCTCTGGCTGAGGAGACCAAGCAAGCTTTGCAGAACACAGCAGTAGATCTGGGATTTTTAAAAGAGACGTACAGATACTGGGTGACTGAGAGCTCACTGCACGTGTGCTAAAGTCTTACTGGTATTGGTCCTATGCAAGGAATCAAATTAGGTGATTGCACCTAACCTCCTTGAATCCACCCCTGGCAGACTATTTGTGCAACAGGAGACTGAAGAGGTCATCAACTGATACTGTCATCCTGGAGGGAAAAGTTATTCTTATCTGGCTGTCAGCAGGGACAGATAGCAGAGCTCACCCCAGGCTGGACACTAAACTCCAGTCTTCCTACAGAAATCCACATGCCCAGCTGGGGCTTTGCCCAGGGCCTGTACATGGTGTCTCTTCTGTAAATCCAACCCCTCCTTTTTGATTCCTCAGATGGTCTGTGCCCAGGGTCCTTTTCGGTAGGCAGGGACCTGCACAAAAGCTTCTTCTCTCGTAAAAGTTGCACAGACTCCATTCCAGACAGCCCTTGTTCTGCTTCCTCCTTCCCAGGCCCACATACACACATTCCCAGCTCATTCCCACTGGAGGCAGCAGAGCCGTAAAAGGGTTGTATTGGGCCCAGCTTCCTAAACAAAGAACAAAAGCCCTGTCTTAAAATGTCTAATGGAAAACTCTGCTCCTTGCACCTGAGACTCTCCTTGGTGTGTGCTATTGATGTGGTATTGGCTCTATTTGGAATCCACATTGTTGTTAGAGTGACTTAACCCTGGTTGGACTTGCCAAGAGCCTTGTCTGACCACAAGCAAACTAATGCGATTCGTCTCTCCTTCCCCAGGCACCCACCCTGGCACATCCCAGCCAAGTCGCGACTTCCACAAGCCCATCTTTCCCACTCAAGCTTTTGTGCCAGGTCTCTGCCTCCTTTGATTTGCTCACTGGGCAGCAAATCTCATCCAGCACCTTGACCATGCCCCTGATTCCTGACAGGTTGCCAGGCCTGGGTGTGTGTTTGAAACCATGCGTAGAGAGGGAAGAAGAGTGGTTCTGGCTGTAAGTCCATGCTGGGCAGGCACAGAGATCAGATTGTGGTTCCATCTAGGGAGACACACACTCCAGGCCCTTCTACTTAGGTAGGGCAAACCTCCTCCTTGTAGCACCAGGAAAATAAAAAGGCCCAGTGATTCCTCCCCCACTCAGAGACGTTCAGGCTCCCTCATCTGTGATTGCTGCAGCACATCCAGCTTCAGATCTCTGCACTGCCTGGCAGGCGTGTCTGGCATGCTGGACGTCATTGTCCTAGCCTGGCAGGCTGACCAGTATTTCCACCCACTGTGCCCATGGTGATTGTATAGTGTGCCCTTAAAGAGGCGTAAAGCCCAGTCCCCAGTACAAGTACCATTGTGCGGTGGTAACTAGGTGTATGTGATACTCTTGCTCTGATCTGGTTGTATCGGACACTGTTGGAGCCAGGGCTTCTCTTCTTTACAACTGCAGCTGAGCCAGGCTTGAATTCCCATGCTGTGCCATGCTGGGAACACTGGGGCCAGTATCGCATACTACCTCAGCAGCAGGCAGACTCTGTACACAGATTGCTGTCAGCAGAATATGGACCAGTACATTCTGGGGTGTTCTGCCATCTAGAGAGCAGGGAGCAAGGAAGGCTGGCCAAGGCAGTGATGCAACCAGCATGCTGACCCAGTTACAAGAAGACAGGCATGTGCTGCTGTCTGTTGCAGCTCTGCATTGGGGGCATAGGGGATACCAATCAGCACTGCTGCTAATGGGTCCCATTGCAAATCATGGAGTGCAATAAGTGCAGACTGGCTGAGGGGCGAGAAGTTGGCACTTCAGGAACAAGCTGAAAGGGTGCACTACCAGGATGTGCAGACCAGGGGTTTCAAATTCCTCAAGGCTTGTTAGGACTGGAGCTGTTGTGAAACACTACTGGGGAGAGGGGAAGGAGGAATGCAGGGCTGCAGGGCCTGGGCTTGTGGGGATGGGAGTTTTCCTACATTGTAATTTCTACTGGAGAACACAGATTCTCCTGTGTATTTGTTCTGCCCCGAGGCCATAGTATGTACACTACCATCCCTTCTCTCCCCCACCACCCTCCGCCCTTCTCTCAGGCCAGGATGCACCCAGCACAGCTAGGTTCCTACTTTACCATCACTTGGCTGCTCCCTCACTCCATGGACAGCTGTTGGTAGAGTATATAAAGCCAGAGGTTTTCAGAGGTGGGGCAAAATCTTGAGGCAGTTCCCCTCCCATGTGTGTCCTGTGAAAGGGTGTGCCCACCAGAGGTGTGTGCCTCTGGGAGATAACCTGCCATGTTGGTTTTGTGCCCCATAGAATTAAGCCTTTAGCTATTTGGCAGCTCCTGAGCAAATAGTGGTATGGTGTCATCACCCCTCTAACTCCACTATCTATCTGTGTTAAAAAAAAGGAGCAGACACACAACATGCAGGTCTGTACTGGTGCACCCTATTAGAACCCAATGTAGAGCTAACTTACAAAAACCAGCTGTAAAGCTACCTAGTGGAATTTATACAGGTTTAGATTTTTCAGGTCCAACATTTTCCTGAAGTAACTGTTTGCTTGGTGTAAAAGTGCTCCCCATCCACACACCTTGTGGTTGTAATAGTGTCTGCAGCAGGTACTCCAACATAACTGGCCTCCTGCCCCCTCTGGATCCCAACATGTTTAAATTACACCATTGTCCTGTATCCAGAAGCTTATCCACAGCTCACTGAGCAGCCCTCTGATAGCTCAGTTAGGGAGTACAGACATCGCAGCCATAAAACCAGGGGTGGGTGATTGCATGCACTCACCTCACAGGGCATGTTATGAGAGTTCATTAGTACAATCCTTTGTTTCTTGCACTTCACTTGTGGTCGAGGAACAATACTGTGAGCCCAAGAACACATCCAAACCTCTCACTTACCTGGCGAGAGTCAGAGACCACCCTGCATATATGAGATCATCAGAGGCATAGCAAACTCCTTGAGCACCCTGGGCAGAGGGGGGATGGGATTATGCTGTCCACTGGAGAGAGAGGTGGTGGAGTCTTACTTGGGCTGGCTCTTTATACTCTGGCAACAGTGGCTACTGTAGCAGCATGGATTTGGGATGCTGCAGATGGGGGGAGACTCATCCCACACCTGCTACAGAAGCCCCACAGTGCAGGCTTCCTGGGTGCCATGGTGCCCTGCTTGCTTCCCCCACCCTGAGATACACTCCTGGGGGTAAGGCTGTACCAGCCAAACTCCTGTGGCTGGGCAGTGCCAAGCTGTGCCTCCTGTGGCAAAGATGTCTGGGGTATGTCCTCTCTGAGTTGGCACTCAGGGCTGGTGCCCCATTTTCCCATTTTCCTTGTTATAGTACTGAAGATCATATATACATATTTGCCTCACTTACTCCATGTAGGGTAGCAAAATTCAGGGTCCCCTCATTCACCAAAGCAGGCTTGCACACAATTAACTCACTATAAAGTGAAGGGTGGTGTTCACATGTCTGGAGAATAAATGACTGTTTCCTTTGTTGTCAGTGACCTGGAACTGTAATATAGTACAAGTGTATTACCAGAAAGGGCCCGATCAGTAAGGATACAGGGCAGAGTTAAGGTTATTTGTAGAACCATGAATAAAATGCCCTCACTCCCAAATGTTTGCATCTTTAATAATTCCAGCACATAATATTTTAATAATAATGTTTTGAATCAGTGGCCATCTATTCACCAGTGCTCCATCTTCACCGATATGTCTTTGTTTGGCAATGAAGCAGTAGAAGGAAATGAGTGAGAACCTGGAAACTGTGGGTAACCTCAGCACTAATGTCTATGAGCCAATAGAGCTCTCAGTGTTTGGAAAGGAGAAAGTGGACAGTCGCAGAAAGGTAATGAGCTAAGTGCTTTATGCTTTCAACTTCCCCTGAAGGCTTGGAGAATTAATTAGGATTGGAGTGTTGCTGCAGCTGTGATGAACCAAGAAATATCTGAGAAGCAAGGGGTTTTTTGGTGGTATCTTTTATTGGACCAACCTGTATAGCTGGGAGCGATGTTAAACAAGCTTCTGGGCCCCTAATAATCCTCCCAACATGCTGCACACAAAGAACTCTCTGTGCATGGTCACTGACACTGCAGTTACTGCAACTCCCAGGCAAAGCAGCCGGATATATCTCACAGGCAAAAAAGGCATGAGGTGTTAGAGAGAGCCTGGATTTATAAGCTCCATATTCTTCTATCCTGGAAAAAGAAGAAGAAGCTATGTGCAGGCCTGCATATCCAGACCTGCTCTACAAACACAATCACATGGGAGGTTAAGATCTAAACACACCCTTTCAGAGGTGTGGGTTGATTAACCAAGCAAACAAGATAACATAAAGAATGGGCTTCAGTCTTTCCCCCTGGTTGGGCTGTTGCTACAGTTCCTCTCTGGTTTACCCAGCCCTCACTCCAGATCCTCTCTCCAGAGAGCCACACCTACCTCCCTTGTCTCAAGGGAGTCTAACCTGCCTTTGGCTTCCAAGTCAGAAGAAGCCTACTTAACCCTTCCCTGGCAGAATTCACACCTGTCCACAGTAAAGTTTGTCTGAAGCAAACAGTGCTAGCTTTTGTTATAAAGAACAATGTGTGTGTTTTTTCACAGTTGGTGCTCTGAAAAAAAAGATCTGATAAAGGCTAAAAGAAAAAAAATCACATGATGGAAGCAGGAGTCAGCAGGGCCTGAGGTCAAGAAAACTAAACAAAACAGAGCTAGCAAAAACTGCAAAAGGAAAGTGATACAGCTCAGTCCAGTGGGAAGGGGGAAATACAAGGAGCTGAACAAGTAACAGAAGGGAACAAAACCAGCTGAGATAGCAAACAACTTCCCTGCTTCAGAGTCCAATCAAAGGGGGGGAAGCAGCCAGGGCAGGAAGTGCAGCACAATGCAAATTCCTGTGATTTAGGCTGGGTCATCCTGGGGAGTAATTCATAAGGTGCAGGGAGGCTGGAAGAAGATTGATAGCAATTAAACCAGGGGGCTTTGATGCAATCAACTCAACAGTTCCTTGGGAGCTGGCTGAGAAAATGTCAGCACTGGCAGGGCACCTGGGGAGCAGACCAGGGAGGGAAAATAAGAGCTTGAAGAGCAGGTAAATGTTGTAGGGTGATTATTAGTCAATTAGAAGATGCTGCCAAGGGAGCCTGTGAGAATCTTTTAGTATCAGGATCCCAAGGTGCTTAGTGAGGTTTGGGGCCCTTATAATTCCTGTTTGCAAGGAAATATATTCCTCTGTTCTACACTTGTTAAAGGCCCCTAAGAATATGGAGGCAGATACCTGCTACAAGTGCATAATGGTAATAAGGCTGGATTCTGTGTGTATTATAGCATCCATGGCTGAAAACAGTGGAGTCAAAATATGACATAAAGAATAAAGCTCCTACAGTAAGACAAAGATTCAACACCAGCGAGTCACTTCACCATGCTTTAAAGCAAGGCCATGCCATGAGCAATGCCACTGACTTTGATGGAACTATGCTCAAGTTAAGAGTGGGCTTAAGTGGTTTGCTGCATCAGGGCCTTCATCAGGCCTGTTGTCAAAAACCGTTACAAGTCTCTCGTGCAGGGATGGGGGCAGAAGCCAAGCTGAAAAAACCCAGAAGGCCTGCCTGTCCTAAGGAACACATTAAGTCATCATTTCTGTTAAACCAGTGATTATGGATTTCTGTTCAGCAAACAGCAGCTTAACACCATGTGAGCAAGTGTTTATCATCCAGTTGGTCTAATAAAAGGTATCATTTTGGAACCAAGAGTTCTAGTTTTTTGTATATCATAGAATAGTAATTGTTCACACATGCTTAAACTTCCTCTCCTCTCCCCAAGAACCTGTAAGATCCTGAGGGCTTTAAACAAGGTGTGCAGCAGGCAGGAATGTGAGGACTGTTGCCAGCCTTGTCTTTGAAGAAAAAGCAACAAAGCTAAATGAATCATGAAATAAATATTATTTTTTCCCCCTGGAGCTCCCATTGTTTGTTGGGTTCGTTCCCTGACTCCAGGGAACGTGTCAGGGAGACTGAAAAAGCTGTGTGGTCTGTGTCCCTTCCCTAGGCATCCCCTCCCTCCAGCCCCTTGCTCCAGCCCCAAGTCAGTCTCAGAAAAGAAATCAGACAAAATGGGGGAAGTTATTTAATCCATTTAAACATTATAATCCTGAGATGACTGGTGTGAAGCATAACTGGGAGGTTCTGTGCCTCAGGTGGAGGTGGCAGCAGCAGCTGCTGCTCTTATGCCTCCTCTAAGTGGACACCCAGTGCTACTGATGCCCTGCTTGCCCACCTCTAGTTAAGCTGCCACTCATGAGTGTTCCCTTTGTAGGAAAAGTGGAATCTGACTGGGAGAAGAGGCAGGGGGAATGGCCCCCACTCATGTACAGCAACTTCAGGGTGTAGGCCAAGCCAAGGCTCTGCTGCAGGAAAAGCACAGCCTCTGCCTTGGTTCTGACTCTTCTGAATAGGTGCACAGGTAGCCCTGTGTACAGGTAGCGCTGTCTCTGGAATCTCCCAAATCGCAGGGGAAATCTCACCGCAGACTCCAGAGGATGCCAGAGTCTTGAGGGGGATCTCCTTCCTATGGGTGGCAATGGGGCACTGGTCTCCATTTACCACTGCTAAATGCAGCTGGCTTCCATGAATTTCAGTGGTGCAAGGAGCTGAAAACGAGTCTCACATCAAGAGCATGTTTTTCTGTATTTCCACAGGCATGGGAGGAGATCCTTACTAGAAAAACTGGGTTGAAACTTAGGTGTTCCGATGACTCAGTGACAAATGCAATAGAAAAGATTGACAAATGTTTCTAGGTGGGACAGAACATAAGTGGGCATATTTAATTAAATGAAACAAATTAAATGCTTATGGCTCCAGGGGCTTCAACAGTTGTGTCCTCTTACCCAAGGCCAACCCTGACCTTTTCATATTTTTTCCCTGTAGCAAAGTATATTCCTGCCACTGTGGACTCTCATTGTCATAGTCTTCTTCTGCAGCAAGAAAGAAATTCATTCTTCATCTTTTTCCTTGGCCTGTCAGAACATTACTCCCTCCTTCCTACCCCAGGCCACAGTTACTGAAGTTTTTCTGTTTTATGACTCTAGGGAACATTAGCACTTCCCATTCTGTGGCAAAGACCATGCTGATCCGGTATCTTCCAGCCCTTCTAAAATGTGTAAGAATTGCTATTTTCTGAAACAGTTACATTCCGAGGAGGGCAGAGGGCACCTCAGATTAATGTGACCCTACTGTAAAACACTAAAGTGCATTCCTCAGTCAGGGAAATTCACTGGTGCATTCTTCCATTACCCCGCCTCTACTTATTTCTTGTATCTGGGGAGGGGATAGAAATCTGTGCCTGGAAAGAAGCAGCTGATGGCTCGTGGTACACTTTGGAGCACATTATTTTAGGAAGCAGCTGGCTTGCATAGCAGACATTGTTTATCTTCTCTCTTTCCCCTGGTGCTTTATTACAAAGGATTATTGCATGAAAAGAGTTTTTTGTTTCTGACCTGTTGCCTGACCTTAATCCTCTGTGATCTATTCAGAGCTGCCAAAGATGGCACACCAAAGACTGAGATAGTAGTGATGAGGGTAAAAAGCAGAGACTTAAGCCAAGATAGGTACTATACACTTGCAGAACTCACTTTTGCAATACATTATCAAGTTAATAAGTCTTGTTAAAGGGATCAGACACTTCTATGCAGTGGCATAGCAATGGCATTTATGTTATCTCTGATACATAGTGCAAGGTTCTCAGTTCACTTATTTAAGGGTATAAACTCATCATTAGCTAGGGCTTGGAGGAAATTCCCCTATGATGCATAGGAACATAGAACTGGAAAGGACCACAGAAATCGTTGAGTTAATCACTTCATATAACCCTGCTCATAAATTTATCGGCTCTCACTTAATATTAGCTGTTGGCTCCTGTTCCTCTCATTAGAACATCCTTCCTGAATCTTATTCCTCTGGCAGTTAAGAACCTGCTCCTCAATTTCCAGGTCAAATAATTCCTGGTCAGCTGGTACCCATTTGTTCTTGTGTCATCACTGTCCTCCTAACAAGAGTGCTGCTATTTCTTACCTTAAAGCATCTGGTCCTTGTCATTGTTGAAGGTAGAAAATGAGAGTAAATGGATCATTGGCAAAGCAGAGCATTAAAACCTTCCACGATCTTCTAGGAATTCGTAATTATGTTATGATCATATGGAATTTCTTGGCAGCGCAGGACAGAGATCCAGACACACAGGTCTTTAGCACTGGAGCTGAAGGAGAATCTCCTTTCATTGCAGAAGTGAGAGGGGTCATTCCAAAAAATTGAGTGATTCTGATTCAGTAGTGAAATGCAGTCTAAATATAGACAGTCAAAAAGCCCAAGGCTGAATCAATTTAATCGTTGCAGGTTAGTCTAAGCTGCACAGATTGAACCAATAAGCAAGTAAACAGACATTCACTTCTGATTCTGGAAATCCAGCCACATGCCTGCAGTGGCCCAGGCCAGAATCCCCAGAGGACTAAAATACACCTCTCTGCTCAGCTGGAGGAGACAGCTTGGGCCAAGGCTAGCCCAAGGGGAAGGGTTGTGGGGGAGGTGAAAAGCATCCTGGAATGCTGGGGGACTGTGAGTTAACTTGAGTCTGGGGGAAATCTGGGACAGAAGTTCAATGAACCAGTTTTACCTAAATCAGTTAAATCTGATATTACATCTAGCCAGGTTTATCTTAAACATGTTTCAGCCATTCTGAAAGCGGTTTATCCATGCTGAACTTATGTTGTCTTATATATTTGACCTGGTTTCCAATCACTTTTACTGGTTTATGTATAATATCTGTCCCTAGCTGCAGGCTTTAACCTGAACGGGGCAATATGTTAATATATTTGCTGTGCTCATAAAAGGTACGCTTGGCTACTGCTGGTGTCGAGAAGTCCATAGAGGAAGAACAACAACCTACCATGTAAGGGCAGGCCATGGAGGTTACTGATTCAAGTCTACAAACCTCATGTTTAGACTGTTACAAGAATAACAACAATATTCTCAGTTAGAGGAGGGCCAGGCTCTTGTGTTACTGGAGATTTGTCCCTTGGAGAGGCAACAGCACAGTGCTTTATTTTGATAGGAAGACTTAAGGTATGAAGCAGGAACTGTGAGGAGGCAACATAACACCAGGAAAGCACCCCTAGACACATGCACTTGCCATTGTTAAATAACAAGCAAATGCACTTTCCATGACTGGGGTTTGATGCAAAGGTATCTCCAAAGAGCTTTTGCGCCCTGAAATGATCATGATTGGGTGGGGCAGATCCTGTGTGCTGGGAGCTCACTTGAGAAAAAGGATGTGAAACTTGATACAGTAAGAAGTGCTGTGCAAACTTTGCAGTTACACTAGTTTCTTAACAACTCCAGGGACTAAGATTGACTTCAGACAGGTTCCATATCCTGTTTTAGGTCTGAGACTCTATGACCATTTTTCATGTTAGGGATCCTCTGGGAGGGCCAGACCTCACACCATATGAAGAGAGCAGAATCTGGCCCAGTCTGAGACCCGCTTCCTGTTGGGGTCTCAGACTGTCCCTGTGACAAGTGTTGGGGCTGCACTGAAAAAGAAACCAAACAGGTTAAGAAGAAGAGTTGGAAATACATAAATGGAAGAAGTGCAGCTATCTAGTTATTTCCTTTTATCTTGGGCACAAAGTTATCTATCTGTCTATCTATCTATCTATCTGGGACAGAATCAGATCTGCCTATAGAGCTATCTATCTATAGCACAAAGATCATCTAAACCAGCTAGCTTGAGAATTCTTCTGGTGTAAAGGGATCCCCAGGTAGCATGAAGTTGGTGCATTGCCTTTTAGGTGCCAATACAGTGAAATGGCTGCACAGTCTATCCCTAGCTATTGGAATGGCCCATTGGCAGTAGAGGCATAAGTTAGGGCAATCTCTGGATTCCTAGGGTTAGAATGGCATCCAGTCAGCCTCCTCCTACACTGCACTGAATCCAGTCTTTTTACCTCCAGGGGTACAGCCCAGGACTCCACATTCATTAATACCATTGACATTTCTCTGACATCAGCATTGCTTCTCTGCTAAGCCAAAGTAGAATTCTATATGTAGCTTGTTTTGTAGGCATTTATATCCCAGTCCTGAAACAGGGACAGCCACAAACAGCATGTGGGCAAACTCCACCACCCCCTGGTCAGAAATCTTAAATCTAAACACCGGTGTCACATTTCCAAAGAAGAACTTTGTCCCAACCATTGTCCCCAGACAAAGAGAATAAAGCAAAGCAAACTCCCAGCTATCTTCCAAAATGTATCTCCAAGGGTCAGTGAAGAACAAGACCAATGATAACAAGCATTTTGTAATTATCACAGTTCCTTAATGCTATGTCTTCCAAAGATTGTGCTTCACTGACATGCTAACAACTTGTATGATCCCATGTAACAGCACCACCTGGTGATTCCTGACATAGCACTACTGAATCCCCACTCACTGCCTCCTGCCTTTCTCTCTGGAAACCAGCCAGGAGTTCTGAACTGGAATCCAGCTAGCAGGAAACTCCAAGCTGAAGTGCTGCCTGATGTCTATGTGGCAGGAGCTAATCCAAGGCCTGTCTGGGAATCTCCCACAGACTCTGTTTGAGAGCTGCTGGACTAATTCACACCAAAAAATAATCCTCAATCTCCAGGAATCCCCTCCAGATACACCCAGCTGAGCAGCTCTACTTTGCTTCCAGTTCATTTCACATTGAAGCCAAGCCCTCTGCACCTCCCAGAGAATGTGGACAGGGTCTGGGGCCTGAGCAAGACCTCCAAGGCTAGGGACAGACATTCAAAAACCTGTAGACTGAACTGATTCAATCTTTGCAGGTTAGTCTAACCTGGCTGGCTGAGCCAGTTTGTAACCTCACAGACATCTCCTCTGGACTGAAGAAATGCTGGCACATGCCTGCAGTGGCTCAGGCTAGAAGCCAGGGAGTGCTAGAGCAGCCCTCCCTTCCCTTCTGGAGTGCTGAGCTGAGGGGGGCGTGGCCAGGCCCTGGCAGGAGGCTCTGATTAGGTATGGGCTTGCCCCCCCACCACACTCCTGAGCAGCCCAGCAGGGAGTTGATAACACAATGTTTATCACCCCTAACTCAGTGTTTATCAGCCCATTAAGAAAACAACAGACTCTCTCCATTAGTTCAAGCTCTTCTTAAACAGCTTTTCCAAGAAGGAAGGGAGGGACATTACCAGCTACCTATTGATTAGCTCCAAAAAGCCCTAAACTGACACAGTCCTGTCTGCCTTTGTCCTGTCTGCCTTACACAGACACCTCTCAGCATTAGCTAGCACACCACATGCTGGCTACATCCCTGCTGTAGAAGAGGGGAGGGTGAAGAATCCCTGCTTGAGCAGGGAGTGGTGAGGGGCAGGTGGAACAAGGGAAATCTAGGTAGACATTTCTGTATCTGCAGTCTCTGTTGGGGGTGCAGCAGAGAGCCCCACCCAGGGCTGCAAAGCATCTGGGATGCTGGGGGACTCTGTTTTACTTAAACCAGGAAGGGGTCTGGGACAGACATTGCATAAACTAGTTTTACCCAAATCAGTCAAGTCTGATACTACATTCAGCCAGGTTTATCTCAAACTGGTTTCAGCCATTTTCAAACTGGTTTATGTGCACTGGATGTCTGTTCTGTTATAGGTTTAAACCAGTTTCTGATCATTTAAACCAGTTTATGTGTAATGTCTGTCTCTATCCCAAGAGACCTCTTTGAGCCAACTGTGGCACTGGGCCAAATTGTACTGTCAGCTACAGTGGTGTAACTCTGGAGTACCTCTGTGGAAGGGAACAGAACTAGCAGAGTCAGGGCTAAGATTTAGTTATTAGGGTGAGGTTGGGGCAGGTTCCACACAGTCTGAGCTGGAGTGGTTTGGCAAATAAATTCAATAACTTTGTGACCTGATGGCTCATTAAGAAGCAAATTTCTGGGGTTACACAAATTTCTGTTGTGGCCCTGTAAATTCCCTGAAGGGACTGAGAATACCTGCAAGAAACACAGCTACAGATCCCAGGCCTCTGCACAAGGAGATCTCAAACTCCACCTCATGCATTCCTGGGTACAAAGCTGGTGGATGCAGCTCCCTTTGCTCAAGAAACTGTGCTTGCCCATTCCCTGCTTAGGGTGGTGTGACCCAGAGGTACTGAGCCCTTGCCACCCCTCTGAAATCAGCAGGCCTGACTCTGCTCTTCCTTGCACTAATTTTATCCTGGCCTAAGTCCAGTGACTTGCAGTGCAGTTACTTCAGGCCCATGATTCTCATTTGCCCTCTGTCTGTCTCGCTATATAGGGGAACTTACAATGGATATGGCTATAAAGGGGCTGCGTATAAACCTGTGAAGCCAAGGTGGGGTGCTAGTGCATGACTGGAGACAAGGCCCTATAGGGGCCCAAAGTCAGGATATGTGGAGGCCCTGAGGTTCATCCCTCCTCTCCCCCAACCCCTCCCCCATCCCAGATAGGCCAGAAGAGGACAGAAAAGAGGGGGTGATGTCTGTATTTTGTCTCTGAAAGGGCAGCTCTTCAGTCTTGCTGTCCCTGGCTCCCTCATCTCCTGTCCCATGTGGCACAACTCTGGGATCATGAATTTTCTGCATCTTTACAAACTTGCCCTGCTTCCAGTTTCACAGTAGCTAGCAGATCTGCTCAGTGATGTGGTGAGAGAAGGGGGGAGCGGAGGAGGGGGCTGCTGTCTGCTGGATTCCTGGGTCTTTTCCAGCAGCCCTCTACCTTCCCTCACCCAATTACTACTGAGTGCTGGACACTTGGGACCTGTTAGAGTCCATGGGCAGCATCCAGCAGCTGGGCCTAACATTAAACAATGACCCTTGCCTTCCAGATCCTCCTGCCTCCCAAGAAAAATCCCCTTGTATGTGGTGTGACAGGGGAAGGGGAAAGGGCACAAGGAACAAAGGCATGAGGAACAAAGTGTGCTGAGCCTTATCTGGTCCCAGCAAACAGAGTCTGGCCCTACAGGCTGTGAGCCGGGAGAGCTCCCCTGTCTCAGGCTGCAAGACTGGGCCTCTCATCTCTATCTCTGTGCTGTATGTAAAGACGCAGTTAAGTATAAAACAGGAACTTGACTGCAGGGCCCAGCTGGGGGAGGATGTGGAGAAAACACCATAAAGGAACTTCAACAGCTGAGGGCACCGGAGCAAGAAATCAGAGCTCAGAGCTGATTAGGCAGCAATAACATCCTGAGCCAGTGCTCCACCTGTGCATAAAGATGGGGGGCCAGGGAGCAGGGGGGTGAGCTGATCTCTAGCTTTAGGACACAGGCCCATGGAAGGCTCCCCCCTCCCCCAGCTTTTTAACCTGACATACAGCATTGCACAATGTGTGCCAGCCTGAAGCAGCAGCTGTTTGCTACTGCTGGAGACTTGCTTGCTTGGAGGCATGAGGAGACTTGTAGCTGTCTGATGAACCACTTCCTCTTTATCTCAGAAGGCAGAGCACAATCGGGCTTCTTCAGGGCCAGAGGCAACTGGGGAGGAGGCGCAAACCTGGCGGCACAAACACCTCTGTGCAGCAAAAGGTTTGATTCCAGGTAGCACTCAGGCCCATGACTGCTGCCCTGGTACTGTAGAAAGAAGAGCATAAACTGGAGCTGCCATGAAGCTGTTTTGATTTGCGTGGGGGCAGTCCCTGAACAGCCCCAAAGCACAGGAACAGGAATCACCTCAGGCCACAGAGGCGCGGTCCCACGCATGCTTAGGAAGATGCACTAGCAGCATCAAGGAAGCAGTGGAGCGCTGGAGTCCCCCTAGCCACAGCCATGCCCCTGCCCCCCACCCTTGGGAAGCCTGGAGTGCTGCTAGCCTGCCCTGTGCCAGGAGCCAGGAAGGACTCCCTGCTCCTGCTCCAGTGCCCCTGCAAAGTCAGCCAAGAGTTGGCTCATTGTGCAAACACTGTCAGAACAGGCCAAGTGGTTAAAGATTTTTCGACTTCTCTGCTTGAGAGCTTGTGGTATTGCTAGCACTGGCCATGCTGCCACCATGGTAGGCTGAGCCTGGGCACAGCCTGTTTGCCTTCTAACGGGTGTGTCTCAGTCTATCTGCTGCAGTGTTTACACACAGTCCACTCCAGCTGGATCCCGAGTAACAGTCTCCACATCCTGAGAAGCTCACAGGGCTCCGAACAGGTGTGAAATGAACAGCAGGGGCCATGGCTGGATGTGCTCAGCATATCAGTGATTGCTAGCCAGATTCCAGGGAGGGGGTAGTCTGGGAGTCCTGGGGATAAGAAGATGGAGGGTGGAAGATGAAGGGATCAGATTACAGCACTCTTGAGCACAAAGAGCATCCCCATGCAAAGGAAGCGCCAGCTGCTCTGAAAATCCGCAGTCCCATCTTTGAACATGAGCCCAGAGTCCTGCTCCACACTCTGTTTAGACACTAGAAACGTGAGAGCACTGACAAAGAATCCAAGCTGGCTGGTAACACAAGAGTGGCCCGAGGTCACTGGTTCAAACTGGCCTCAGGCCTGCATCCTACCATTGATTTTTATACAAAAGCCGCTTTGGCCTCCATGGAAGCTACTCTGCAGAACGATAGCACAGTCCTGAATCACAACCATGTTTGATGGCCTTTGCAAAATGAGTTTGATGTGTCTCAAACTAGTTCGTAATGGGTGTGTGCACATTACAACCCCTCCTCCAAATGACCCCTCATCTCTCACAGGAAGGCTGTGTACCTGGGATGATGGCATTCCTCCCCACCCCTCTGGGACAATGACAGCCACTGGCATGGTAAGGTGTGGAGCTCACCCTCCTTTTGCCCACCCTCTAATTCTCTTGTGGAGGCAAAGAGATTCCTGCTACAATCCACAAGGCCTGCAGTTCATCTTCCAGTTGCACCTGTCAGCTCAGGATCAGACCAGCATGTGCTCAGGATTAGAGGGCTGTGGCAGGGAGAATGCATGAGAAAGCACAGCCATAAGCTATTTTTAGAGGGTGTTGTGAAGACGCTATCCCAATCCATGACTTCATAGGGAAGAACTCATAAGAATTAACTACATTCCATCTCAGAGCAGCTGGCATCCTCGCTGCTGGGGAGTTAGACAGTCATCAGCTGTGGACAAGCCCTTTGGAGCAGCCAGGTGTCTAGCACCCTGCTCTGCAGAAGGGGCCAAGCACTGAACTGGAGAAAGAAGGCAGGATGCTAAAGCTGAGGACTCCTCAAGAGCAAAGGATGTGGGTGGGACTGAAGGGAAAAGGAAGTAATGGATCAACTTGCTTGGAAGATCTCCAGGCACTGGGAAGCATGTTGCATGGGGGTACTGATTCTAGGGAACTCCTACTCAAACATGAAAGCTCAATGGGAGGGAGCAGAGGAAGCAGGTAGAGATGAGCTGCATTGCTTGGAAGGTATATCACTGACTTCCACTGCTGAGATCTGAGGTAGAGCATTACCTACCATTCTCTAAGATGATCTGACTCCCACAATGACCAGCAGGACCATGGGGCATGCTGTCTCAAAGAGCTATGTAGCTTCCCTCATTGGAGGTTTCAAGAAGAGGCTGCAGAGGCATCTATCTGGGATAGTTACAAAAAGCAAATCCTACATTCAGCAAGTTGGATTAGAAGGCCCCTGAGGTCCTTTCCAATCCAATAATTCTATGTACTGAGGAGGTCACAAAAGCTGATACAGGTAACAATTCTTAGCATGTAAAGCATGAGACCTCCCAGCAGGTGAGCAGCCCCCTCCTCTAGCCTTCTCCTCTGCCTTCCCTCAAAGACATCTTAGACTCATGGATTCTGGCAGCTATATGACAGGGGAAGCTCACTGGTCAGTCACCAGCACTGCTAGAGGACCAATAATATCATTTAGCATAGCAGTATAAATCCTGTGATCAAGTGGAGTGCACTATTGCACTGGCCCATCCAAGTGTCTGCTACTCCGTTCTGCTCCAGGAATCATGGAGTGGTAATGCCCAGGTCTTTGCAAGGACATGTGCATTCAAGCCCCTCAGACAGGAGCGGTGGTAGTGTTCTCCATAGCGCATGATTCACTGGAGGGATTGTTGTCTAGAGAAGAAGCTACAGATGAACTAGGCTCAGCAAGACTCAAGCCACTGGTAAGACAAAAAGGGTACGAGCCCCAGATGCAGGCCGGAGGTGTGATAATTTCATCACTGCTGAGGGTGAGCTGTTTTCTGTAGCAACACATGCTGGGGGCAGCAAAGACTTTATCAGGGCTCTTTACCTTGGCACAGGCTCTGTGTGTTTGCAGTAACACTCAGGGCTGGGATCTATCTTTGGATAGCAGGGGTAAACATCACAATCTGCTCAGGACCTGCCTCAGGAATCTGGAAAGTAGCCTGTGGCCTGGCTTTTGCCCTCCCCCTACACTTACCATGTTCAATGCCTTGTGCGACCCTAGCCCCTTTGCCCCTTCTGAATAATGAGGCTGACACCCCCCCAACATAAATGCACATGAAACCTAGACACCAATCTAGGCAGACATAGTGCAGCTGACGTTGCTTGTCCAGGTGTTAGCCATTAATGCAACAATCATTTCCTGCTATTCTCCTGCATTTTTATTTCTTTTCCTTCAATAAATCAAGTCCATGTTCCAGGCTTTCCAGACTGAGTCACTGCCTGGGAGCAGAGTGAAAACTCAGGCCTACCCTGATGGAAACATAAGGAAGGGTACATATGCACCTTTACAGAATAACTAAATAAACTACATACAGAGAGTACAAGCTTTTGTGAACCCATGTTAACTTCATCAGATGCTGTGAAAGGACAGACAGAAAGCAGAATGTAAGAAGGAAAGAATTTAGAGTACAAAAGACAAGGGAAGGTGGGGGGGAGAGAGGAAAGGAGGGGGGAGGAGGGCAGCGCTAGGAGAAACAAGAAAATGAGCAGCAAACCCATAGGAACAAAGAGGGGTCACAAAAGCTAATACAGGTAACAAGATAAGATTAATAGTACCTGTCTAAACCATACTAGACACAGTCCAGTCTGTGGATGGTTTTGTGATCTGCAATTTCCTGTTCAAACTGATTTTTTTTTTTTTGCCTGAGAACAACAATCCTGAGGTCAGCAATAGTGTCCAGGGAGGTGGAAATTGTTCTGCCGCAGGCTTGTGTGTGTTTCTACAGCTGATATCAGATCAGCGTTCATTCATTCTTACATGCAGAGATCGCCCTATCTGATATTGACAGTGAAGGGGCACTGTAAGCAGGTGATGACATGTATGATGCTGGTAGAGTTTCAGGTGAATTAACCTTATGTATTATAATCTATGTTATTCAGTTCAGTGATTATATGGTCTGTATTCATGTGGGGAGACAGCAAGCATTCGTGTCCATTGTAAGGCCTGGTGCCTTGGTTAAGATAGAAGCATGTTAGTCTGTTGTTTGAGAGATGCTGTTTGAGGTTGGGGGGGCTGTCTGTAAACTAGGATAGGTTTGTCCCCAAAGGCTACCTTGTGAAGGTCATTAAGTGTTCAATCTGTACGTAGGTGATGCCCAGGGGGTAAACAGGAGGGCAGGTGTCCCCCCCTGAGATTGGCTGCCACCGAAGACACCAGTGGCTTCTGTGGGCGGTTGCTGCTTGCCATCTGCTCCCCTCCTCACCACTGCCACAACCGGCGGCGTCTGTGGGCCGTCCCCTATTGCCGCTTGCCACGCCCATCGGTGACACCACCGCTGGCATCTGTGGGTGGTCCCTGCTTGCCACTAATCACCACCAACACTGAAGCTGGTGGTCTCCGCTCGCTAACACAGACTCCGTTGGCTGTGGGCGGTGTCCACTTGTCACTCGCTGCCATGGTGCCCCCACCCCCCAGTCATAGAATCATAGAAGTCAGGTCGGAAGGGACCTTGTAGATCTTCAAGTCCGACCCCCCGCCTGGGCAGGAGAAAAACTGGGCTCAAATGACTCCAGCCAGGTAGGCATCAAGCCTC
>NW_017728916.1:5407412-5408909 GCF_001723895.1 Crocodylus porosus
TCATCCAAATCACTGATAAAGAGATTGAACAGTGTGGGCCCAAGGACTGAGCCCTGGGGGACTCCACTGCCCACTTCTCCCAAGGCTGAATATGACTTGTCCACCGCCACCCTCTGAGTGCGGCCCTTCAGCCAATCTGCAATCCATCGGACTGTGTAGGCACCAATGCCACAGTCGCTCAATTTTTTAATGAGGATGGGGTGGGAGACGGTGTCAAAGGCCTTTCTGATGTCCAGAAAAACTACATTCATGGTGACACCTGCACCCAAAGCTTTTGTGACCCGATCATAAAAGGCAATCAGGTTGGTCTGACATGACCTGCCCCTAATGAAACCATGCTGGTTGCCCCTGAGCATCATATCTGAGGCCAGTCCATCGCAGATGTGCTCCATGATGATCTTCTCAAAGAGTTTCCCTAGGATTGAGGTAAGACTGACGGGCCTATAGTTGCCTGGGTCCTCCCTCCTCCCTTTTTTAAAGATGGGGACCATGTTGGCTATCTTCCAATCATCCAGCACCACGAGTGCTTGTAAAGTCATGCCAAGGGCCCTGCAATAACCCCTGCTAGCTCCCTAAATACCCTGGGGTGGAGAGCATCTGGACCCACTGATTTGAACACGTCCAGCCCCTCCAGAAGCTCTCTGACCCGGTCCTCCCCATCCTGAGGTCTGGAGGTGCTCCCCTCGACTCCGTCTTGCATCACGGTGGGGAAGTCCCGGTCCCTGCCCAAGAAAACGGAGGTGAAGAATTGGTTAAAGAGGTCTGCTTTCTCCTCTGGTGCAACCACCAGATTGCCCAGAGGATCTTGCAGGGGCCCCACATTTCCCGGTGCTTTCTTAATCCTCCCTATATATTTGAAAAAGAACTTTTTATTATCTTTGATCTTGGACGCCAGTCCTAGCTCTATGTCCGCCTCAGCTTTCCTGACAGCCCCCCTACAGGCCCGAGCAGAGGAGGTATACTCCTCCTTGGGGATAGCACCTCCATTCTATTGTGTGTACGCTGCCTTTTTGGCAGTCAGGCATTCCTGGGCACCCTCGATGAGGCAAGGGGGCTTTTGGGCACTCCTGCCCACCTTGCTTTTTGTTGGAATGGTCACCCCTTGGGCCCTGAGTATTGTCTCCTTAAGGAACGACCACTCATCTTGGGCACTGAGTTCCCCTGCTCTTGGGATCCCCAGCGCCTCTCCCACTAATTTCAGCTCATTGAAGTTGGCCCTCTTGAAGTCTAGGGCTACTGCCTTGCTGCAAGCCCCTGACACCCTGCACTGGATGGTGAATTCCAGCAAGAGATGTTCACTATCACCCAGGTGGTCACGGACCTGGAGCCCCTTACCAGGTCGTGGCCTGTGGCTAGCACCAGGTCCAACAGGGCATTTCCTCTGGTGGGCCTGTGCACCTCCTGAATTAAGTGGAGGTCCTGTATCTCGGCCAGGAACCTCCTGGAACGGTCCGACCTGGCTGACTGTTCCTCCCAGCAGATGTCTGGGTAATTTAA